>NC_135978.1:12274342-12598831 GCF_053455715.1 Rhinoraja longicauda
TCAAGAGAGAGTTAGATATAGCTTCTAGGGCTAGTGGAATCAAGGGATATGGGGAAAAAGCAGAAACAGGGTACTGATTCTGGATGATCAGCCATGATCATGTTGAATGGCAGTGCTGGCTCGAAGGGCCGAATGGCCTACTCCTGCACCTATTTTCTATGTTTCTATGTTTAAACATGTTCAGCAAACGGGAGACCTCTCTATTTAATACTGGTGCTGAAACAGAAATGGAATTTTATGCTGAAGGAGAAAATAACAATAATTCTGAAAATCAAAAATAAAGACCTAATATGGAATTCAAGGCTTTCTTGATTAGTTTCACTGGACTTTTTGAAAAAGGTGGCTAAATACAGAATGTAAAAGATGTTCCACTTAGGCGATTTTTTAAGCGAATACATTTTTTAAGCTGTCACCACACGGTCGCTGGGGTGTCGCCTGTACGGCCGTGAGTCGTCTCCAAAGAGTCGTAACGTTTTTCTGGTCGCCGCTGGATTTTGAAAAGTTTAAAAATATTCGGCGACTGTTGGTTTGACGCCAATGATCGTAGCTTGACGTCTCCTGACATAGGCGCTGTCGTAGGTTGTCGCCAGGTGACATAGATTGTCACCGGTGCTGAATTCGTTGAATTGCATTGGCGACTACCTACGTCAACCAGCGACAGGTACCGGCGTCAAAACCGGAGGCCAAAATGACGTGAATTGACTTCAGTTGACGCCGACACGGTCGTAGGTTGTCGTAGCTTATCGTAGCTTGTCGCGGGTAGACGTAGGTTGACTTCGGTTGTCGTAGGTTGCCGCCTGTGTTCGTAGGTTGTCGTAGGTGCGGTCGAAGGTGGACGTCCTCAGTCACGATGATTGGGTCGCCGGTTGTCAGTTACTTGCCGTAGCTTGACATCGACTATGTTGTAGCTTGTCGTAGACATTGTCGTAGGGGGGGGGTCCAGTCGCCGGTTTTTCGGCGAACTGCTACGACTATTGCAGTCGCTGGCAGTCACCTAAAAAAAAGCCTAAGTGGGACAGGCCCCTACTATTCAACTTTAAAATCCTTGACTAACATTCATTAATATTTGAGCAGGTGGAATCAGCGACTAATATGCAAGTCAGAAAAGGGAGAGTAGAGAACAGAAGTTTAAGTGACTCTGTTCAGATCCTGACTTTAAAAAAAAGTATGTGCCTCTAGAATATTTACCACTTACTTTTCATTCACTGCTTTAAAAATGTCACTGGCAGAGCTAGATGTGAAGTCCCATAAGGATCAATACTGGGAGCAATGTTGTTCACAATTTAGTTCAAAGATCAAGCCATTTCAAGCTACAGGCTGATAAACGGGCTATGTGCGGCTCAGCATTTATTTCTATTTAAAAAGGGTTTTGATTGCAGCTCAAGATCGCAGATCGTGAAGAAGGGTCTCGACCCGAAACGTCACGCATTCCTTCTCTCCAAAGACGCTGATATATCCCAGCATTTTGTGTCTACCTTCGAGATATTTAGCATAATGCTAGATTTACGCTGCTGCCCATAAACAGTGCATGCCCTCAGCCTTTTCCTGATGTTATGATTAATCTATAGCATCATATTAATGTGCAGTTTAATTTTCTTGTGGATTATTTTAGTGCGCTATTATTTCAAATGTTTCCAATTGCTGCTTTGGATGATTGTTTGCCATGATTGTTCACCAATTTACTTCCACATTTCTATCCTCATCCTTCTTAAAGTGACCCATATTTCTAGGTATCATGATGACAGAATTGTGATTCATTGTGGTCATCATATCATGAAATAGGCAAGAAATACTGGAATTATGCATATGCAAACTACACTCGGAAATCCAGAATTTGCTCGCTGTGAACCCTTGTATCTCTGTGCTACAACTTTTGCCAGTGGAATCAGGTATTTGACAGAAACTTCAAGTATTTCTGAAGTATATTCATGATTATGACTTTTAAAAATGTTACACTTTGAACATTGACTTTTTAATGTTGTATTAAGCTGTAATTACTAATCTAAAATTTCTCTTGTACTAAAAAGAAGATCATTTTATATATGTGTGTAAGAAATTGTAGGCACTCCATTTTCTAATGGAACTTTATCTACGTCTTGTGGTCAATTAATTTTGAGGTGGTTGAAATCACCCATAATTCTTTTCTTATTCCTTTCCATAAATTATTTCAGTATTGCTTGCCCTACTAATGACGTAATTGGATATAGAAAAGCCCTTGCAAATTACCTGGCCAGCAAATTCAAACAGGTAATAAATATAGGAGTTGCTTTCAATGGGAACTGGAGCTCAGGTTTGGCTGTGCATTCTCCGCTACTTTTACGACCAATAACATTGAATTTCACTTCCATAACAATTATATAATCCATGGCTAAATTTCATTGACTGAATTGTGAGTCTGTACCTCTGACTTTAGACGCATTAGTTTAGGATAAGAACAAAAGGAGAGAAAACTGGAAAAGAAAGAAAAAGTTAAATTCAGACTATCTCAAAGTAGAATAATTGACTATGTATTTATTGCATTAATCCATTCTGTTCAAAGGAGAAAAGATATGGTTCAGTCGAATGAAAATCTGAAATAATTATCCTGGAGTGTTGGTCCCAGCTTTCTGTTGCTCATGAAGGCTTGGACATCACATATTTACTGTAATTCAAAGCTATATGCCAATATAACATATTAATATTTGAAGGCTGATTGACAGCAGTGTGCAGGAAGATCTTACTGGTGTTGGAAATGATGGAAAGGGTAAACCAAATGTGAGTGGATCCAATCTGTAGGCAGAAGCAAAGGAACAAGCCGACATCAGCTCCAAGCTGCTGAATTCTGAGTAATTGCTGGTGAAATGGCTAACAATTAAATAAATGTCCCAGCTGAATTTTCCTCTGGTAAGTACCGTCGACCACAATTGCGCGGAACTTTGCAAAGTCAATTATAAAAGACGAAATTGCGGAGCATTTGGATAGCAGTAACAGGGTCGTTCCAAGTTAGCATGGATTTATGAAGGAGAAATCATGCTTGACTAATCTTTTGGAATTTTTTGAGGATGTAACTAGGAAAATTGACAGGGGAGAGCCGGTAATGTGGTGTACCTCGACTTTCAGAAAGCCTTCGACAAGGTCCCACATAGGAAATTAGTGGGCAAAATTAGAGCACATGGTATTGGGGGTAGGGTACTGACATGGATAGAAAATTGGTTGACAGACAGAAAGCAAAGAGTGGGGATAAATGGGTCCCTTTCAGAATGGCAGGCAGTGACTAGAGGGGTACCGCAAGGCTCGGTGCTGGGACCGCAGCTATTTACAATATATATTAATGACTTGGATGAAGGGATTAAAAGTACCATTAGCAAATTTGCAGATGATACAAAGCTGGGTGGTAGTGTGAGCTGTGAGGAAGATGCTATGAGGTTTGCAGGATGACTTGGACAGGTTGTGTGAGTGGGCGGATGCATGGCAGATGCAGTTTAATGTGGATAAGTGTGAGGTTATCCACTTTGGTGGTAAGAATAAGAAGGCAGACTATTATCTGAATGGTGTCAAGTTAGGAAAAGGGGACGTACAACGAGATCTGGGTGTCCTCGTGCATCAGTCACTGAAAGGAAGCATGCAGGTACAGCAGGCAGTGAAGAAAGCCAATGGAACGTTGGCCTTCATAATAATAAGAGTTGAGTATAGGAGCAAAGAGGTCCTTCTGCAGTTGTATATGGCCCAAGTGAGACCACACCTGGAGTACTGTGTGCAGAGGGGATCTTATCGAAACATATAAGATTATTAAGGGGTTGGACACGTTAGAGGCAGGAAACATGTTCCCAATGTTGGGGGAGTCCAGAACCAGGGGCCACAGTTTAAGAATAAGGGGTAGGCCAGTTAGAACGGAGATAAGGACAAACTTTTTCACTCAGAGAGTTGCAAATCTGTGGAATTCACTGCCTCAGAAGGCAGTGGAGGCCAATTCTCTGAATGCATTCAAGAGGGAGCTAGATAGAGCTCTTAAGGATAGCAGAGTCAGGGGGTATGGGGAGAAGGCAGGAAGGGGGTACTGATTGAGAATGATCAGCCATGATCACATTGAATGGTGGTGCTGGCTCGAATGGCCTACTCCTGCAACTATTGTCTATTGTCTATTGTGATTGAGCTTTGTATTGCATTCAATCATGGCTGATGGCGGCGCGCACGGACGCAGCGGCTCACAGCTCTCCCTTTCGGTGCGTTTTATGTGTGTTATCTATGTTATGTCTGTTAGTCAATTTTAGTCATGCAAACCAGGCAAATCAGGCAAATCCTACCTACAACCGAAAGGATCTTCTGATCATAGGATTCCAGTGCAATCGGGACCTTGTGCGCGAATTTCCACACCCGCGAAATATACCGGAAGAGATAGCCAGGACACCGGGCGCTCCGTGGATAGTTGTCGGCGCGAACAGGTGTCGCAGGCGGAGGAGAAACAGGAAGCAAAAGCGAGGATGCCGGTCCGGTATACTTGCCAAGCTAAAGAGACAGCCACACAAACCACCGCTACCTAGCATGTTTCTCACCAACGCCAGATCCATCATCAACAAAATGGACGAACTAAAACTACAGATATCAGCAAACAAACTCGTGGAGGACTGTTGCATTCTCTTAGTAACAGAGACATGGCTTCATCCACTTATCCCAGATGGAGCCATTGAGCTAGCCGGGCGTACAGCGTTTCGTTGGGACAGAAACATCGACTCCGGTAAGAGCAAGGGGGGGGGGGGTTATGCATTTACGTGCACAACAGCTGGTGCACTAACATCCAAATCATAGATAGCCACTGTTCTCCTGATCTGGAGTCCCTAACAGTTAAATGCAGGCCTTTTTACCTTCCTCGCGAATTTACAGGGGTTATAGTAACAGCAGTCTACATCCCACCGAATGCTAACGCTAACACAGCTTTAGGCTACCTGCTCGGTGCAATAAACTCACAACAGAGCACATATCCAGAAGCAGCCCACATCATAGCCGGGGACTTCAACCATGCAGACCTAAAGTCAGTTCTCCCGAAACTTGAACAACACATAAGATGTGCTACCAGGGGGAAAAACACACTAGACAAGGTTTACTCAAATATTAAGAAGGGTTTCAGGTCAGCACCACTACCACACCTGGGGCAGTCAGATCACCTGTCCATATTCCTAACTCCAGCATACACCCCACTCAGGAGGAAAGCTCCAGTCACCATAAAGACTGTTAAGACATGGCCTGAACGAGCTTCCTCGCAGCTGCAGGATTGCTTCGAAAGGACCAACTGGGATATTTTTGAGGATCAGGACTTGGAGGAGTACACATCAACTGTACTTTGCTACATCCAAAACTGTGTTGACAATGTCACCGTCGACAAACGCATCCGGTTGTATCCCAATCAAAAACCCTGGATGACAAAGGATGTCAGGTCTCTCCTCAAGGACCGTAACACCGCCTTCAGGTCTAGTGATAGAGCTCTATACAGTGCTGCTAGAACCAACCTGAAGAGAGGCATCAAGGATGCCAAAGCGTCCTACAAGAGGAAGATTGAGGACCACTTTTCCAACAATGACCCACGGCGGGTATGGCAAGGCATCCAGCACATCACCAACTACAAGACCAGCAACCGCACGACTGCCGACGGCGACGCCTCGCTGGCAGAGGAACTTAACTGTTTCTTTGCTCGTTTCGAGGTGAAAGCTACAGTGGCAGACATAACACCCTCTCCAGCACCTGACAGCAACACCTTCACTGTGCAGGAGTATGATGTTAAGCGCGTGCTCAGAGCAGTGAATCCCAGGAAAGCTGCAGGCCCCGATGGTGTGACGGGCAGAGTGCTGAGGGAATGTGCAGACCAATTATCTGAGGTCTTCACAAAAATCTTCAACCTGTCCCTTTTAAAATCCACCATCCCTCCCTGCCTGAAGTCCGCCACAATCATCCCACTGCCGAAAAAGTCTGTCATCAGCGGTCTTAACGACTACCGTCCGGTAGCACTCACACCGGTCATCACAAAGTGCTTCGAGAGACTGGTCCTGCAGCACATCAAAGCCAGCCTCCCACCCACCTTCGACCCACACCAGTTTGCCTACAGAGCAAATAGGTCTACAGGCGATGCCATCGACACTGCTCTTCACACTGCACTGACCCACCTTGAACACCAGGGGAGCTATGTGAGGATGCTCTTCCTCGACTTCAGCTCTGCCTTTAACACGGTCATCCCGAGCAGACTGGTCACCAAACTTTCCGACCTTGGATTTTCCCAAACCATCTGCCAATGGATCAAGGACTTCCTGACCAACCACCCCCAGACCGTCAAAATAGGCCCTCACCTCTCCTCCACCATTACACTGAGCACCGGCTCACCACAGGGCTGTGTGTTGAGCCCCATCCTTTACTCCCTCTACACTCACGACTGCGCCCCCACCCATCCCACCAACACCATCATCAAGTTCGCGGATGACACGACTGTGGTTGGACTCATCTCAGAAGGAGATGAGACAGCCTATAGGGATGAAATCCAAAGGCTGGCAGCATGGTGTTCAGTGAACAATCTGGTCCTGAACTCCTCCAAAACAAAGGAACTTATAATTGACTTTAGAAAAACCAGTGTAGATTACGACCCACTCTACATCAATGGGGTCTGTGTGGAAAGGGTACCAGCTTTCAGGTTCCTGGGTACGCACATCGCAGAGGATCTTACCTGGTCTACCAACACCATCACCACAGTAAAGAAGGCACAGCAGAGACTCCACTTCCTGAGGATCCTCAGGAAAACCAACCTGCAGGAGAAGCTCATGTTGTCCTTCTATCGCTGCTCCATCGAGAGTGTGCTGGCATACTGTATAACCACATGGTATGCCAGCTGCTCAGAAAAGGACAGGAAGGCCCTTCAGAGGGTCATCACTACGGCCCAGAAGATCATCGGCTGCTCACTGCCCTCCCTGGAGCACCTGTTCAGCCTACGCTGCCTCAGTAGAGCAGGCAAAATAATAAAAGATCCATCCCACCCCGGCCACCGTCTGTTTGTTCATCTGCCCTCTGGTCGACGTTTCAGGTCGATCAAATCCCGAACAAACAGACTTAAGAACAGTTTTTACCCCAGGGCCATACGAGAACTGAACACTACCTTTGCACTAGGCAACACCGTTAAAAAATCTTGTACTTAATATAATTGTATTTAATTGTATTTATGTATTTATTTGTTTTTGCATTTATTGCATATATGTTTGTACGCACCGTCAGGATTGGCTATTTTTTAATTTCGTTGTACTCGTTGCAATGACAATAAATGAATATTATTATTATTATTATTATTATGGTTTGTACATTTACCACAAGAATTTTCATATTTCCATTTATATTGTATAACAACTTTTGAGTATTCCAGTAGTTTCTTGCTCTGTGCTAATTAACTTTAAAAAATCTTTTTTTGCAAACGAGTGGGTAATTTGTGATTTTTTGAGAAATTATGTATAAACAGAACAAGCTAGTAATACTAATAAGCTGCTTGTTTAAATGCTATGTTTTCAACAAACAAATATTTTCTTCCATATGTACAGGTGAATTTGGATATCCAACAAAAGCACCTTTTTCCCCGAGGCAGCACTATCATCGAATGTCAATTACAAGCAAGTGCTTAGAAATCATGTTTGACTCTGAATTATCAAAGTTATGCTACAATGCAACACTCCAGTGAGAAGTATTTAGGATTATAACTTGAGAATTCACAGACTGCTCATTGTTTATGTGTTTTCTCCTCACACCAGGTGCCAGGTTAGATTAAATTAATGTAATATAAAAAAGCAGTATATACTTTTTGCCACTCCAGAGAAAATCCTCCAGAGAGGATAATTGTAGGTTTAGCTTCCCATCACACAAATCTAATAAAAAAAACTGAATGATGCAGTGCATTGCAGAAAAGGGAAAGAATACGTGAATGCAAACAGCATCCAAGGATTTTTAAAAATCCATCAAAGAAGGCCATGGAAAACTCAAAATCATGAAGCATTTACATTACTATTCCCTCATAATCCTATAATTTCTGAGTTTGAACCTCAAATTCTTGTTATCGTAATGGATAGGAAATGTTTCGAGGAATATGGGCCAAACATAGGCAGATGGGAGTAGCTCAGCTATAAAAAAAACCTGGTTTGCATGGACGATTTGGACTGAAGGGACTGTTTCTATGACTCTAAACAAAACAGCATAGTTGGGTGATTTTCTATTTAACCCATATAGATTGTATTGGTTTCTTCATGGCTAAGGCTTTCAAAATGAGTAACTGAACTTTTTTTCTGGCTTGTCTCTTCATGTAGTATTAATGTGATTTTGGAGTTTGTTGGGGCTTTACCCACTTTGAAGATTTTGCAAAAATATTTGAAATTTCAGGGGATTTAATAATGCCCTAGATTGATTATTTTGAAGATTTTACAACATTCTTCATCGCTGAATTTATGTACCCGGAAATGAAGGTTCACATTCAGCATCTGAGAATTTTCAGTGACTTGAAATACTTTGAGTTCTGCCACGTCTTGTTTGCAAATTATGACACATTTTATTGACCAAGGTCAAGTGATTCGCATCTCACAGTATAACTTGTTGAATCCAGTTATTACTAAGCTAATCAGGAATCTTGTTTTTCCAGTGATGGAAAGTTTTGAATCTCTGAGGGAAAGTTTGCTTTTTGGCATGCTTGAAGATACAAGCAGAGGATAACAGATGGATTTTTTTTCATCAAGACCAATTGAAAATCCACCTGGATATTGACTCCATCCTTAACCTGGGAGTTTTCTCCCATTGTTTAACATTGAGAAATTCTATAAAATTCACTACACGTCCAAACAACTTAAAGTATGAAACCTATTTATTTTTCTCACTTTATCTATGTGATCAACTGTCATGTTAGTGTTTTGTTACCATTGTGTATCCAAAAATTTTTTTTTTGCTAAAAATTAATGTCACAGATCAATATTTCAACAACTCTTCAACTTTTGGTAACACTCCCACAATGGCCCTACTACCTATCACCTGTTTCCTCTTTCAATCATTTTATTTCTGGGGAATGTCTGTTGAAATGTGCAAATCGGAGGTATATTGGTAAGTTTATATATATTGCTCCACAGATCGATGCTTAAATGCATAGTTAAATCCCCTAAAATTTCAAATGTTTTTTGAACAATCTGACTGCATTATTTCCTGTTATCGCATCTGGTATCCTGTGTTTCCAGCTGATCCTGAGACCATGCTGCAGTTATAACAGCAACAAAAGTGACCATATTTATATTGTGCCTTTAACTGGGTAAAACATTACAAACATTGCTAAATATTTCACTTGAGCACTCAAAAATGAAAGTTAATGCAAGCCACATCAGGGTAGATGACTAAAAAGTTGCACAAGAGATATATTTGGAAAAAATCAAGGATCCAGATTTGGAGAAACGCAGGTACTTTTGTAGACACAAGAAACTCCAGATGGTGGAATCTTGAGCAAAGCACAACGTGCTGGAAGAACTCAACAGATCTGACAACCTCTGTGGAAGGAATGGACTGGCGACATTTCGGATCAGGACTCTTCTTTAGACTAATGCTAATGTGATTGAGTTTGAGGGAATGATAGAATCACAGATGTTTTGATGCCATGAAAGAATTTGAAGACAAGAATGAGGATTATTAGATTGAAGCAGATGGGGTTCATATGGGCCAGCTGGCAGATGAGAGAACTTAGTGCTTAATCTTCCCACACATGTGCAGATTTGCAGATGGACTCATGTGTTTAATGCACCAAGATCCTAAATTGTACTTGCACAGCTGAAGTTAGGTATCTTGAAAATGAAAGCTTGATAAGTGAGGAAAGAGTTACTGCCTTGAAATATTCCCATTTGGCAATATTATTATGTTAAAAGGAAGCATTAGCACATTGTTTTCTACCTTTTCAGAAGGTGTATACAATTGACCAGGCATGGCTTGCTGGCCATACATCTGCCATTGTGGTACCCTGCAGAGAGTGAACATATATGTAAAGCATGGTTGTTGGTTGGTTAGAAGAGCATTTATACCTCATCTATGATGAATGATCAAGCAGTGTGGCAGCAAGATTGGTGCAGTAATATGATCTAGTTTTATTTGGAAAGGCAAGGATTGATTAAGGATAGTCACCACGGCTTTGTGCATGGAAAATCATTTTTCACAAATTTCATTAAGTTTATGAAGAGGTGACAAAAAGGATTGACGAGGGCAGGGCGGTAGTCATTGTCTATATTGACTTTCACAAGGCCGTTGACAAGACCCTGGATGGAAAACTATTCTGGAAAGTTCGATCACATGAGATTCAGGTTGAGCTAACCAGTTGGATCAAAATTGGCTTGGTGGGGAAGAAGTCGGGATGGTAATGGAGGGTTAGTATTCAGATTGAATGCCTCCGACAAGTGGTATGCAGCAGGGATCAATTTGGCTCCACTTTCATCTGTCATCTACATTAACGATTTGGGTGACAATGTCATTAACGTGGTTAGCAAGTTTGCGGATGGCATCAAAACTAATTGCATAGTGAATAATGAAGAAGGTTATCAAAGTTTACAACAGGATCTAGATGAATTGGGGCAAGGAATGGCAGATGGAATTTAACTCAGATAAGTGAAGCTGTTGTATTTTGATCAGTTAAACCAGGGCATGAATTATACAGTAAATGGTAAGGCATTGGAGAGTGTTGTGGAACAGAGAGATTCAGGGCTACAGACACGTAGTGCTGTGAAAGTAGCAACAGATGGACAGGGTATTGAAGAAGGTATTTGACATGCTTACCTTCATTGTTCAGGGCACTGAGTACAGGAACTGGGACGTTATGTTGCAACTGTACAAGTGAATGATGAGACCACACTTGGAGTATTGTGCATAATTCTGATCAACTGCTTCAGGAAACATGTCATTAAGCTGGAAAGGTGCGGAAAAGTTAAGTAAGGACTTTACCAGGACTTGATGGCTTGAATTAAAAGGAGAAGCTGGATCGGCTGGGGCTTAATTCCTTGCACTGTAGGATGCATACGAGTGAACCTTAGAGATGTATATAAATTATAAGGAGTATAGACAAGAAGGATTATAGAGGGCAGAGATTTAAGGTGGGAGAGGAAAAATTTAAAAGGGACGTGAAGGTCAAGTTTATCTCAGAGGGTGTACTAGAGGAAGCTGTAGGTATGGATACGTTTAAAAGATGTTTGGAAGGGTACATGGATGGGAAATGTTTGGAGGAATTTGGGCCAAATACAGATAGACACTATGGTCAGCATGTACAAGTTGGGCCAAAGTACTATTTTTGTGCAGTATGCTATTTTTTACAATAGGTGCAGGAGTAGGCCATTTGACCCTTCGAGCCAGCACCACCATTCAATGTGATCATGGCTGATCATTCTCAATCAGTACCCATTCCTGCCTTCTCCCCATACCCCCTGACTCCGCTATCCTTAAGAGCTCTATCTAGCTCTCCTTAATAATCTTATATGTTTCGATAAGATCCCCTCTCCTTCTAAATTCCAGTGTATACAAGCCTAGTCGCTCCAGTCTTTCAACATATGACAGTCCCGCCATTCCGGGAATTAACCAAGTAAACCTACGCTGTACGCCCTCAATAGCAAGAATATCCTTCCTCAAATTTGGAGACCAAAACTGCACACAGTACTCCAGGTGCGGTCTCACTAGGGCCCTGTACAACTGCAGAAGGACCTCTTTGCTCCTATACTCAACTCCTCGTTATGAAGGCCAACATTCCAGTGGCTTTCTTCACTGCCTGCTGTTCCTGCATCATTCCTTTCAGTGACTGATGCACTAGGACACCCAGATCTCGTTGTACGTCCCCTTTTCCTAACTTGACACCATTCAGATAATAATCTGCCTTCCTATTCTTACCACCAAAGTGGATAACCTCACACTTATCCACATTAAACTGCATCTGCCATGCATCTGCCCACTCACACAACCTGTCCAAGTCACCCTGCAACCTCATAGCATCTTCATCACAGCTCACACTACCACCCAGCGTTGTATCATCTGCAAATTTGCTAATGGTACTTTTAATCCCTTCATCCAAGTCATTAATGTATATTGTAAATAGCTGCGGTCCCAGCACCGAACCTTGCGGTACCTCACTAGTCACTGGCTGCCATTCTGAAAGGGACCCATTTATCCCCACTCTTTGCTTTCTGTCTGTCAACCAATTTTCTATCCATGTCAGTACCCTACCCCCAATACCATGTGCTCTAATTTTGCCCACTAATCTTCTTTGTGGGACCTTGTCGAAGGCTTTCTGAAAGTCGACGTACACCACATCCTCCGGCCCTCCCCTGTCAATTTTCCTAGTTACATCCTCAAAAAATTCCAGATTAGTCAAGCATGATTTCCCCTTCGTAAATCCATGCTGACTCGGAACGATCCTGTTACTGCTGTCCAAATGCTCCGTCAATGTTGTCTTTTATAATTGACTCCAGCATCTTCCCCACCACTGATGTCAGACTAACTGGTCTATAATTTCCCGTTTTCTCTCTCCCTCCTTTCTTAAAAAGTGGGATAACATTAGCTACCCTCCAATCCACAGGAACTGATCCTGAATCTATAGAACATTGGAAAATGATTACCAATGCGTCCTCAATTTCTAGAGCCACCTCCTTAAGTACCCTGGGATGCAGACCATCAGGCCCTGGGGATTTATCAGCCTTCAGTCCCATCAGTCTACCCAACACCATTTCCTGCCTAATGTGGATTTCCTTCAGTTCTTCCATCACCCTAGGATCTCTGGCCACTAGAACATCTGGGAGATTGTTTGTATCTTCCTTAGTGAACAGATCCAAAGTACCGGTTCAACTCGTCTGCCATTTCCTTGTTCCCCATAATAAATTCCTCTGCTTCTGTCTTCAAGGGACCCACATTTGCCTTGACTATTTTTTTCCTCTTCACATACCTAAAAAAGCTTTTACTATCCTCCTTTATATTATTGGCTAGCTTACCCTCGTACCTCATCTTTTCTCCCCGTATTGCCTTTTTAGTTATCTTCTGTTGCTCTTTAAAAGAGTCCCAATCTTCTGGCTTCCCACTTTTCTTTGGTATGTTATATTTTTTTATTTTATGCTGTCCTTGACTACCCTTGTCAGCCACGGGTGCCTCTTACTCCCCTTAGAATCTTTCCTCCTCTTTGGGATAAATTGATCCTGCAACTTCTGCATTATTCCCAGGAATACCTGCCATTGCTGTTCCACCGTCTTCCCTGCTAGGGCCTCCTTCCAATTAAATCTGGCCAGCTCCTGCCTTATGCCTCTGTAATCCCATTTGCTATACTGTAATACTGACACTTCCGATTTTCCCTTCCTCTCAATTTGTAGAGTAAAACATATCATATTGTGATCACAGCCTCCAAATGGCTCTTTTACCTCGAGTCCCCTTATCAGATCAGGTTCATTACACAACACTAAATCCAGAATTGCCTTCTCCCTGGTAGGCTCCAGTACAAGCTGTTCTAAGAATCCATCTCGGAGGCACTCCACAAACTCTCTTTCCTGGGGTCCATTACCAACCTGATTTTCCCAGTCTACCTGCATGTTGAAATCTCCCATAACCACCATAGCATTACATTTGCGACATGCCAATTTTAGCTCTTGATTCAACTTGCACCCTATGTCGAGGTTACTGTTTGGGGGCCTGTAGATAACTCCCATTAGGGTCTTTTTACCCTTACAATTCCTAATTTCTATCCATACTGATTCTACATCTCCTGGTTCTATGTCACCCCTTGCAAGGGAGTGAATATCATTCCTTACCAACAGAGCGACCCCACCCCCTCTGCCCACCTGTCTGTCTTTTCTATACGTTGTGTACCCCTGAATATTCAGTTCCCAGCCCTGGTCCTCTTGTAGCCATGTCTCTGTGATTCCCACAACATCATACTTGCCAATGTCTAACTGAGCCTCAAGCTCATCCACTTTATTTTTTATACTTCGCGCATTTAAATACAACACTTTAACTTTGGTATTCACCTCCCCTCTCACACCGGTCACAATTGGCCCTGACCTTACTCTCTTATCCCATCTAGAACTTCCCTTCCCATTTATTCTATGACTGTATCACTCTATTTCCCAGATAAAACACAGTCCCTTGTACATAATTTCTGGAAATTCCTATTTTAGACAACTGTGCTGATTTAAGTCTAGAGCCAACCAAAATGTGCAGACCATTGGTAAATCTAATTAAAAATGTTATTAATGACATCCATCACTTGCAAGTGACTAAGAGGAGACTGAAGATGTGTTAGTTAGCTGAATTGGATCCATTCTTCTTTTTTGGAGACAGTAATTTTCAACATTGTTGGGAAGGTATAGGTGTATCTTAGCTAAAGGCATGCCCATTTCTGGAATGTGTCAGTTCTGAGCTACCACTGGGCATTATGAGCTGAAAAATAAATAAATTTGCTTCTTGTCAGTGGTGCACTTAATGACATTTTAATTGAGATCCTTTAGATATCCTATGCATGCATCAGAAATAGGTGGGTAGTTACTTAACAAATTCAAATAAAGGTCCTCTACTTTTTGTAAGACCCAACTTATATTCTTCACAAACCTTTATGTGTTAGTGACATGTTTGACATTAACCCTGCAACATTGGGTGAAAGATTTGTGGAGGCACTGTTTGCTATGTCATTTCGACAACTGCTTGAGAGATACAGCACAGACACAGGCCCTTTGACCCACTGAGTCTATGCTGACCAGTGATCACCCGTACTCTAGCACTGTCACACACTATAGTGACAAGCCAAGCTGAAGCCAATGAACCTAATTTTTCCAAAGCCAATTAACCTACAAACCTGTACGTCTTTGGAATGTGGGAGGAAACCAGAGCACCCAGGGAAAACCCATGTACTCACAGGGAGAACATATAAAGTCTGTGCAGACAGCACCCATAGTCAGGGTCAAACACAGGTCCCTGGTGTTGTAAAGCAGCAACTCTACCGCTGTGCCATTGTGCTGCCCCCGAGCACTGAGCACTGAGCTGCTCTAAGGTATAAAAAGTACACAAAGTGCTGGAGTAACTCAGTGGGTCAGACAGCATCTCTTCCTAACATGGATAGGTGACATTTTGGGTCGAGGCCTTTCTTCAGACTGATTATAGTAGGGACAGGTGTTAAACTCTTGCGGTTGCTGGGGAAAGTACCTTGGGAGGGTGTGTTTTGGGTGGGAAGGGATGAATGTAACAAGGAATTGCGGAGGTAGTGGTCTCTAAAGAAAGGGATGGGAGTGGAAAGATGTAACTGGTGGTGGGAGAAGGTTGAAGGTAGTGTAAATGTCAGAGAGTGATGTGTTGGATGCAGAGGCTGGTGGGATGAAAGTTAAAGACCAGAGGAACTCTATCCTTCTTTTGTCTGGGTAGAGAGGGAGCGAGAGCAGGACTGCGGGACATTGTACTGTCCCACAAAAGTAGGGGTGAGACCACATTTACTAAAGAAATAGGACATTTCAGATGTTCTAGAATGGTCTGCCTCATATTGGGAGCAGATGTGCGGAGACAGAGAAAATTAGTCATTTGTTTATACTGTTTTTAAAGTAAATAACTTTTTTTTAAACTTTAGGAGCATAGCTTTGTACTTATATCACACTCAGTCGATAGTTGGATTTTATCCATGTGTTTCTGGTTGGCATTACAGATGTTTGAGACATACCTCCAGCAGCTTCACTTTTCCAAAGTGTTTACCATGTAGCCGCTCATCTATAGTTTCTCTGCCCCTTGGCCTCTTCTTTGCACCAATGATGCCTTCAGTCACTTCTTGCGGCACTAGTCTGAAAATACCAATACAGTTTTGACAACACACATGGACTTGTAGTGTGTGCTACATCATTTCAGTGATATCACTTGAGGTTGCCCTCTATTGCCCAGACAGTTTACAAAATAAGTTTAATGAAAATTGAAGAGCAAGATCTGTTTATTCCAACTTGCAATAATTATTTCCTGTCTTTGAAAACATTTTACATTTTGATGTCTATTCTAACCCAGACTGTTTCCAATAAATGTATCCAAGCTAGCAGTCGTTTTCACCGAACAACTACACAATTACACAGCCGCTAAACAATCTGCCGGTCAATTTCTATTAGAAACTGTATTTTTTCCCTCATTTCTCTTACTGTAAGCCACATTCTGGAACTACATCAGCTGTTTGTTAACTGCAAAATTGGGTCACATAGTGTTTTTATTATGACACATATGAATTTGCTCAGAACTTCATTCAAAATTCTCAGCATATGGGATGACAGTAACACATGCACTCATTGAAGTATGGAGATTAGACAGTCAGCATACAACAAAAGCTTTTCACTGTATGTCAGTACACGTGACAATAAGCTAAACTGAAACAGATATAATTCCTTGCGAAATGTTTGATCTGTTGTTCACGACAATGTATTGTCTCACTATTCACAATACCAGACATTAGCGGCTTAAATGGATCATCAGTGACGTGCAGGGTTGTGATTATGTTCATGTGATCTGTGCTGGGTAACAATTGTGCAAGTAAGCCCTCTCCATGCAGGCAATGGACTCTCTGGTGTGGCCCTATGGGTCTCCTAGACACATAGATGAGGTGAGGATAGGTGGCAAATTATCCTCTACGATCATCCTCAACACTGGTGGCCCGCAAGAATACATTCCCACCCCTCTACAAAAGACACACAGGATTGTGCAGCCAAATACTAATCCAACACAATTTACAAGTTCCCAGACGACAACACCAGTAGGCCAGATATCAAATAATGACGAGATGGAGTACAGGAAGGTGATTGAGAACTTGATGCCAAGACAACAATCTCTCCCTCATTGTCAGCAAGACAAAGGAGATTGTGATTGACTTCAGGAAGCAAAGCAGTACACACACCCCATTATACATTGATGGCGCCAAAGTAGAGATGGTCGAAAGCTTCAAGTTTTTAGGAATAAATATCACCAGCGATTTGTCCTGGACCAGCCACATTGAGGCAATGGCCAAGAAAGCACACCAATGCCACTAATTTCTTAGGAAGGCTTAGGAAATTTGGCATGCCCCCAACAACCCCCACCAACTTCTACAGATGTACCGTAGAAGGCATTTTATCAGGATGCCTTACAACATAGTTTTGGAACAACTCCATCCAAGACTGGAAGAAATTGCAGAGAATACTGGACATAGCCCAAACCATCACACAAACTAACCTGCCTTCCACTGACCCCATCTACACTTCACGCTGCCTTGGCAAAGTCACCAGCAAAATCAAGGACTTGTCCTACCCTCTTCTCGCTTCTACCATCAAGCAAGAGGTACAGAACTTTGAAAATGCATACCTCCAGATTCAGGGACAGTTTCTGCCCAGTTGTTATCAGGCAACTAAATGTCCTCTCACCATCTATAGTGCGATCCGGACCTCCCATCTACCTCATTGGAGACCTTTGAACTCTCTTTAATTGGACTTTAAAAAACTTTTCACTATAACTCGGTACACATGACAATAAAAACTGAACTGAACTAAACCCAGGAGGAGAAAGAAAGGGCCAAAAACAAGTATGCCTTTACAGAAGAAGCAAAGGAGAAGGGTAAGGACAAGGTGGGTTACCCTGAGAAGGTTCTCAGGGAGAAATTCATCCCCACCGTAGAAGTGATTGCATCAGAATTGCATTATGGGTTCCATTTCAAAGTTATAAGGGCGCTATCATTGTAGACAAATCTATAACAGTCACCTTCCATGTAATCAAAACAAATGAAAATTAAAGAAAACAAAATTCCCTTCTTATTTTCCCATTTATGGTTGATTACCTCAACATCCTCTTGACCGCAACTGATGATAAAACCAAAAGTAATCATTGTTCTAATCCATATTTATACATCCAATCATTTTTTTAAATGAATTTCTGTAATAACCTTTGTGCATATCCTTAATGCTCATCTTCACTAGATGCCCTCTTCACTTCATCAACTAAGGTAGTCAAAATGTCATCGGATAATTTGGTGCCCACTCTCTTCACGGGGTCCAACCTTCCAAAAGCTCTTAAATGACTCTGAGTAGCTTTAGAGGATAATGAATAGCTCTCCTTCAAGAAATATGGTCATCCATTCTAGTTAGGCAGAGTAGAACATAGACTGAAATCTGGGAAATGAAATGCATGTAGATAAGCACTTGATGGCCAGTATGGGCACGGTATGGACCATACTGTATGACCTAACGATTTTAATTTCAGCAGGTGAAATCAGCACAGAATTGCACCCTGTGAATAACAAAATAAATATGGTTGTTGCCGCTGGCTGGATGCTGAGATCATGATATTGAGATAAGAACACAAAGTGCTGGAGCAATTCAATGGGTCCAGTAGCATCTCTCAAGGGCATGGATAGGGAACATCTCGGGTTGGGAACCAGTATTGGATGGATGGACGGGCAGATACAGCATGGTAACAGACCCTTTGGCCCACTGAATCCATGCCAACTACGGATCACCCATTCACACTAGTTCTATATTATCCAACTTTCGTATCCACTTCTCTCAAATTAGGAACAATTTACAGGCCAATAAACCTTTGGGACGCGGGAGGACACTGGAGCACCCAGAGGAAATCCAGGCAGTCACAGGGAGAACGTGCAAACTCCATACAGACAGCAGCCAAGATTAAGATCAAACCCGGGTCTCTGGCAACTTGACCAGCTGTGTCATTGTGCCGTTTCTGATCCAGAAATTCTAGGTACAACTAAACAGAGGCAATGATACAAGTTGATTTTGTATGGTTCAAGATAGGAAACATGATAGGTTATTCAACTTTAACAAAAATGCATTCTCACTCAACATGTATATGCTCACAAAGCTTTAAATGAGCATATGCAGATGTTTCTGCTCATAACCAAGGGATAATGAAGCCAAATGTAAAATGAAGCCTTATGCAATGCCTTATTGTCGTCACAGTTGAGATCAAATAACTTCACAAAAACTTGGAAATCAAACATGAACTTTGATTTTGTATAATTAAATACCACTCCTGTATATTTATCCATTAGGTCTTCATCAGGGAACCTTGGTCTTTTTGTGTTATGTAGCCAAGTCCACAATTCACCAAAATGTCACATTTACAATGTTGCTTTAAATGATGAAGCTGACATTGACTGATGTATGTTAATATCACAGCAATTTTTTTTTAACCTGTTGCACCTAATTCTGGGGACCATATTTTAGGAAGAATGTAAAGACTTTGGATAAGATATTGAGGAAATTTACCAGAATGGAATTACATGAATGATAGAAAAGCTGGTGTTGATTTTGTTAAAGCAAAGAAGATTAAGGAGGGAATTATGGAGCTGTCCATAATCAATATTGGTTTTGACCGAGTAAAAGACAAATTCTTTCCAGCAGCAGGCAGAAGAGTTGGAAGTTCAAGAGAACTGTTTAAGGTAATTGACAATGAGCAAGGCTATCAATCGGGAAAAAGGAGATTTTGGCAGGTTGTGAGAAGATGGGGTAGTAGGCATGTGGTTGTGGTGATGGTTGAGGGAAACTAGGATCAGTTGAAACCTTCAAGTGATAAAGTAGATAAATATTTGAAGGAGAAAAAAATTCTAAGAAGTAAAATTTAGTTGAACAGAATGGTGTCTTTATGTATTGCATCATCCTATAAATTCTATTGTCTTCATCCACAACACCAATTTTGACCTATTTGGAAGACTTGGCTACATGACACAAAAAGTGCAGAACATAAAACGCAGATGGCCTGCCATTACTAACGCTAAAGTAATCTTAATGTGATATCATTCCTCTCCTCCAGTGTCATCTTACAAAAAATGTTCTTCTATCATTTCAACACTTGTCATTACTCTCCCTCCGATTTCCGCTTTAACTCCACCTGGAGCATATATCTCAGAACTCCTGTGAGATGCAAAGAACTAGAAATAGTCTTCCAGAAATCTCATAATTTGCCATCATGGATGAGGAAGCCAGAATGAATTGGAGGTGAGAAGAAATGTTAAGAAAGGAGGGAGAGAGAAAATGGGAAATCAGTGATGGGAAAGATGCTGGAGTCAATTATAAAATAATAAATTGCGGAACATTTGGATAGCAGTAACAGGATTGTTCTGAGTCACCACTGATTTACGAAGGGGAAATCATGCCTGACTAATCTTCTGGAATTTTTTGAGGATGTAACTAGGAAAATGGACAAGGGAGAACCAGTGGATGTAGTGTACCTGAACTTTCAGAAAGCCTTTGATAAGGTCCCACATCGGATATTAGTGGGAAAAATTAGAGCACATGGTATTGGGGGTATGGTACTGACAGGGATAGAAAATTGGTTGGCAGACAGGAAATAGAGAGTCGGGATAAAGGGTCCCTTTCAGAATGGCAGGCAATGACTCGTGGGGTACTGCAAGGCTCGGTGCTTTGACCGCAGCTATTTACGATATACATTAATGACTTAGATGAAGGGATTTAAAGTAACTTTAGAAAATTTACAGATGACAAAGCTAGGTGGCAGTGTGAAGTGTGAGGAGGATGCTATAAGGATGCAGGGTGACTTGGACGGATTGTGTGAGTGGGCAGATGCATGGCAGATGCGTCCTTAGCCCCCAGGGCTGCGTCCTTAGCCCCCTACTGTACTCCCTGTACACACATGACTGTAGGGCCAGGTTCAGCTCAAACTCCATCATCAAGTTTGCTGATGACACTGTGGTGGTGGGCCGGATCTCCAACAACGATGAGAAGGCCTACCGGGAGGAGGTGGCTGATCTGGCACTCTGGTGTCAGGACAATAGCCTCCTCTTGAATGTCACTAAAACAAAGGAGCTGATTGTGGACTTCAGAAGGGCTAAACATCCAAGGACGTACACGCCACTGGAGATAAATGGGTCTATTGTGGATAGGGTGAGCAGTTTCAAATATTTGGGAGTCCGCATCGCAGAGGATCTGACGTGGGCAACGCACATTGCCGCACTGGTGGGTAAGGCTAAGCAGCGCCTTTACCACCTTAGACAACTGAGGAAATTCAGAGTGTCGCTGAGGATCCTTCATTGCTTCTACTCTGGGGCTGTAGAGAGCATCCTGTCCGGCAACATTACAGTCTGGTTTGGGAACAGCTCTGCCCAGGACAGGATGGCCCTGCAGAGAGTAGTGCGTTCGGCAGAACGCACCATGGGAACTACACTCGTCCCCCTGCAGGACCTATACATCAGGAGGTGCAGATCCAGAGCAAGCAAGATCATGAGGGACCCCTGCCACCCCAGTAACGGACTGTTCCAGATGCTACGGTCAGGCAAACGCCTCCGCTGTCACGCTGTGAAAACGGAGAGGATGAGACGGAGCTTCTTCCCACAGGCCATCAGGACTGTCAACTTTGATAACCCCAGAGACTAAATTTTTGTCGACACTTTTTGTGCTATGTTTAGTAACTTATTAATTTTATTTATATGCTGTAACTGTAATTATTTTTGTGCACAACCCGCAGGCATTGCCACTTTCATTTCACTGCACATCGAGTATGTGTATGTGACAAATAAATTTGACTTGACTTGACTTGACTTGAC
Organism: Rhinoraja longicauda; assembly: GCF_053455715.1. Classification (NCBI taxonomy): domain Eukaryota; kingdom Metazoa; phylum Chordata; class Chondrichthyes; order Rajiformes; family Arhynchobatidae; genus Rhinoraja; species Rhinoraja longicauda. Next base: position 12,295,878 of record NC_135978.1, read on the forward strand.
TTGATGCAGTTTAATGTGGATAAATGTGAGGTTATCCACTTTGGTGGAAAGAACAGGAACGCAGATTATTATCTGAATGGTGTCAAGTTAGGAAAAGGGGAAGTACAAAGAGATCTGGGTGTCCTTGTTCATCAGTCACTGAAAGTAAGCATGCAGGTACAGCAGGCAGTGAAGAAAGCTAATGGAATGTTGGCCTTCATAACAAGAGGAGTTGAGTATAGGAGCAAAGAGGTCCTTCTGCAGTTGTACAGGGCCCTAGTGAGCCACACCTGGAGTACTCTGTGCAGTTTTGGTCTCCACATTTGAGGAAGGACATTCTTGATCTTGAGTTAGTGCAGTGTAGGCTCACTAGGTTAATTCCCGAAATGGCATGACTGTCGTATGTTGAAAGACTGGAGCGACTGGGCTTGTATACACTGGAATTTAGAAGGATCAGAGGGGATCTTATTGAAACATATAAGATTATTAAGGGATTGGACACACTAGAGGCAGGAAACATGTTCCCAATGTTGGGGGAGTCCAGAACCAGGGGCCACAGTTTAAGAATAAGTGGTCGGCCATTAGAACGGAGATGAGGAAAACCTTTTCACTCAGAGGGTTGTAAATCTGTGGAATTTCTCTGCCTCAGAAGGCAGTGGAGGCCAATTCTCTGGATACTTTCAAGAGAGAGTTAAATAAAGTTCTTAATGATAGCGGAATCAGGAGTATGGGAAAAGGGCAGGAACAGGGTACTGATTGTGGATGATCAGCCATGATCACATTGAATGGCGGTGCTGGCTTGAAGGGCCGATTGGCCTACTCCTGCACCTATTGTCTATTGTCTATTGAAATGCGCCTTATATCTAGCCTGGTGTCAGAATTCAACTCCATCCACTCCTATACATACAACACTCGATCCTGTGTACCTGCTCAGCAATGTGAGGAAAAAAATAATCACAGTGAAATTCTTAAATATTCATGTTTTATTTCCTATGATATTTACATATCATATGACCCATGTGCTTATTTAAAGCAAAACATATATTCAAGTGAGTCGTGATTCAAATAGGGACCCCAAAAGATAGTCTGTTCAGCAACCATTCAGTACTACTTTCTCTCTTTGTGACATTTTCTTCTCTTTTATTTCTTGTGATTTCTTCCATGGTCTTGGACTATCACCCTGACTCCTAAATAAGAAAGAAAATTGGCCAAATAGTTTTCTCAAGCAGATTTTCCCCTTTTAACATTTGCAGCAGTTATAATTCATTGACGAAAGCTCATCAATTAGAGGAATTTAAATGTGCCTCTAAAGAGCATGTTTTGTAATTAAACGTTCTATGCTGTTTGCCAAATTATGGAGTTGTACTGTGAGGCCTAATTTCCATTTACTGCCAGATGTCTGTTCAGACCCTATTGCAAATCTTAATGGAGAAAATGTTGGAATTCTTGCATTCCCTTGTTGCTGTTGAACAGTGAACCTGAACTGCAAGATCTGTTCTTGACATTAAAACTGACACATTTATTGTACTTGTAGGGAGCCTATTACACAGTTTACACAGGTCAGGAAATCAAAGGAACACTATCAGTCACTTGATCTCAAAAAATAGCCCTCTCCCTAAAAGTAGAATTAAAGGCAAACATTTTAAAAGTATTAAATTAAGAACGCCTAGACATAAACATAGTTCTTTTGCTTTCTAACACCATTGCAAATCAACGCTGATAATTTTACTTGTCATGCAATGTGTAGAGCCATTCATTCCTAATTTGCAAAAAAGTAATGATCAGATACACTTTGCCACAAACAAACAGGGAACAAGGAACTTGTTAAATAACTTCTAAGTGAATTTATGAGTTGAAGGATTAAGCTGCTCTTTCCCAACATTAATCAGTCCTGATCAAAAGTCTAAACAGGGCCTCAGGAAATATTCCCACAGTCAGTCTGCGTTCTAGAAATGCCTGAAAGATGGAATCTAATGTATTTATATTAATTTAATGGCATTGATATTGTACAAAACCAGCATCTGTTTCCCATGTGTCAGCATCTAACAGACAGCACAAGAGAATAATATGCGACATTGTCAACCTCAGTGACTCAGGCACTTAATCAAAAATACATTGTCCAAAAGGTACAGTTTTCAAAATAATTTTGTGTGTTATAAGTATGGAGACAGTGTTGTAAATATTACATGGAACATTTTGCACTATTACATAGCATCTGCTGCATTATACATGAAAAATAAAATCTGCTTTTTGGCTAGGAATCAAAAATATATAACATTGCATAACACACGATTCAGTGTTCACTGTGTGCAAAAGTAGTGCATCTTTTTCATCCTCTTCTCAGGCAGTCTCTTGGACCAAATGCTCCCATTCCATTTCTAAGAGTTATGAGGTAACTGATGAGACATTGTGGGATTCTCAGACTGTGATCCAAGTGGAACAGGAGATGCCTGACAAGGTCGGTGGTGGATTTTGAATTTACATTACTATTTAAGCTGAACTGCCAATAAATTGACGACATACTCCACAGCCATTACAAACTCTTCTTCTTGAATAACAGCAGCCAGTCATACTGCACAGAAATGGGCCCTTTGGCCCACCACATTCATGCTATGCTTTATGCCCATCTTACTAATTCTATTTGCCCACATTAGGATCTTATCCTTCTATGCCTAGCCAACTTAATTATTCGTGTAAATGCCTCTTAAACATCCTACCATTTGTCTTTAAAAATAATGCCATTGCATTATAGAGCAGTACAGAAATGGACCCTTCAGCACAACCTTTAGATGCCAGCCATCACTGCTGACCATGTTAATCCCACTTGCTTGCATGAGGCCAGCAGCCCTTTACCCCTTTTCTATCTTACTACCTGTCTGAATGCCTTTTAAATATTGCAATTGTATCTGCCTCTATCACTTCTTCTGGCAGCTTGTTCCATAAAACCACCACCTTCTGAGTGACTGAAAAACCTGCCCTCAGATCTCCTTTAAATTTCTCCTCTCTCACCTTAAACCCATGCCCACTCATTTTGAATTCCCTTACCTTGGGAGAAAAACCCTGACTATTTTCCCCATCTCTGCCCTTCATAATCATAAACACCTCTAGTATTAATCTTCTTTTGTATTCTCTTCATAGTTATGGGCGATGATGCTGAAAATTAGTGTTCAAAGTTCCTCTCAGCCAAGTTTTAGAACTTCAGCAGAAATATCTGTTACTGAGGCATGGTTATTTATCAATAGACGTATGCTATTTTCACCTTCCAGTTGGCATTGGGTGACAGTTTGTCTGGCTGGATATATTACCCTGGTTTGGTATCAAAGATACTCATGTCAAGGATAATGTCAAGTTTGAGCAGTTCCTCAGCATACTTAGTCCAGTGGACATTGACTGCATCTCTGTCCTTGATAAGCTCTTCTTTGTTTTTATTTCTCAGTGAGGAAGACTTTGGTGCTTGAACTGTGAGTGGTCTTGTCCGCTCTGAAGACTCCAAAATGAAAACAGAAAATGTTGAGAATTAACATTAGCCTAGACTAAACCGAGAGCAGATAGTGCCTGTGCTACAAACTGCTGTACATTACTCATATGCTCTTTTATGTTTTGCAGTAAAAGTTTCATAGTTCCAACCACCCAGTGCAGTGAGCATAGAAAGAAATAAGCTCTGCTGACCAGCTGTTGGATGGTGTACCATTTGAAAGGCATGTACAAATTATGGATGGAAAATTATTTACATAAACAGCACTCACCCAGGTTAACATTTGTATGAAATTATTATACGCAGAATCATTGTGTGACTGCAAGGTGTTTGTGCATAATGTTTACCCATTGGAATTTCTATGCGTAATTGTATCACTCACATCTTCTAAGTTGTAATATATAAAAATGCACAAGGGGATAATATTTAAAAGCTTAAAAAACACACAAAGTAATTATGATGGAACTCTAGTCCACTTCCTTTGATTTTGATCCAGCCTGGACATGAATTAACTAATTGCAATGAGTAGAATGTAGTTGTTATAGTATGATGTCATGTAATTGTTATACCATGTTAGAACATTTCCCTTTTGATGAACGCTATATTTACTTCCTTTTTAAGACTTGTAGTTCCGATCTGCTCAGTACCTAAGGTGTAACAATGAAGAAATGCTGACATTGGTTACATCATGCTTAACAAAGATTCGCTATAATCAATCACAAAATCAAGTCCAAAACATTTAGAGTTCATAATGTGATATGGATAAGTGCTCTGCCAATGCAGTTGCTGTTGGTTTGCTTATTTTGCATTGATGGATACCACCAAAAGTGAACTTCTGCAGGTGAGTTTGTTTTGTCATTATGTGTGATTTTCTTAAAGCTGCACATTATAGCTGTCAGTTTCAAAAGTGAGGCTACCTTACAACCCCAATGCTCAATACATTTATAACATCTATGTTGTCGTTTTTGGGCTCACTGGTAAAAGTGGTTTTATGGACCAGTGATCGGAATTGGAATCTCAGATGATAGAGTTGAAGAAGTACTTCTGTTGTATATGAAACATTATCACTTACAAATAATCTTGACATATTGTTAAAAACTACACATTTTACTCAAAAGCATCAATTTACAATAAGCAAAATAAATAATTCATTGATATTGCACACAGCTCAATCAAATGTCAATCAAGTTTAGTTTAGTTCAGCGATACAGCATGGAAATCGGCCCTTCGGCCCACTGCGTCCATGCTGACCAATGATCACCCATACATTAGTTCTATCCTACACACTATGGGCAATTTACACAAGTCAATTAACCTACAAACCTACACATCTTTGGAATGTGAGAGAAATACAGAGTACCTGGTGAAAACCCATGCGGCCCCAAGGAGAACGTACAATCTCCGTATAGACAGCACCCATAGTCAGGATTAAACCTAGGTCTCTGGCGCAAAAGGCAGCAACTCTACCTACTACCTTGTCACTGTGCCAACCTAAGTGATGTAAAATTTAAAAGGAATATCAAAATGACTGAGCTGCTTGAGTTAGCAAGAATATTGTAACATATGCAGTATAGAGCAATTGATGTAGAAAGGTCAAAAAGTATGACTGGGAAAAGAATCAGAGAAGAAAATAAACAGTAGGACTTTTCACTCGGACATCAACAGAGAACATTTGCCAAATCAGTGAGAGAAACAGAATTCAAAATAGTGCTTTAATTATAGTGTTGCTACCAACAAAAAGCAGTATGTCCTGTAAAGGGAAATATGTAAACTGTGCAGAAAACTCACAATTTATATAAACTCACAATTTATACACCATTTTGTATAAAATTGTCATCCAATCAGAATTCATCAGATGGGAGTTCTGAAGCTGAGAGATCAACAATAATTCTGGTCTGAAGAAGGGTCTCAACACAAACGTCACCCATTCCTTCTCTCCAGAGATGCTGCCTGGCCCGCTGAGTTACTCCAGCATTTTGTGTCTATCTTCGATTTAAACCAGCATCTGCAGTTCTTTCCTACACAATAATTCTGACATTCCAGAGTATGTTAATTATTCACAATATTCTTAAGACACATAGCCATGAGTAGAAGAGAATATTTGCCACACAGACATTAATGTACAGTAAAGCTCCAACAATCCATCACCATCAGTACTTTGGTACTGCCAAACTGGCCAATTAACTGGACAATTGGATGTTATTTCTATTAATACCCAAATGCACTTCTTTTAGATAGTAATATAATATATTTTTCAGTAAACTGGGTGAGTTTAAAGAGAGTGCAGCAAACAAAGGCGAATAAGTTTAAAGAAATCAGGGGAAACACATCCCTGATGACATTAAATGCAGAGAATAGGGTTCTGGTGACTTTGTAAGGATCAGGGGAAACATGGCCCCAGTTAGTTTATATGGAACACTGGAGTGGGTTGTGTTCATATCAGTGTGGGAGTGAGCTCCTGTGAGCTTAAAATGTGTGCTGGGAATAGGGGCCCCGATAAAATATTGGCAATCTGCTCTCCAATTGTTTGGATATCCTGATGGTTTGGCATGTGGTTCACCAATTTCTGCTTCCTACAATATCTTTAAACTCACCGGACCTTTATTCCCATGCTCCTAATAAACATTGTGAGGCCCTGTTCCATGCAGTTTATAAGGAATGTGGGAAACAAAGTTCCAGTATGTATATAAGTAGAATAAGAACATGACCCTGTAGGTTTATGGGAGTGCGAGAATAAAGGGCCCAGATGAGTTTTCAACAAGAATCAAAATGGGGTCTCAGTGGCAAGGAGTGTAAGATAGTTGTATAATAGTTTATTGTTTGTCTTGTATTATGGTGGTGGGTTCTGTTTTGGTTTTTTTTGTATTGTATATATTATTTTAATATTTGAATGAATATTTTTGACTAATTTTTTTAAAAAGCTGGTTATCAAGCGCATGGAACTGGGTCTCTGCGCATCCCTCTTCAATTGGATCCTTGACTTCCTCATCCACAGACCACAGTCTGTTCGAATTGGCAGAAATACTTCTTCCTCATTAACAATCAGTATGGGAGCACCTCAAGGTTGCGTGCCCAGCCCCCTGCTCTACTCACTCTATACTCATGACTGTGTGAACTCCATCTTCAAGTTCGCCGACGACACCATTGTTGATGGACAAATTACAGATAGTGATGAGTCAGAGTACAGAAGTGAGATCGACCGATTGACTAAATGGTGTCAGCACACCAACCTGGCTGTCAATATCAGTAAAACCAATGAACTGATTGTAAACTTTGGAAGAGGAAGGATGGGGACCCACAATCCTGTTTATATCAATGGGACAATGGTGGAGAGAGTCACAAACTTTAAATTCCTGGGCGTGCATATTTCCAAAGATCTTCCCTAAACCCAGCACACTGATGCAATTATAAATAAAGCACATCAGCGCTTCTACTTCCTGAGAAGATTTCGGCGATTTGGTATGTCAGAGTGGATTCTCTTGAACTTCTACAGCTGTACAGTAGAGAGCACATTGACAGGTTGCATCATGGCCTGGTTCGGCAACTTGAATGCCCAGGAACGGAAAAGACTGCAAAAAGTTGTGAACACTGCCCAGTCCATCACCAGCTCTAACCTCCCCACCATCAAAGGGATTTATCGGAGTCGCTGCCTCAAAAAGGCAGCCAGCATCATCAGAGACCCACACCATCCTGGCCACACACTCACTTCACTCCTGCCATCAGGAAGAGGTACAGGAGCCTAAAAACTGTAAAGTCCAGGTTCAGGAACAGCTTCTTCCCTACAGCCATCAGGCTATTAAACACTACAACCTCAAATAAGCTCTGAACTACAATAGACTATTATTATTATTATTGCACTACTATTGTTTGTTTTTTGAGTATGTGTAATATTTTATATATATATATATATATATATACACACTGAACTTTTTTTTCTCTTGTTTATCATTGTTTACAGTGTACTATGTTTACATATTCTGTTGTGCTGCAGCAGGTAAGAATTTCATTGTTCTATCTGGGACACGTGACCATAAAACACTCTTGACTCGTGACTCTTGATTATAGTATGTGTTGATCATGGGAATGGCAAGTAGGAATGGCAAGGAATTGCAATGTTTTAATCTGAGAGCCTGCATCAGGATTGAGAGTGGGGAGGGAAGAAAGCTAGTAGAAAGAAGAGATGAGACAAGTGCTAGTGGGTGGACTGAGATGCTAGTAGGACAGGTGCTAGTAGGTGGAGCTAGGTAGGGAAGGGAGGTGTGGAGACAGCTAGGTAGAGAGAGGGGAGGAACACATGTGATGAGTGGTATCTGAAGGTGGACAATTCAATGTTCATACCATTGGGAATGGGGTACTGGTGAGTTTAAAGGGAATGTAAGAAACAGGATCCCATGAACCTGATACCAAACTATCAGGATTTCTGAGCAATCAGATAATGGATGAATGGACTTTTACTGTACTGTTTTTTCCTCAACCTTCGACTGCCCAGAGAAAACAATTCAAGTTTGTCCAATCTCTCCTTATAGGTAATACCCTTTATTCCAGGCAGCATTCTGGTAAACCTCTTCTGCACCCTCTCCAAGCCTCCATACCCTTCTTGTAATGGGGTGACAAAAACCACACACTTCAAATGTGTCCTAACCAAAGTTGTATAAAGCAGCAGCATGACCTCTTGACTCATAACATAGAACAGTGCAGCACAAGAACTGGCTCGTCAGCCCACAATTTCTCTGCTGAGCACGATGCCCAGACCATCACTTATGTATCTGCACATACCCATATCTTTCCATTCCCTGCACATCTACATGCTGATCCAAAAATCTTTTAAATACCACTAATGTATCTTCTTTAACTGCCTGCAGCACTTTCCTGGCACTCGCCACCCTCTGTGTACAAAACTTGCCCCACACACTTCTCTTTTGAACTTTGGTCCTCCCATCTTAAAGCTATGCCTTCTAGTATTTGATTTTTTCCATTCTGGGAAAAAGATTCTGACTACTTCTGATTCCGTATGGATTTTTCTGACTACAGTTGTCTATACCAATTCAGTAGCTGATAAGGAAAGGTTGCAGAACAGCACATCTGTTATGAAATGTGTAATTAATGACACAAAGCGGCAATGAAGTAAAATGTTGCTGTTCATTTGGCATGGCAACAATTCAGTCACAAAGAGGAAACTGCACTCTCTTATATTTCACATAGACTACAAGATATTCAGAAAGTTTACAATAAACCTATGATTGCACCCACCTCAGATCTTGTGCTATTGAGTAATTGCATAATTATCCCAGAATCATAAATGGGTCAAGTTATAGATGTTCTTCATATAGACCATCGAGAAATTGTTCCACGCAGAAGGTGAATCATGCAAGGAGAATTTTATGGCTTTTTATAAAACTGAAAAATGATACTGCATTCACAATGGGAATGCTGCCACATTTACTAATATTTGCACGGCCTAAGTATACACATCTTCCAAAGATCCTCGCACGATAGATGATCAACAACTATACAAGCGTGACAAAGCCAAGAAAAACTGCATGAAAGCTAATGCAGAGAAACACATGAAATTCAGATCTATGCCTTTACAGCCTGGGGACAAAGAACTTATGAAATTTGATAACCACATAGGCAACTAAGCAACTCCATATGGACGGCAGCCATTTGAAGAAACTGTTCCAATAGGATCCATGATCTCAAAATTGTATGGTTTTCAAACTATCACGAGACTTCCCATTCTTCAAAGCACACAAAACACCCATCGCCAGCGAGTCTGAAATGATAACCTTATGCTTTCAGGTGAAATTGAACAATCCCATTTGATGTTTGAGCCAACAGCTTCAAACCTGAAAATGACTCGGATATCCATTGCTCATATGGAAAACTCCCACATATAATTATAATAATAATAATAATAAGCATTTATTTTATATAGCGCCTTACCAGAAGCTCAAAGCGCTTTACAAAAACAATCATAAACATAAAAACAAACAGACAAACTATCCTAATGGAGAAGCGGCGAATAAACAGCGCCAGCGTCCTCTCACGTCAGGGTCCGGCAGTAGACAACAAAAAGCACAGGACACACAGATACAATTTTTACACAAACAGCCATCACAGTGATTGCTCTAGGCACACCCTCACTGTGATGGAAGGCAAAGAAAAGTCTTATCTCCTCCTCATTCTTCTCCCGTGGTGCCACGAGGTGATCGAGGCTCCCAACTTTTTGAAGCCCCCACCGGGCGATGGAAAGTCCCAGGGCCAAGCCGAGCAGGCCGATGAAGGTCCTGAGCCCCCACCGGGTGATGGAAAGTCCCAGGGCCGAGCCGAGCCGAGCAGGCCGATGAAGGTCCTGAGCCCCCACCGGGCGATGGAAAGTGCCGCGGCCAGGCCACGCAGGGCGATGAAGGGCCTGCGAGCGGGTCGATCGTACCTCTCGCTCCGGGGCGGTCGAAGCTGCTACGGCTGGAGCTCCCAAAAACCGGTCGCCAGCCAGGGACCTGCGAGCTCCCGATGTTGCGGTCTGCAGGGCCCACGGCCGAAGCCTCCGAGATGGTAAGTCCAGGCCCTGCAACCGGAGTCTTCAAGGTCGATCCCAGCTGGAGGCCGCCGACTCCACGATGTTAGGCCGCAGCGCGAACGGAGATACGACACGGTAAAGGTCGCATCTCCGTTGAGGAGGAGATTAGAAAAAAGGTTTCCCCCACCACCCCCCCACATACACAGAGTTAAAAATAGAACAAAACGTACATTAAACGATGACAATAGACAAAAAAACAAAAAAAAGACAGAGAGACTGCCGGTGAGCCGCAGCTGCAGAACACAGGATTTTAAAATAGACTAGCAAAGCGGGCCCGTTGGGCCCGACCCCACCCCCCCATTCTCTCCTCCCCCAGCCCCACTCTTACTCTCCCCACACCAGGGAGTGAGATGTGGAGGAGGGACGGGGGGAGGGAGGGGGGGGAGGGTGAGGAGAGATGGGGGGGGAGGTGTGGAGGGGGGAGGGAGGGGGGGGAGAGAGGGCGGGGGAAGGGGGGAGGTGAGGAGGGAGGGAGGGGGGAGAGGTGGGAGAGGGGAGGGAGGGGGACCTCCCCTTTTCCCAGTACCCCTCTTTCCCCCACCACCAAGTCCCCTCCGCACGACCCCTGTTGTCCCACTCCCCAGTGCCCATTCTCAGACCCCACCCATTTTCTTAAAATAGATAAGCTAAGAATATCAGATCATGGAGTGATGGTGGATGTAGTTTTGTAAAGATGTTTTATAAATTGAAAAATATCCATCATAAAACCACAGTTTGTATTTCTCATTTAAACGACCATCTAGAGCTCTAAGCATTTCTTATATTTCTGCTGTTCCAATAAAAAAAATAGCTGTTGTTTACATCATGTTTAACAGTGTGTCAATACTGTATAATTATTCAGAAGTATAATAACTGAAGGAGGTGAAGATTACACAGTATACAAGAAGTTGAACTGCACTGTTGAATGACTTTATGACTAAGTGTAGGCCCAATATTATAAAAAGGTGAGCATTACCCAAAGATAGCCTGCTTGCCACCTTCCATACCAGGGCTTCCCATCGTGCCCTCGGTTTGTTGCCCATCTCCCCTTGCCTCCACACAGAGATGATCGCTTCATTTTCTGAGGAGCCCTATTCTCTCTCTTAATGCGTTTATAAAATCCCTTTGCATTTTCCGTAATATCTGCCAGAGATATCCCCTGCTCCCCTTTTGTCCTTATTCCAAGAATTTCTTATGAATTTTGATTGGAAATCACAATTGCATATTTGACTACTACTTAAACAATTGTCAAATGAAGTTTTGCAGCTACCTCTGGTATAAGCATTATAAGGAAAGGAATGCCGAGCCGATACATTAAGCCCCGTGGGATTCAATGGGAGTTGGCAAATTGGATCTCCAATTGGGCAGGAAATAAGTGGAAATGTTTGATAAGTACTTTAGTGACCAAATGATTTGAAGGATGCTGCAGTGAGATTTTTTTCACTCTTCAGTGGAAGCCTGAATTGTTAACCAAGGCAGGAACTTGCAAAACACTTTAATTTGTAGATGGATAGGTTCTTGACCTAATTCCAGAGATGACAGGTTTATTATATGAGATTAAGCAGACTGGGCTAAAACTTTCTGCAATTTAAATGATTAAGAGATGATCACATTGACAACATGCAAAATTCTTATGGGGTTTGATGTTTTACCTGTCTACCGTGTCTAGAAACAAGGAACATAATCTCAAAATAAAGAGATTAATCATTCAGAATTGAGATGAGGAGAAATTTCCACAAGAAAGTGATGAATCTTTGGAATTCTGTAGCCAGGAGGGCTGAGGCAATAGCTAGCAGACAGAGTGGCCTCTGTTTGCGTTACAATGAAAGGTGAGCCTTCAGCCGTAGGAATTGCATGGCAGGTTTGGAGCAAAATGTTGAAGTGATGGTATAAAAAATGTGTTCACGTCTAACTGCAGACTTTGCGTATTATTGGATCTAGACTCCTCTAAGCTGTTTGATATTTCCTGAAACATTTCTGGCATCTCACAAAGCAGTCATATCAGCCTTTGCAGGTTGCCACCCAAGTCTAGATTTGACCTTTCTAGATCAGAATTCCAGGTCACACATGTCCACTTGTCCATCATATTCAGATTCTGCATCTAAATTATTTCTTGCACAAAATGCCTGGACCAAACTGGTGGCTGTAACTGTCAGATTAAGTAATGAGGTGTGCTCGTCATTGTCATGTTGTTCGGAAGTCACTGTTGGAGCTGTTGTGAGGTCTTGAGTCATTTAAGAACAGAAGGTCATGGTGAGCTGAGAGAGTGAGGAGGGGTAACTAAAACATTTTCATACTGTAAATATAACTTGTCAGAATGGAGATATGAGAAGGAGAATTAAAAATGAACACATGGTCCGTTTCAACAATCTCTTCATTGTTGTGATGCTTGGACATTGCAAACCAGGCTCCAACCTTCCTAGAACCCTGTAAATGATTTCCAGCAGCAGCTGGAGGAGATGAGCACCTTTGTTTTAAGGGATGCAGACATGGCTTTAATCTGTACCAGCCAACAGCAGCTGGAGATAGTGGCCCCTGAAACTGCATCCCATGGCTACATGCTAATATGTCATGCAGTGCAGTTGGCATTGTCGAGTAGCTGCAATTGTTATAATGTCTGTATGTCTGTGAACTTTTCATTTGTGACTTGCATCGGGTCAAAATGATGCAGTTTACTTTCACACAGAAATTCCAGCACAATTTTGATAGGAATATGGATCCATTCCTATCCATGTAACTACCCAAATATCCGTTGAATGGTGCTATTGTACCTGTCTTAACCACTTCCTCTTGCTGCTTGTTTCATCCACATACCACCCTCTGTCTGAAAAAGTAGCTTCTCAGGTTCCTTTAAATCTTTTCTTTCTCACCATAAACATATGCTACTAGTTCTTAATTCCCACTGGGAAAAACCTTGTATGCATTCACTCTACCGATGCCCCTCATGATTGTATACACTGCTATAATATCACCCCTTGGTATCCTACACTTCACGGAATAAATTTTTAGCTAGCCCAACTTTCCCTATAACTCAGTCCCTCGAGTCCAGGCATCATCATCGTAATTCTTTTCTGCTGTTTGTCCAGCTATGGAAATAGACACCTTTCCATTAGCAGAGTGACCACACCTGCATACAATACACCAAGTGTGGCCTCACAGATATCTTGTACAACTGCTACATAACATTCCAACTTCTACGCACAATGCCCTGAGTGATGAAGGCCAGCCTGACAAAAGCCTTCTTCACCACATTATCTAGTTATTACTCCATTTTTGGAACTGTGTACTTGTTCACCAAGGTCCCTCTATTCTACAATCCAGGGCGGTAGAGGCAAAGAATACAGACACAAAGTGCACATCTTCTTGGCACTAGTGTTTCAATTACGTCCCATGCACATGCATACACTTTAACAGTGAGTCATGTTGAACAAATATGCAAAGATATTACAGAGGGTTACAAGAATAATAGGGTTGATCCAATATATTCAGGGACTGCCATAATGCTAAGGGATTAGATGGCATGGAATTTATTAAGTATGTTCAGTAAAGTTTCCTTAGGCATTAGATAGAGGACCCTAGTAGAGGTAGGGCAAAGCTTGACCAACTCTTGGGAAATAGGGCAGTACAAATGACGAAGGAATCAGTAGGGGAGCACTTTGATTAGTGCTATTAGATTTTAAATAGTTGTGGAAAAGGACAGACATGGACCACAAGTTAAAGTTCCAATTTGGGGTAAAGTGAATTTGATGATATTAGACAGGAACTTCTATCAATTGATTGGAGTACGTTGTTTGCTTGAGGGTAGTTTATGTTGTGTCTTTATTTAAGGATTGCAAAGTAAAACATGGGAACTTTGGACAGTAAGCCTAACATCTATGGTAGGTAAGTTATTGGAGGGGATTTTGAGGGATAAGGTATACATACATTTGGAAAGACAGTGATTGGTTCGTGAATAATCGGCACAATTTTGTGCGAATATGTATCGTGAATTTGATTCCTAATTGAAACACTAGTACCAAGAAGATGTGCATTTTGTGTCTGTATTCCTTGCCTCCACAACCACAGGTCATGACAGATGAGAACAGTCCAAAGACCGAAGAAGGGTCTCGACCCGAAACGTTACCCATTCCTTCTATCCAGAGATGCTGCCTTTCCCGCTGAGTTACTCCAGCATGTCTATCATTGTGGATCCTTTTTAAAATCGTACAATTAGTGCGGGGGAGGGGGGGTTCTTGAAGCAGCTGAATGTCTAGTGACAAGTGCATGATTTAAGCAAAGTATTAGCTGGATCATTGTAGCTCATATACTTTCTGAGGAGTAGTAAAGAATCAGATTTAACAGGAGAGTGGTGATAGATATATGCTACATGCTACAGACAAAGTAGCAGTCACAGAGTCATGCCTGGACAGCTCTGCCTCTCAGTGTGGTCCTAATTTTTTTCTCTGCTGGCTCATTCTAAGCAGATGCTCCAGATTTTAGCTATGTTTGTATGCTGGCTGCTCCTATTTCAGCAAAAATGTGTACAGCATCTTCTTACAACATACAACATAGAACACTGCAGCACAGTAACAGGCCCTTCAGCCCACAATTTCTGTGCTGAACATCATGCCAAGATAAATGAATTTAATCTGCCTGCACATGGTCCATATCCTCCATTCTCCGCATATCCCTGTGCCTATCAAAACACCTGTTAAACACCACTATCATATCTGCCTCCACCACTACCCCCAGCAGCGTGTTTCAGGCACCCACCACCCTCTGTTGAAATGTCTTGCCCCACACATCTTGTTTAACCTGTTCCTCTCACCGTAAAGCCCTCCATTTTTTGACATTTTCACCCTATCCTGCATAAGGGGTGACAGGAGCAGACTACCTTGCACACTACCCACCTGTCTACCCTATTGGATAAGACCTGCCCCATCTGCGAGAGATTGGTTTCCACACTGGCCTCAATAGCCACCTCAGAACTCACAAAATCATAGTAAGTCATTCTAAATCACGAGGGATTATTGAAAAAGTTTTTTGTGATAATGGCACTCTTAGGACTACTGACTGAAATGGTTTCAAATGCTTCAGCTTTGTCCTTAACACTCAAGTATTAATTCTGCGCGTTGTTACTGCAAATCTGCAGAATCTTTGCTCTGACAGCAAAACCTTCATGCTGTACATGTCAGACATCCCCTCACTGACCAGGAATGAAGCATCTAATGTGTAAAAATACTACTGCCCCACATTTCTGCCACTGTGATTCAGAGCCATTAAATTGGATGGGAACAGAGAACCAGTTTTTGAATGCCAAAATCAATAAAGTAATGGGAAGAGAAGGTTAGAACAAACAGGTGCCAAACCAAATGTTTGCCAGTTTGCATTCAAGAACAGGTGAAATTGATAGAAAACAGTCTTTGTTCACAACCAGGTCCCAGCAGAAACTTTGGAACCATGGAGGAAACATTTAAGCTACATCTGTCAAAACTTGGCAATATTTACACTATCCATAATAAGCTGATTTGAATCCATTTAAACAATCGTCCTAGGCTCCAGTTTCAAATCACACATTAAAAGTAGATTCCTAGACAGTGAGTATTATATACCTTTTGCACTGTGCCCTGCTGTGACATTTATGTTTAATCAAAAGTGCATTTGGGTCAAGGAACATCCTACGGAAAGACAACATTCTGTTCCTTTTAGTCTTCTATTAATTTTCCTTTGATACATGTGCATAGCATGAGATAAATTGGTGCTTTAGATCAACTTTTTACATGTGATGATAAGTTAAAAACAAAGAAATTAGATAATGTGTTCAGCTGTTGGGAATGTTGGAAGACACAGAATGGTGTTTTGAAGAGAGAGGGAAAAAGTTGTGTGCAGATGTCAGAGAAATGTGCGATTAAAAAGCCAAGGCCAGGAAACCGAGTTGTCTTGTTTTCTCTTTTGCAAAAAAACCCAAATTGTTCGAGGAATTCAATGGGTCAGGCAGCATCTGTGCAGGGAAATGGATGGACAATGTTTTAGATCAGGATTCTTCTTCAGAAGTGGGAGTGGGGGAGGAGGATGATGGGGGAGCTTGCAAAGAGAGACGGGAATGGGACAAAGTATGGCAACTGATAGGTGGAAGGTTGACATAAAATGATGTAGTAACTCAGCGGGACATGCAGCATCTCTGGAGAGAAGGAATGATAGGTGGATACAGGTAAGGGAGAGGGGGCTTATCTTTTCGGTATTGTGTGTGACAATTTGCACAGCATTTATTTTGAGAATTGTGTGTACTACTATTTATGCTTTGCAGTAAAGTGAAGAGCGCAGCTGTACACACGTTAAAAAGATACATTGGTGCAATTCGGTGACCTCAAATATCGCGTAACACTGTTTCAACAAGTGGCCTGCTAAATTTAATTTAGGTTAGTTTAGAGATACAGAGCGGAAATAGGCCCTTTCGGCCCATTAGGTCCGCGCTGACCAGCGATCCCCACACATTAACACTATCCTATAATCACTAGGGCCAATTTTTACATTTACCGAGCCAATTAACCTACATACCTGTACATCTTTGGAGGGTGTGAGGAAACCGAAGATCTCGGAGAAAACCCACGCAGGTCACGGGGAGAACGTACAAACTCCGTACAGGCAGCACCCGAGGTCAGGATCGAACCTGGGTCTCCGGTGCTGCATTCGCTGTAAGGCAGCAACTCTACCGCTGTGCCACCGTGCCGCCCTTGGCTGCATTCAGCAAACTAATTATTGCACTTGAATGAACCATGCACAAAAAACATGGTAGAGAGAATCAACAAAAGTTTGGAACAGAAGTAGGTGATTTAGCTCTTTCAGCCTATTACATAATTGTAATTATGACTAATATGTGACCTAATGTCAATGAGAATCAGGAGCGATTTCCTTATCCAAATGATAAGAATGTATGTAACACACGGCTGGAAAGGATTGTTCTGGCAAATACCATGCGTTCTGAATGAGCTCCTGGAGAATTAAGCTGGTAGGTGTAAACAGTCTTTATTCATCATGTCAGGCAAAGCATTCTGGAGAAGATCTGGTGAAATACTGTCTCGTGGGAGAAATACAGTAGAATGTTTCCAACCTCAAAGTATATTGAGTTCATATAAGCTTAAGAACAAAAATGATGACAGCTAATTCAATACAATTTCAATAGTTACAATGACATTGCTTACCTCATTATTCTGAGTAC
Source organism: Rhinoraja longicauda (assembly GCF_053455715.1). Lineage (NCBI taxonomy): Eukaryota > Metazoa > Chordata > Chondrichthyes > Rajiformes > Arhynchobatidae > Rhinoraja > Rhinoraja longicauda. The sequence goes on from NC_135978.1 coordinate 12,313,089, forward strand.
GACAAATGGTTCCATTCTATTACACAATTATAAGGGGTGCGCACTGTAACTGACAACGCACCTCCAAATGTTCAAATACCATTGCTGGTACAAAGTAATTTACATGGCTCGTCCAAATGCTTCTGACAACAGAGAACCCAGATACCCAAATATAGTGCAGAAACATAGAAAAATAGGTGCAGGGGTAGGTCATTCGGCCCTTCGAGCCAGCACCACCATTCAATATGATCATGGCTGATCATCTAAAATCAGTACTCCATTCTGGCTTTATCCCCATATCCTTTTAGACGTAAGAGCTAAATCTAATTCCCTCTTGAAAACATCCAGTGAATTGGCCTCCACTGTCTTCTGTGGCAGAGAATTCCACAGATTCACAACTCTGGTTGAAAAGGTTTTTCCTCATCTCAGTCCTAAATGGCCTATTCTTAAACTGTGATCACTGGTTCCAGACTTCCCCAACATCGGGAACATATTCACTGCATCTAGCCTGTCCAATCCTTTAAGAATTTAAAATGTTTCTATGAGATCTCCACTCATCCTTCTAAATTCCAGTGAATACAAGCCCAGTCGACCCATTCTTTCATTGTATGTCAGTCCCACCATCCCGGGAATTAACTGATGAACCTACGTGGCACTCCCTCACTAGCACTAATGTCCTTCCTCAGGAGACCAAAATTGCACACAATACTCCAGGTACAGTCTCACCAGAGCCCTGTACAACTGCAGTAGGAACTCCTTGCTCCTAAACTTAAATTCTCTCGCAATGAAGGCCAACATGCCATTAGCTTTCTTTACTGCCTGCTATACCTGCATGCTTACTCTCAGTGACTGATGTACGAGGACACCTAGGTCTTGTTGCACCTCCCCTTTTCCTAATCTGACAACATTCAGATAATAATCTGCCTTCCTGTTCTTGCCACCAAAGTGGATAACCTCACATTTATCCACATTATATTGCATTTGCCATGCATCAGCCCACTCGCCCAACCTATCCAAGTCACCCTGCAGCCTCATAGCATCATCCTCGCAGCTCACACTGACACCCAGCTTTGTGTCATCCGCAAACTTGGAGATGTCATAGCTGTCACATTTTATTCTCTCGTCTAAATCATGTAAGAAGGAACTGCAGATGCTGGTTTAAACCAAAGATAGACACAAAAAGCTGGAGTAACTCAGCGGGACATAGTGTTGTGAAGGCTGTCTCTCTGGGTAAACAATAATTCCAATTATTGATCAGTAGAGCAAATGTGCCGATGAACATATTTCATCTGCTTAGTGACAAAATAAATCTGGTCTGAAACCTTCCTTGATCTCTATCACAATATTACAAAGTAACTTAGCTGATGGTGTCTGATGCCTGTTGATGGCGGCCAATTAACATAGCCCCATTGTCTTAACTACTGATTATGGGTACAAGAACATTGCAGGATCATGTCAGTTTGTAAACCACAGCAAACCAGTATGATTTCTTTACTTTTGCAATAAAAATGAACACATTTTCCTATTTGCTTTCTGTGCCTACATGTTATACTTTCACCTTTTTTCCTATTTTCTTCCTGCCAAATTCATATTTCCCTTATTATGCTGATTCCTGCTTTTTTTCCCCTGCCTACACTTGGCATCATCTTCACAGCTTACATTCCTATATCACTTTTTAGTAGCGCGCTTTCTCATTTGGCCCAACTTGTATCCATCTCATCAGCAGCACGTCTTCCAGGGGTTCAATTATTAACCATTTGCCCACTACTATTCTGCCACTATTGCTGTGAACATCTTGTTCAATGGAAGTAAGTTAGAATCATGGAGAAGCTAAAATATCAAGTGAAATTTCATCATGCTATGCTTCACAGAGCACAATGCCTTAATATAGGCATTATTTGGCAAGTAACAATTCATCTGTTTGCCACACAGAAGAAGATACACAATTAGCAAGCGATAGGTGATTCGTCTATGTCGTTCATGGTGCTATTTAAACTGCACATCTGTCTGCATCAGGCCTGTAACCTTCCATTCCATGCATGACTGTGTACCTGTCTAAATGCCTCTTATTGTATCTGCTTCCGCCACTTCCTGTGGCAACGTGTTCCAGGCACCTATCACTCTTTGTATACAAAGCCTGTCTTGCACATCTACCGTAAGCTTTCCTCCTCTCACTTTAAAACCCTACCCTCTAGTAGTTAACATTACCACTCTGCAAAAAAGATTATTACTCTCTACCCAACCTATGTCTCTCATAACTTTATACACCTATCGGGTTGACTCTCAGCCTTTGATGCTCCAGAGGAAACAATCCAGTTTGTCCAAACGCTTCTTATAGCTAATACTTTCTAATTTAGGCAACATTCTGGTGAATATCTTCCACATCTCTTCCAAAGACACCACATCCTTCCTGTAATAAGAGTGGGAGTAAATGTATGAGAATACAGAAGGGGAAAAAATAGCATCATGGAAATTATTCTTTATTATGATTTATTGCTATTGTCATTCAATCAAGATGAGATGTTTGGATCTACTCACCCTGTAAAATATCTCAATATTTCAGAATCACTCTGGGCCTTCTTGCTCATGTTTTTTCACACTTTGGCCGATGTATGAAAATTTGATGTAAATGGACACAGTGCCAAAAGACAAACCTGTTTGAAGGTCCAGGTTCAGCATGCATTGTTTGTGTAAAACATGCTGTTACAAAGCAGACCAACCCCCTTCTTTGCAGCTGCCTAAAACCTGTCACATTTGCAACCTTTTAATTCCAATAAGAGTTCATCAACTTGAAATGTTAACATTTCATCTCTCCACAGTTGCTCTCTGCCTTGCAGAGAATTTTCAGCATTTCCTGTCACTTTTCCGGATTGTTCCGTGGTTTATAGTGGGAAATCCAAAACTGCCTGTGTTCAAACCAAAGCTTTGGTTCAATTTGTCAATACTCTACGTTTTACACACATAAACCTTTAAATGCTATTAATTGTATAGAAGTGAAATCGATTGACTGACCAAATGGTGCCAACACACCAACCTGGCTCTCACTGTCAATAAGACATAGAAACATAGAAACATAGAAAATAGGTGCAGGAGTAGGCCATTCGGCCCTTCGAGCCTGAACCGCCATTCAATATGATCATGGCTGATCATTCAGCTCAGTAGCCTGTACCTGCCTTCTCTCCATACCCCCTGATCCCTTTAGCAAAAAGGGCCACATCTAACTCCCTCTTAAATATAGCCAATGAACTGGCCTCAACTACCTTCTGTGGCAGAGAATTCCACAGACTCACCACTCTCTGTGTGAAGAAATGTTTTCTCATCTCGGTCCTAAAAGACTTCCCCCTTATCCTTAAGCTGTGACCCCTGGTTCTGGACTCCCCCAACATCGGGAACAATCTTCCCGCATCTAGCCTCTCCAACCCCTTAAGAATTTTATATGTTTCTATAAGATCCCCCCTCAGTCTTCTAAATTCCAGCGAGTACAAGCCCAGTCTATCCAGTCTTTCCTCATATGTAAGTCCCGCCATCCCAGGGATCAATCTGGTGAACCTTCTCTGTACTCCCTCTAAGGCAAGAACGTCTTTCCTCAGGTTAGGAGACCAAAACTGCACACAATACTCCAGGTGCGGTCTCACCAAGGCCCTGTACAACTGCAGCAGAACCTCCCTGCTCCTAAACTCAAATCCTCTTGCTATGAATGCCAACATCCCATTCGCTTTCTTCACTGCCTGCTGCACCTGCATGCTTGCTTTCAATGACTGGTGCACCATGACACCCAGGTCACGTTGCATCTCCCCTTCTCCCAATCGGTCACCATTCAGGTAATACTCTGCTTTCCTGTTCTTGCCGCCAAAGTGCATAACCTCACATTTATCCACATTATATTGCATCTGCCATGCATTTGCCCACTCGCCTAATCTATCCAAGTCACTCTGCAGCCTCCTAGCATCCTCCTCGCAGCTAACACTGCCACCCAGCTTCGTGTCATCCGCAAACTTAGAGATGTTGCATTCAATTCCCTCGTCCAAATCATTAATATACACTGTAAATAACTGGGGTCCCAGCACTGAGCCTTGCGGTACCCCACTAGTCACTGCCTGCCATTCCGAAAAAGACCCGTTTATTCCTACTCTTTGCTTCCTGTCCGCCAACCAATTTTCTATCCACCTCAGCACTGAACCCTCAATACCGTGTCCTTAGACGAAGGACCTAGTGGACTTTGGAAGAAAAAACGATGAGGACCCATAAACCTGTCTATATAAACGGGGCGTGGGTGGAGAGAGTCAGAAGCTTCAAATTCCTGGGTGTACATATTTCTGAATTTTTTACTGGACCCAGCACTATAAAGAAATCACATCAACGCCTCTACTTCCTGAGAAGATTATGGAGATTCAGTATGTCAGAGAGGATTCTCTTGAACGTCTACAGGTGTACAGTAAAAAGCAAATTGACTGGTTGCATCATGGCCTGATTCGTGAATGCCCAAGAGCAAAGAAGACTATAGAACGTTATGAACACTGCCCAGTCCATCACGGGTTCTGACTTCCCCACCATCGAAGAGATTTACCGGAGTTGCTGCCTCAAAAAGGCAGCCAGCATCATCAGAGACTCACACCACCTTGGCCACGCACTCATTTCACCCCTGCCACTGTAATGTCCAGGTTCAGGAACAGCTTGTTCCCTACAGCCATTCAGCTATTAAACACTACAATCTCAAATAAGCTCTGAACTACATAGACTATCATGGTTATTATTTTACTATTATTGTTTGTTGTTTTTTTATGTGTACATATGCGTGTGGGAGGGAACGGGAACTGTAACTGTAACATTCTCTCTCCAGAACGGAGACGCGACCTTTGTTCTGTGCCGTGTCTCCGTTCCCGTTGCGGCCTACCACCGGCCATGCACCTGGGACCACCTGGGTCTCTGGTTCGCAGAGCCCGCGGTCCGGACTCACCACCTGCGGCGCTGGCTGCCTGCGAATGCTGCGGGAACGGCTGCGACTCGTCTCCGGAGGCTCCGGCGCGGGCCGCGTGGACGTCGGAAGCCCGCAGGCCCCTGGATGGGGGCCGACATCGGGAGCTCCGGCAGCGGCAGAGGCAACGTGTCCGCCCGCCCCGAATCGCGGGGCTTGGGTCGGCCCGCCACGGACCTTTCACCATCCAGCGGGGGCTTCAATATCGGGAGCCCCGACCGCCCCGACGTGGCAACTCCAACAGCCTGACCGCGGGACAAGACGGCAGGGAAGAGAAAAAGACATTCTGGCCTTCCATCACAGTGAGGAGGGACTGGAGGAGACTCACTGTGATGGATGTTTCTTTTTGTTTGGTGTTAGTTGTGATTGTATGTGTTATTGCATTTTTATTGATTAATCTTATTGGTCTTATTGTTCAACTGCGGGTAATGTTTCATTTTACTACACATTTATGTGTATGTAACAAATAAACGACTATTGACTATTGAACTATTTTTTTCAATTATTTTATTGTTTACAGTGTACTATGTTTACATATTCTATTGTGCTGCTGCAAGTAAGAATTTCATTGCTCTATCTGGGACATATGACAATAAAACACTTGACTCTTGACTCTTGATTGAGATTTTACATCATGTAGCAAATCTCACACTGATAACTAAGGTGCACAACATTAAAGCATTCACTGACCAATCTCACCAATAACTATGTTTCTGCTTAACAACTAACATTCAGTGCATACTGCTACATTTCCCACTTTGCCATTCATTTGTCGCTTAATAAAACTAAAATAAAACCTGCATTACACTTTACTGAATACATTTTAGTAAGCAATTTGAACTATTTCAATGACATTCCCATCCATATACTAAAACTCTCATTTGTTTGTTTGTTTGTTCCTGAACTACAGCCAAAACGGTACACAAAAGCGCAACAATTTTAGGCCCACCTTACTCACCGTCATCCCTTTGGTGCTAATGGATGAAGTTTCATTGAAATCGGTGTTATATTTTTAAACTTATTCACATTTAAAATTTTAAATCTATCTCCTAGGGAGGGAGGGGGGAGGGAGGGGGTGGAGGGAAGGTTCTTGGTTCTTGATTCTTGGTCCTCCACAATATTCCAAATGGAATTTAAACTGGAGGGGAGGAGGGGGGGGAGGAGGGAGGATAAGGGGGGTTTTTAAGTCCTGCGCACAACATGCTGCCGAGAGGGACTCCCTGGTGGTGTTGGCAATCGACCACATACATCCCTTCTATCGGGACGCCCTGGTGTCTTGCACGGCTGAAGACGCCACTCTTCAGATGCTCGCCTCTGTCATCAGGCATGGATGGCCGTGCAAACAACACGTACTTTCGCCGGCTGTTCAGCCCCACTTTCCTATCAGAGATGAGTTTACTATTGACGACGGGATCATCCGGAAGGGTCACAAGGCGCTGATCCCTGCCTCACTCCAGTGCGGGTACTACGATGCCGTGCACAGAGAGCATCCCAGTGCAGATGCCATCATGCAGGCGGCCAAGGACATGTTCATCTGGCCTGGTATGGCTGACGCTATACGTCAGCGGGTGCAGTCCTGCGCGGTTTGGAACAGTATGACGCCACATCAACAGTAGGAGCCGCTGCTGCTGCACCCTGTTCCTGACCTCCCCTGGTCCCTAGTGGCTACCGACCTTTTCGACTGGCACGGTCACCGGTACCTCGTCCTGGTGGACTCTTACTCGGGGTGGTTCGAGATCGACGTGCTTCACTCCACTTCCGCGGCGGCTGTCATTAAAAAGCTCAGCTGCCATTTCTCTGTCCATGGGGCACCTTGCACCCTTGTCTCCGACAATGCTGGGCAGTTTACCAGCCAGCATTTCCGGGACTTTGCGAAACGGTGGGACTTTCGACACGTCACCAGCAGCGTTGAGTATCTGCAGTCGAACGGGCTAGCGGAGCGGGCAGTCCGCAGTGCGAAGCAGTCCCTGGAGCGGGCAGTCCGCAGTGCGAAGCAATCCCTGGAGCGGGCAGTCCGCAGTGCGAAGCAGTCCCTGGAGCGGGCAGTCCGCAGTGCGAAGCAGGCCCTGGAGCGGGCAGTCCGCAGTGCGAAGCAGGCCCTGGAGCGGGCAGTCCGCAGTGCGAAGCAGGCCCTGGAGCGGGCAGTCCGCAGTGCGAAGTAGGCTCTGGAGAAGTCCAGCAGATCGGGTTCGGACATCTTCTTGGATCTCCTCAATCTCCGCAACATCCCGCAGGACGCAACTCTCGGCTCTCCGGCTCAGCGCCTGATGTCCAGGCGGACCCGCACTACGCTTCCCATTTCAAAGCAGTTGCTTCAGCCGGAAGTCCACGACCCTGCTATTGTTCAGACCCGGCTGCACCACAAGAGGCTGACCCAGAAGGTTTGCTACGACCGATCCAGCCGCCCCCTTCCCCCGTTGTCTGCGGGTCAGGTTGTCCGGTTGCAGGGATATGACTGCAAGGGTGTTGTTCAGGAGGTGTGTGCGGAGCCCCAGTCTTACCTCATTCAATCGGAAGGAGGCCTGTACAGGCAGAACCGGAGGCACATCTTGCCGGTGAGCGAGCCGATGCCATCACAGTGGGTCCTAAATGAATTGCCGGATGACCCGGACGATGTGTTATGGTCGGAGGGAGGTAACGATGGTCAGGTACCCACAGACCTGGGGCAAGAGACAGTTTCAACGCCGGTGAATGCGCCGTCAGTGAGGCTGGTGCCAGTGTCTCAATCATCTGCGAGGCCGTCTGGTGAGATCCCCAGTGAAGCCGGTGCCGGTTGCCGCATCCCCAGGGGAGGGTGCCTCGGAGGGGCCTTATCGGACTCGTGCAGGGCGGATCTGCAAGCCCAATCCACGATATAAGGACTATGTCTAGGGGTATTCCCAGGACTCGCTGACATGATCATCCCGTATTTTCTGCTGCCTTGTACTTTGTGTTGCTGCGCTACAGTCTACTTTCTTTGTGCTTTTGCATGCTTGTGTGTAGTTGTAAGATGTAAGTAGTTGTAAGGTTTAAGCCTCAAAAGGGAAGATGTAGATCAATCCCCTAGGCGGATTGATCCATGCCTGACGTTCGTATTGCTGACCTGATTTATGGTCCATGCCTGGTTTTGGTAGTGTTACCTGTATTATGCTGCTGATTAAATTCGTTTCACTTTGTAACCATGAGGTGTGCAAGGTTTTCTCACTTGCTCTCTGCATTGTATTTGTAATCAAAACGCTTATACAGAAGTTAAACGATTTGCGGAAATCTACACTTCTTACAGGTTGAGGGGGATGGAGTGGGAGGGGAAGGGGGGGGAGGGGGAGGGGTTGGAGGGAGAGGGGGAAAGGGGAGGTGGAGGGGGGAGGAGAGGTTGCTGCACCAATGCAGGAGAGGTTTAGGCCCAACGGGTCCACTTGGTTCAGTTCCCTTTAAAAATCCATTTGAACTATCAACAGTTCAATGGTTCTTTATTATCACATGTACAGAGGTACAGCAAAATTATTTTTTCTGCATATAGTTCAGTAAAGTATTACTATACATAGCACAATCCCCAATTAAGCACAAAGTGTATAGAAATAGTCCACTAAAGCTATATCCGAGTTGCCAGGTTTTTTTTAAAGTCCAAATTGAAATATGGGCAGCTAAAGGCCCATTATCCTGGTGGCAGGGTCAGCCAAAGCTGTAGACATTTTCCATCGCTGCTCCACTGCTCTGTGGCGCTACAGGCCACGTCCGATCCTTGCGCTCGGTCTCCTGGAGCAGCGCCCGATCTGGTTGAGGCCCAGGCTGCAGCAGCGTCTCCAGCTGTTGCCTCGGTTCAGATCAGCCAACAAACTGTTGTCCCTCTCCTCGCCCGGTCACTGTTCAACCTTGATGCTCCTGGAGTGCTTCCCATAGCCAATCTTGATGATGCGGATGGTAAGAACCTGGTTCCTCTTACTGGCCCCCTTTGCTCTTGCGTCCGCACACCGCTGACTCCCTCCTCCCTCGTCCGGTTTTCAAGGGCATGCAAGGACGAGCTCAGCAGCTTCCCTCTGTAGGGTGGATTTCCCAGCTTTGCGGCTGGCAACCCAAGACTGCTGTTAAGGTATAACCACAGCATCACAGTCTGCCATAGGGCACCATCCTTAATTAATCTGTGCATTACTAAAGCTGGCAAATGTTGTCACAATTTCTATTATGCACTTTAGTTCATGGAACAGGACCCCAAGCATGTTTTTCTGACACCTCAGCTTATAAATTGTACTTTCCTGCAGCTAGATAATTTGGGAAAATTGAAAGCGGATGTTTCAAAATGCTTTCTAATTAAATTAATGTGAGGTATGGTGAATTTGTAATCTACCTCAGCTGCAAACATTTCTCATAGCAGCTGTACTGTATTTATTTTTACAAGGCATCCAGCAATACTTCTCGAAGAAGAAACCAGGTTCTAATTGAATTCACCTAGCAAATGGAATTGGATAGAAAATAAAATGCAAATTTCACAGTGGGTTTAATTTTTCAAGTAGGAAATGAATCTCTCAACAGATGATCCCTTTGTGAAACATCACAATAGAAATGAATCTGGTCTTCCACCGATTATATGTATTTTCCAGCAATTGATTGGACGATGACTGGAAACTTGGCTAGTTTGATATTGGTACATTATTGTTACCTGTACCGAGATACAGTGAAAATTTTTGCTTTTTCTGCTGTCCAGGCAAATCATACCATACATAAGTACAACAGGTAGGGCAAGAATAGAATTGAACGGTTTCAATGTTGAAGGCCCTGTTTGTACAGTATGACATATATCAAGATTGTTTGTTTATAAAGATAACAGTATATTGGCTGATAATTGTCTTTCAAACCACAGATATATTCAATAATCTGTTGGATGGTTCAGTATTTATAAATCAACATTGTAAGAAACTGTCCTTCACATTCCCTCCACAAATACTGTTTTGTTCTTCCAGCACTTTGCTTTTTGCTCAAGATTCCAGCATTTACAGTATTTCGTGTCAACCTTTTGTAACTAAGTCAACTTGAGATTTGCCAGTCCTTCCCTGAAAGCTGTATTAGTACAATAATACCAAGATCTATCTGGACATCCATGATAACTGCTCAATCACCTCAAATGTATCTGATCTACTTTTTCACAGGTAGATCAAATACACACCAAACCCCATAATCACATCCTTGAAAGTCATGACTTTTAGAAAGCTAGATACTAACTTGTCAAAATGTTGTTTATACTGCACAATGCAATGAACTGTAACATAGTTTTATGACTGATGAAGGCCATTGTACCAAAAGTCTACTTGATAACCCCATCTACCTGTAATGTCACTTTGAAGGAACACAATTCATAGTTGGATCTATGGCATGTGATAGTGTTCCTCTTAAATGACCTCATGATAAATAGTAGATAGACACAAAATGCTGGAGTAACTCACCCTTCTTCAGACTGAAGGTCTCAACCCGAAATGTCACCCATTCCTTCTCTCCTGAGATGCTGCCTGACCCGCTGAGTTACTCCAGCATTTTGTGATCCTGCCCTCATGATGAATAGTTGCTCACCAGTAACGACCTCAAACCATTTTTGCTTAAGCAATAAACATTCTCAATTAATAGAACCTGAATGGTTTTGGTAAATTCATAATTATCAATCGTTCTCCTTTGTCACAGATCAGTTCCAGTGAATGAGAGTAGAAATTTGAACAGGCAAACTTATGTGTCTGTCTAGCAATACTTAATACAGAAAAATAGTATAAATATGTTAAGCATTTACAGATGAAGTTGATTTGGCACTTCCAAACTCTAATTTCATTTACAATGATGGTGGCAGACAAAGGTTGAATCAGGGGAATTGCAGTTTTTGCTGGGAATTAAACTGTTCCAGATGTTTGAACTGAACTAGTGACTGAGTCTGAAAGTATAGTTGGATTTGGGAGAGAATAACAAACTTAGAAGCAAACCAATTACTGACCACAAATAAATACAACTGTTGCAGCATTTTTTCAGTAACATAGTTTATTCTTCCCATCATCATTCAGCATGAATCATAAAAACAGAATTTCTGGAGTTTACCATTTTATTATGGACTGTCATAGCAAGGTTGCTGTCACCCTCCCTCATCTGTTATTGTTAATCTCTTCTCCTCTTAGGCAGTCCCTTATGATTTGGAATGACTTGCTTCCACTATGGTTTTGTGGATACTGAGGTGACTAACAAAAACAATTTGCTGTACATTTTAATACAATGATCTTCTAGCCAAGGTGATCTTGTCAATTAAAAGAACACCCTAATGTGTATCCTTTGCAGAATTGGAATCATGGAAAAGATGGGGCAAAGTTTGTTTCGATCAAAACTGACCGTGAGAGAGAATTGAAAAAAATCTGTACAGCTAAGGCTGTATTTATTAAAGCATATGCTTTCAGATATGCCCGCTCTCCTCAAGGGTAAAAGTTTTCTGTGGCAAAAGCATTGCTCCCTGGGAAATAGAGGCAGATGTGAAGAGGTGGTGAACAGCCAATCATACGCTCAGGAAATGTCTAGCTTAATTTTCCTAGACTTGGTGACGAAGTTGTAATATTTATGTTTGATCCCCAACTGTGATCTTGACGCAATAGTATAGATACCAAATTGCCAAAACACTATTATATGGCATACATCACAACCATTAAAAACATTTATGATAACCATTTCTTATAGATGTTGGCATTTACTAGCACATCTGTACACTTGGAGTTCTAGATCAAAGAAACCCCACCACAAAATGTACATATACCATTAATATAACACGCAAAAACGGAGATGGGAGGTGATGGAGAAGCCGGAGAGGAGGAGGAGAGCGCTCCCATGTTCACTGATCAAAACCCACAAATACCAGAGAGAGTCCACATGGAGAAGGGACATTTGAGCTAGGCGCCTGGACTCTATAGCATAACAATCCGGCACATCCAACAGGAGTGGTGGGGGAGTTCCCTTCAAAGAGTGACAGATCCCAGAGTGTTTAACAGTGTAGGAAGGAGTGCCAAGAGCTCACAAAATCCTTTTATATTCAACACTTGTTACTGACACAATCTGCCTTTTGCTCCATCTAAATAATGATTCAGGTTCCAGCTCTTACCCTCCCACACTGCTTGAGGAACAGAAAACAACATTCACTCTATTCACTCTGATGGACAGTAATATGCCATTTCTTTGCTCCCTTCTACTCTAGATCCCCTGGCCTTATTGTTATCTATCTCATTAGGTTAATTCCTTGTACTCTTATTGGAACATATGTGTTAATGAATTTGCTTTCAATATAATCTATCTATCTATATATATCTATCTATCTATCTATCTATCTATATCTATATCTATCTATCTATCTATCTATATCTTCTATCTATATAATACTAAAACTCTGCGGTCCAACATTCCGTATGTATGTATGTATATGTGTATGTACGGAAGATTACTTACAAACCCTACTCCTCCTAGACGGTACACCAAAGCGCTACGATTTTTGTACCGCCGTATTCACCATTAACCTGGGCAACTATTGTAAGTACTTTCGTTCAAATTGAAGCTACCTTTTTAAAGCTAGAGAGATATTAAAGTTTAAATTTTTCATTTCTAACCCTTTTCTTCAAGGGGCTACATTTGTTTCCAAAAGTTTCCAGAAAAGGATTTAGTTTTCAGCAAGGATTTAGTTTTCAGCTTGTGACGGCTACATTGTTTCGAAAAGCTTCCAAGAAGTCTTTTTTGTTATTGCAAGTCAAGTCAAGTCAAGTCAAGTCAAGTCAGTTTTATTTGTATAGCACATTTAAAAACAACCCACGTTGACCAAAGTACTGCACATCTGATTAGGGAAAAAAAAACAAACATCTGATTAGGGAAAAAAAAAAAGAATGAAGGCTATAGTGGTCACTTGACATACACAGATCAGGAGGACGGGCCCAACGGGCACACTTGGAGAGTAAGAGTGGGGCTGGGGGAGGAGAGAATGGGGGGTGTGGGGACGGGCCCAACGGGCCCTCTTTTCCGGGCCCAACGGGCACACTTGGAGAGTAAGAGTGGGGCTGGGGGAGTGAGAATGGGGGGTGTGGGGACGGGCCCAACGGGCCCTCTTTTCTAGTATAATACTAAAACTCTGCGTTCGTATGTAGGGATGTGTGTGTATGTACGGAAGTTTAACTTACAAACCCTACTCCTCCAAGACGGTACACCAAAGCGCTACGATTTTTGTACCGCCGTATTCACCATTAACCTGGGCAACTATTGTAAGTACTTTCGTTCAAACTGAAGCTACCTTTTTAAAGCTAGAGAGATATTAAAGTTTAAATTTTTCATTTCTAACCCTTTTCTTCAAGGGGCTACATTTGTTTCCAAAAGTTTCCAGAAAAGGATTTAGTTTTCAGCAAGGATTTAGTTTTCAGCTTGTGACGGCTACATTGTTTCGAAAAGCTTCCAAGAAGTCTTTTTTGTTATTGCAAGTCAAGTCAAGTCAAGTCACTTTTATTTGTATAGCACATTTAAAAACAACCCACGTTGACCAAAGTACTGCACATCTGATTAGGAAAAAAAAAAAAAACATCTTGGAGAGTAAGAGTGGGGCTGGGGGAGGAGAGAATGGGGGGTGTGGGGACGGGCCCAACGGGCCCTCCCCAACGGGCACACTTGGAGAGTAAGGGTGGGGCTGGGGGAGGAGAGAATGGGGGGTGTGGGGACGGGCCCAACGGGCCCTCTTTTCTAGTATAATACTAAAACTCTGCGTTCGTATGTAGGGATGTATGTGTGTATGTACGGAAGATTCCGAAGTTTAACTTACAAACCCTACTCCTCCAAGACGGTACACCAAAGCGCTACGATTTTTGTACCGCCGTATTCACAATTAACCTGGGCAACTATTGTAAGTACTTTCGTTCAAATTGAAGCTACCTTTTTAAAGCTAGAGAGATATTAAAGTTTAAATTTTCATTTCTAACCCTTTTCTTCAAGGGGCTACATTTGTTTCCAAAAGTTTCCAGAAAAGGATTTAGTTTTCAGCAAGGATTTAGTTTTCAGCTTGTGACGGCTACATTGTTTCGAAAAGCTTCCAAGAAGTCTTTTTTGTTATTGCAAGTCAAGTCAAGTCAAGTCAAGTCAGTTTTATTTGTATAGCACATTTAAAAACAACCCACGTTGACCAAAGTGCTGCACATCTGATTAGGAAAAAAAAAAAGACATCTGATTAGGAAAAAGAAGGCTATAGTGGTCACTTGACATACACAGATCAGGAGGACGGGCCCAACGGGCACACTTGGAGAGTAAGAGTGGGGCTGGGGGAGGAGAGAATGGGGGGTGTGGGGACGGGCCCAACGGGCCCTCTTTTCTAGTATATTACTAAAACTCTCATCTTGTTTGTTTGTCGCTTTGTTAGTTTGTACGTACCCAAAATACAGCCAAAACAGTACACGGTAGCACAACAATTTTAGGCCCACCTTACTCACCATTGGCCTGCGGTTCAAATGGTTGTTATATTTTAAAAGTTAATCACTTTTTTAACTTTAAAAATCACGTTTAAAACTTAAAAATTCCCTTTTCCAGTTGCCCTGCCCAAGATGGCCGCCGAGGGCGGGACCCGCCCAAGTGACGGGAGTAGCGGCCAGTAAGGGGGGGGGTGCCCAAGGTGGCCACTGGGAGTGGGACCCACCCGAGTGAGGGAGTGGCGGCCAATGAGGAGGGGGGGGTGAGGAGAGCAGAAGAGGTGGGACCTGCCTGCTGCTCAGCTACTAAAGAATCTTTGCAGGCGAGGCTTGAACCATGGCAGCCCAGGGTCAGGGTGAGTGGCTCCCTCAGGAGAGGTTTGGACCCAACGGGTCCACCCTTTTCTAGTGAAAGATAAAGCAGTGAATTAATCCTGAGAGTGGGGACAAGGAAAGAGCGTTCATGTCACGGCCCTGTTTCCACCAATCTTTCCACCACCACGCACAAGGAGCACAAGAAGTGCAAGATGCCATTGTATGCAGATGCTGAGAAGTGTGTTCAGCTCTGGCTGAACAATTTCTAATCTTGTGATGTGGACTCGATAAGAAGAATCCTGAGAGTCACACAGTAACTGCTGTTTGCACTGCGACCATCGATGGGGTACAACTCGACTACCCATAGTCACATAAAGGTGAAGAATGCTAAGTTTAGAAATGCAAGCTTTTGCACATTAATCATGATTGTCTGTTGGTGAGAGATGATTCTGCTAGTCTCATTATAATTCAATTTAACCCAGGTTTTTGACATGCGGTTTGACCAGGGTGGATAGGCTTCCAAGGCTGCCTATTATCGTTTTGATGGAGTCGGGGAGCCAAATAGGATGACCTTGCTCTCGTTTAGTTGAAGGAAGTTCTGTGCCATCCAACATTTTATGTCCTCAAGGCAGTGCATGATGCTGATTAAATTTGACAGGTTGTTGGGTTTCAGGGGGAGATAAAGTTGTGTGTCATCCGCATAGCAGTGGAAAGAAATACCGTGCCTTTGAATGATTTGGCCGAGGGGGAGCATGTATAGAGAGAAGAGAAGTGCTTCAAGGGGCTGGTTATGGCACACATTAAATCCAGCCTACAAAGTATCCTTGATCCACTGCAGTTCACCTACCACCACAATAGGTCCATGGCTAATGCCATTGCCCTACACTAATCCCTGGAACACTTGGGTAAGTAGGACACCGTCATCAGTTCATAGACTACAACTCTGCTTTCAATACCATTATCCCAACCAAGCACATCTCCAAACTCGTAGAATCTGGAGTCAGCACTCCCCTCTGCAACTGGATCCTTGACTTTCTGACCAACAGATCATAATCAGTGAGGATGGGGAACAAATCATCCTCTATGATAATCCTCAACACTGGTGCCCCACAAGGATGCATCCTCAGCCCCCTTCTTTACTCCTGATACACCCACGAATGTGCAGCCAATACCATTTCACTCAATTTATAAGTTCACAGACAACATCACCGTGGTGGGGCAGATATCAAATAAACAACAACCCCCCCCCATTCATGTGCATCCACCTATAACAAAGGTGTTACCATGGATTGAATGCTTTCGTCTTGGGAAGACAAAATAGGCTGACTTTGTCTGAGCACTCCATCTGCAATCCAACACCCTGATTGTGTCCTGTATTGTGAGTGGCCTTGAAGTCACAGAGATGCTGAGAACATTGAGAAGACGCTGTGATATTTCTGGATATATTGTAAGCAATTATGTAAGGCATCTGGCAGATACTATGAATTAAACCTTTAATTTACAATTCTTTGCATATTAGATGTGAGGTTTACTTCTTGTCTTTGGGGCTCAATAAACACAGGATATAGGTTGCACCTGTATGCATCAATGTAAATTACAATTGTGAAATTTACCCAAACGAAAATAAGATCTAATTTTTCTCACCTAACTGCTTTCTCACCTAACACCTAAATGTTTCTGATTTTTGACCGTTGTCTTGAATTCGTCTGTCCAACCCTTCAATTAAGGCCACATTGGTTCCCACAATTTGTTTTTTGTGCCTGATGCCAATTGAGCTCCAATATATCTTTTACCAGAGCATTGTCACTATCTGGTTCCAATGGCCTGCTGGGAAATAGTTCTAGCTAAGATCAAAGGGGTGCTTCAAGAAGATTTACTTAAATGAGCCCCAGCAGTTAAATATACCTAAAGCTCGCCTGGTTCATGGCCAGCTGCTGATTTGTCAGCCTAACCTGTGAATGATGGAAGAAGCTCAATGGAATGAGGCCTTTTCCTCATTTTCCTACAATGGCTTTCAATCATCCAAAACATTAAACTTAATATTCTTGAGACTGGGCATAAAATGCATCCAGTCCATGTAGCCCCCCCAATCTGGTATCCACCTCCCTGAAAAGTTCAACCCTCTAACACAACCTTCTTATATTTATGTAATTGATTTGCTTCTCCCTTTAATTTGTCCTGGCTCTCCAATTTGTCCTTCACAAGACTGCAATAAAATAGGAGCAGGAGCAGGCCCCATCATTCAATATGATCATGGCTAATTTTTCACAGGCCTCAACCACTCTTCAGTACCAGTTCCACATTGCCCTCAATTCCGCAATCCTTCAAAAAATATATGTACCTCCTTTTAAAATATCACTGGTGTTCTAGCCTCCATAACTTTCCAAAGTAGAGAATTCCAGAGATTCATCAACCAGTGCAAGAAGAAATTCCTACACACCTCAGACTTAAGACTGTCCCCATCTCTTATGACTATTTTATATTTTATAATTTATATAAGGGTAGTAGGTGTATGAAACAAGGTACCAGAGGAGGTAATTGAGGCAGGGGCTATTGCGACATTTAAGAAACAATTAGACAGGTACATGGATAGGACAGGTTCAGAGGGATATGGGCCAAACACAAGCAGGTGGGAATAGTGTAGATGGGACATGGTGGTCCAAAGGGCCTGTTTCCATGCTGTATGGATATATGACTAAATATTGTGTAACAACCCCTTTTTTACGTCCATTACAAATCAAGCACCTATCATCCTATTCTGCTCTTTAGTTACCCATGTAGCCATTTGGAACATTCTTTTCATTAAAGCCAGATTTCAATCCAAATTGTTTTAGGTGGTGGTGGCTGAAAAAAAAGTGATGTTCATCCGTATCATTGAGATGCTGATGTACATTCATGGATGAGCGCTTTGGATAAAGGTAGTATGTGAGATGTCAGCAAATTCTCCATCTGGTTTTGATGTGTTTTCTGATGAAATCTGGGTTTTAACCAAACTTCTGCCACTCCAACTCACTCACGCCACATTACTGGGCACCAAAATATTTCCACTCCCTTAAAGGATCTTACATTTTAGCACATTATTAGGGAAATTTAATTGTTAACCATATGGTGGACAAACCTTAGCCAGGTTATTGCACAAAGGATCTGTACAACTGCCAATTTGAACTTTCAACATACAATACTTATCAGATCTTTGCTAAGCATGATTTGATTTATTGGACATTAGTTTTGAAAACCCTGGAGGGCTGCATTAGAACAATGACCTTTAATCTCTGAGATCTACATTTGAGGTTACCCTAAATTTTGTGGGATAGAAACTTATTGCAAAGATCCTAACAAAATTGGTTTGGACAGATGCAACAAAGTTATTTATATCATCTCTTTAGACAACTTTGTTTTCTTTGTGTAAATAGAATTAAACACATTTGGACCACATCAAGTAGAAATAAATTGGCATTTTCTCAAAGGCTGGGGATAATGGTGTTTGATGTGAGAGATGGAATGATTTGCATTACATATCTTAGGAGTGGTTGATCTGAGGTTTACAGCAAATGAAACATTTGGCTCACTTGACCAACATAATGCTTCGGGAGTGCTAGTACTAGGTCCCAACTTCCTGTTCCGTGTATTTTAACTGTCTGCTTTTTATTCAGATTTTAGCAATGTCCTAACTATGCTTTTCCTCCAGCTTCATTGATTAGCAGCGTGCAATTAAAGTGCATCTGTCTGCATGGAAGAAGGAACATAAAACCTGACAGGTATAGCAGAGAATCAAAGGTCCATCACATTTCCAAGTTTGTTAATTATACCAATTTAGATGGGATTGTGATTGACAAGGAGGATGTATAGAAGCTTCAAGATGATATGGACAAGTCAAATGTGAGCAAACAAATGACAGATGGAATATAACGTGGAATGTTAATTTATCCACTTCAGTGCACATGACATAGAAGTGGAGTATTTGTTAGATGGTGAAAGTTTGAAGGACCTTTGCTTAAATCACCTTTCAAGCAAGAGAGTTTCAAAGCCTTATGACCAGCGAATAGAAATAGACCCTCATATTATTTTTCTCATATGTTCATATTTTCTTAAGACATAGAAAGAAGCCATTCAGTCCAACAAGTCTCTGCTAGCTCTGAGCAACCCCATCATTTATTCCACTTATTTCCCTGCAACCTAAGCATAGTCCATTAATTGTCCATCAATTCCCCCCTCTCCCCATGTTATTACCATCCATTACATTAACTGGGAAACCCACATTGGAAGCAGTTTTAAATTGCCAATAAACCTACCAGTACATCTTTGGAAACTGAGAGGAAATCAGAGCACTGTGGGGAAACCCAAGCAGCCACAGGGAGAACATGTGTTCAATGATCGCATATCCTCACAACATCCACCTATCAAGCACCTTCAAAAGTCTTAAATATTTCAATCAAGTAATTTCTCACTTTGATCAATTTCAACGTATACAAGTTTAGCATGTCCAAACTCTCTTCATAAGAAACCCAACCATTCCAGACATTAGTCTAGTAAATCTCTAAACTACTTGCCATGCATTAACATCCTTCTTTAAATAAGATCAATACTCTATAGAGTTTATACACTGATCAGCCAAAACATTATGACCACTGACAGGTGAAGTGAATAACATTGGTTATCTTGTTACAATGGCATCTGTCAAGGGGTGGGATATATTAGGCAGCAAGTGAACAGTCAGTTCTTGAAGTTGATGCAGGAGAAAGGGGCAGGAGTAAAGACCTGAGCGACTTTGACAAGGGCCAAATTGTTATGGCCAGACAACTGGGTCAGAGCAACTCTGAAACGGCAAGACTTGTGGGGTGCTCCCAGTCAGCAGTGGTGAGTACCTATCGACAGTGGTCCGAAGAGGAACAAATCACAAACTGGCGACAGGGTGTTGGGCGCCCAATGCTCATCGATGCGCGAGGGCAACGAAGGCTATAACATCTGGTCTGAACGTCTACTGTGGCATAAGTCACAGAAAATTTTAATGGTGGTTATGGGAGGAGTGTGTCACAATACACAGTGCATCGCACCCTGCTGCGTATGGGGCTGCACACGGAGGACCAACAGCATATTAGGCAGGTGGTCATAATGTTTTGGCTCATCAGGTCATAATGTTTTGGCTGATCAGTGTAGACTATACGGTATAGTTCTCCTTCTGCTCACCAGTACCCTATAAAACTGAAGCATAATGTTCCGGTTTGGCATCTTGATTTGACTTTTCTCCATAATGCTTTGATAACTGGCAGCTGGCATGTAAATAATTTATTGTGGTAGTGGTAGTAGTGAGGAGGAGTGTCAGTGAGTGCTAACATGCCAAAACATTTCTCCTGCTTTTCCTTCTACCAATAATATTTGGGGCTGTCTTTTGTAAGATGAAATTATAGTAATTTATAACCGAACTAATGGAGATATAAAAAAGCCTTGCGTAAGGTTCATTTTTGTCCCATTTAACTTGATATCCTTACTTCCAGAGAACTTGGTTCCAATTAAATAATCGTTTTACCTATTCCACCTTAGTATTTTCCCGTTTCTTTAAATATCCAGTCACTATTTCCAATGCAGATATTGTTTCTTTGAAGGACCTACACAGTGAATGGTAGGGTTCTGGATAGTATTGTAGAACAGAGGGGTCCAGGAGTGCAGGTACATAGTCTGTTGAAAGTTGCACCACAGGTATATAGGGTGGGCAAAAAAAGCTATTGGCACATTAACCTTCATCAGTCAGAGTATTGAGTATAGAGGTTGGCAGGTCATGTTGCAGTTATATAAGATGTTGGTGAGGCCGCATTTAGAGTATTGCCTTCAGGTCTGGGCACCATGTTATAGGAAAGATGTTGTCAAGCTAGAAAGGGTGCAGAGAAGTTTTACATAGATGTTGCCGGGACATGAGGGCTCGAGCTATAGGGGGAGGTTGAGCAGGCTAGGACTCTATTCCTTAGAGCACAAAAGGATGAGAGGTGATCTTAAAGAGGTGTGCAAAATCATGAGAGGAATAGATTGGGTAGATGTACAGCATCTCTTGTGCAGAGGAGGGGAAATCAAGAACCAGAGGATATAGGTTTAAGGGTGGAAAAATTTAATAAGAACCTGAGGGGTAACTTTCACACGCAAAGGGTAGTGGGTGTATGGAACGAGCTGCTGGAGGAATTAGTTGGGCAGGTACTATTGCAACATTTAAGAAACATTTAGACAGGTACATGGTTTAGAGGGATATGGCCTTCATTGTCTACGGACTGCTAAGAGGCACTGGTGGTCACAGGCTGACCTGGCCACTTAGACTTGGACAGTGGAGGCCTTGACTGTTCAGGGCTTGGGCCGGCAATTCAGTCCCGACCACTAAAACAGTGGCTCTGGTGGTCTTTGGTTTGTTCCAATGGCTCATTCTTCCTCCAACCTGCAACAGGGGAACACAGCTTGCAGAGCCACACCTCCCTTCTGGCTTGGTTGCCTGGGTTTATAAGGAGTAGGCTGTAGAAGTTCAGGAGGGCCAATCAAATATCAGCTAATTGGACCCAGCCTTTAATTATTTAGCTGTGGCCTCAGCTCAATGGTGGTAAGGTTTGGCCTCTCCTGGCAGGTCTATCCGTGTTAGGGATCAGAGCGGTATCCGAGGAAGGGGGTGCTGTCACACATCATAGCGTTATACAGCATGGAAACAAGCCCTTCAGTCTAACGCCCATCCTGCCCAAGTTGCTAAATGATTCTAATCGCATTTGTTTGCACCTGGCCCATATCCCTCTAAACTTTTTTTGTATATGTTCCTGTTCAAAGGTCTTTTAAATGCTGCAATTTTACCCACCTCTATTACTTGCTCTGACAGCTTGTTCCATGTATGCACTACCATCTGTGTTGAAAAGTTGTCTCACTGGTCCCTTTTAAATCTTTACCCTTTTACCTCAGTGGCACAGCGATAGAGTTGCTGCCTTAGAGCACCAGAGACCGGGTTCGATCCTGACTACGGGTACTGTCTGTACAGAGTTTGTACATTCTCCCTGTGACCACGTGGGTTTTCCCTGGGTGCTCCGATTTCCGCAAACACTCTAAAAACATGTCGATTAATTAGCTTCGGTAAAGATTGTAAATTGTCCCTAGTATGTAGGATGGTGCTAGTGTATGGGGATCGTTGGTCAGCTTGAACTCAGTGGGCTGAAGGACCTGTTTCCATGCTATATCTCTAAACAAAATTAAAATGAACTAAACTAAACAAAATCTGAAACCTATGCCCTCTAGCTTTTGACTCCACTACCCTGGGGGAAAAGACTGTCTATTCACCTTATTGATGCCCTTCATGATTTTACAGTGCATTCAGAAAGTATTCAGACCCCTTCACTTTTTCCACATTTTGCTACGTTACAGCCTTATTTTAAAATTAATCCCATTTTTTTAAATCATCAATCTACACACAATACCCCATAATAAAAAAGCAAAAACAGGTGTTTAGAAATGTTTGCAAAGTAAATAAAAAGAAATAACTGAAATATCACATTTACATAAGTATTCAGACCCTTTGCTATGACACTCAAAATTGAGCTTATGTTCATCCTGTTTCCATTGATTATCCTTGAGATGTTTCTACAACTTGATTGGAGTCCACCAGTGGTAAATTAAATTGAGTGGACATGATTTGGAAAGGCACACACCTGTCTGTATAAGGTCCCACAGTTGACAGTGCATGTCAGAGCAAAAACCAAGCCATGAAGACAAAGGAATTGTCCGTAGACCTTCGAGACAGGATTGTGTCGAGAAACAGATCTGGGGAAGGGTATAAAATAATTTCTGCAATATTGCAGATCCCGAAGAGCACAGTGGCCTCCATCATTCTGAAATGGAAGAACTTTGGAACCACCAGGACTCTTCATAGTGCTGGCCGCCCGGCCAAACTGAGCAATCGGGGGAGAAGGGCTTTGGTCAGGGAGGTGACTAAGAACCCAATGGTCACTCTGACAGAGCTCCAGAGTTCCTCTGTGAAGATGGGAGAACCTTCCAGAAGGACAACTATATCTGCAGCACTCCACCAATATGGTAGAGTAGCCAGACAGAAGCCAATCCTCAGTAAAAGGCACATAACAGCCCGCTTGGAGTTTGCCAAAAGGCACCAAGAGGACTCTTAGACCATGGGAAATAAGATTCTCTGGTCTTATGAAACCAAGATTGAATTCTTTGGCCTGAATGCCAAGCGGCACCGCTCATCACCATACCTACGGTGAAGCATGGTGGTGGCAGCATCATGCTGTGGGGATGTTTTTCAGCGGCAGGAACTGGGAGACTAGTCAGGATTGAGGGAAAGATGAACGGAGCAAAGTACAGAGTTATCCTTGATGAAACCTGCTTCAGAGCGTTCTGGACCTCAGAGTGGGGCGGAGGTTCAGCTTCCAACAGGACAACAACCCTAAGCGCACAATCATAGAGTTATACAGCATGCAGGCGTGGCTTTGTGACAAGTCTGTGAATGTCCTTGAGTGGCCCAGCCAGAGCCCGAACTTGAACCCGATCGAACATCTGTGGAGGGACCTGAAAATAGCTGTGCATCGACGTTCTCCATCCAACCTGACAGAGCTTGAGAGGATCTGCAAAGAAAAATGGGAGAAATTACCCAAATACAGGTGTGCCAAGCTTGTAGCGTCATATCCAAGAAGGCTTGAGGCTGTAATAGCTGCCAAAGGTGCCTCAACAAAGTACTGAGTAAAGGGTCTGAATACTTATGTAAATGTGATATTTCAGTTATTTCTTTTTAATTACTTTGCAAAATTTTCTAAACATCTGTTTTCGTTTTTTAATTATGGGGTATTGTGTGTAGAAATGATTTAAAAAAAAGATTTAAATCCATTTTAAAATAAGGTTGTAACGTAACAAAATGTGGGAAAAGTGAAGGGGTCTGAATACTTTCTGAATGCACTGTATATACCTCTATTAGATCATCACCCAACCAATCTGTGTCACCACCTTCCTGGAGCAATATGCCGGCACCCCTAGGTCTTTCTGTTCTACAACTATCTCCAGGCCCTACAATTTACTGTGTAAGCCCTTCCATGATTTGTCCTAGCAAAATTAAATATGTTGCATTTATATAAATTAAATTCCACCTGCCATTCCCCAACCCACTGGCCTACTTCATCAAGATCCCATTGCAGTCTTAGAATAATTTTCCTCAATGTCTATTGAACCAGCAACTTTAGTGTCATCTGCAAACTTACTAACCATGCCACCTACATGTACATACAAATCATTTATATAATTAAGGAAGAACAGTGGAGCCAGCACTAATCCCTGTGGTAAACCATTTGCTACAGACCTCTAGTCTGTAAACAATCCTCTACCGCCACCCTGTTGCAGTAATACAAAAGATAAGAACACTAGAAGTAGTAGTCCATTCAGCCCCACATGTCAGCTCTGCCATTTAATAAGATCAGTGGTGATCTTTTACCTCATATTATCCCTGATGTGATCCTATCAGGACTATAAATAATTGGAGCAAGACATATTTACTTTTATATTGAAATCCTTTTGAAACAAAGGTTAGCATTGCATTTGTCCTCCTAATTACTAGCTGTACCTGCTTGAAAATGAATCACTGAAGGTTAACAAAGTCACGCAGGTCCATTGAAACAGAATGCCTTACTAGGAGCATCACTAGGTATGAGGAAGGTCTAACATGGGCAGGACCTACACAGTGAATGGTAGGACTCTGAGTAGTGTTGTAGAGCAGAGGGATCTGGGAGTGCAGATGCATTGCTCCCTGAAGGTGGAATCGGGTGGCCAAAAAGGCTTTTAGCACATTGGGCTTCATCAGCTATCAGAAGTTGGGAGGTCATGTTACAGTTATATATATAATAATAATAATAAGCATTTATTTTATATAGCGCCTTATCAGGTGCTCAAAGCGCTTTACATAAACAATCAAACATAAAAACAAACAGACAAACTATCCTAACGGAGAAGCGGCGAATAAACAACGCCAGCGTCCTCTCACGTCAGGGTCCGGCAGTAGACAACAAAAAGCATAGGACACACAGATACAATTTTTACACAATTTTTACACAAACAGCCATCACAGTGATTGCTCTAGGCACACCCTCACTGTGATGGAAGGCAAAGTCTTATCTCCTCCTGATATCTTCTCCCGTGGTGCCACGAGGTGATTGAGGCTCCCAACTTTTTGAAGTCCCCACCGGGCGATGGAAAGTCCCAGGGCCGAGCCAAGCAGGCCGATGAAAGTCCTGAGCCCTCACCGGGCGATGGAAAGTGCTGCGGCCGAGCCACGCAGGGCGATGAAGGGCCTGCGAGCGGGTCGATCATACCTCGCACTTCGGGGCGGTTGAAGCTGCTACGGCTGGAGCTCCCAAAAACCGGTCGCCAGCCAGGGACCTGCAAGCTCCCGATGTTGCGGTCTGCAGGGCCCACGGCCGAAGCCTCCGAGATGGTAAGTCCAGGCCCTGCGACCGGAGTCTTCAAGGTCGATCCCAGCTGGAGGCCGCCGACTCCACGATGTTAGGCCTTAGCGCGAACGGAGATACGACACGGTAAAGGTCGCATCTTCGTTGAGGAGGAGATTTGAAAAAAGGTTTCCCCCAACCCCCCCACCATCCCCCCACATACACAGAGTTAAAAATAAAACAAAACGTACATTAAACGATGACAATAGACAAAAAAACTAAAAAAAGACAGAGAGACTGCCGGTGAGCTGCAGCTGCAGAACACAGCCACGCCCCCTTAGTTGTGTCAAACATTGGTGAGGACACATTTAGATTACTGTGTTCAGTTCTGGGAACCATGTTGTAGGAAAGATGTTGTCAAGGTGGAAAGGATACTGAGAAGTTTTATGAGGATGTTACCAGGACTAGAGTGTCTGAGCTATTGGCAGAGGTTGAGTAGGCTGGGACTCTATTCCTTGGAGAACAGAAGGATGGGTGATCTTATAGAGGTGTATAAGGTCATGAAAGGAACAGATTGGGTAGATACACAGAGTCTCTTGCCAAGAGTAGGCGAATCGAGGACCAGAGGATGTAGGTTTAAGGTGAAGGGGAAAATATTTAATAAGAATCTGAGGCGTACCTTTTAAAACACTATGGGTGGTGGATGTATGGAACAAGCTGCCAGATGAGGTAGTTGAGGCGGGGACTATCCCAACATTTAAGAAGCAGTTAGACAGGTACATGGATAGGACAGGTTTGGAGGAATATGGACTAAATGCTGGCTGGAGGGACTAGTGAAGCAGGGACATGTTGGGCACATGTGGGCACCAGCCCACTATGGTGGTGTCATTTGCAAATTTGAAAATTAAGTCAGATTTGTATTTGGCTGCACAGTCCTGGGTGTATAAGGAGTAAGAAGGGGCTGAGAATTCATGCTTGTGGGGTACCAGTGTTGAGGATTATTGTAGAGGATGATTTGTCATCTAATCTTAGTGGCCAGAGAATCTTGTCATCCTAGTGGCCAGAGATCCTAGGGTGACGGAGGAACTGAAGGAGATTCACATTAGGCAGGAAATGGTGTTGGGTAGACTGATGGGACTGAAGGCTGATAAATCCCCAGGGCCTGATGGTCTGCATCCCAGGGTACTTAAGGAGGTGGCTCTAGAAATTGTGGATGCATTGGTGATCATTTTCCAATGTTCGATAGATTCAGGATCAGTTCCTGTGGATTGGAGGGTAGCTAATGTTATCCCACTTTTTAAGAAAGGAGGGAGAGAGAAAACGGGAAATTATAGACCAGTTAGTCTGACATCAGTGGTGGGGAAGATGCTGGAGTCAATTATAAAAGATGAAATTGCGGAGCATTTGGATAGCAGTAACAGGATCGTTCCGAGTCAGCATGGATTTATGAAGTGGAAATCATGCTTGACTAATCTTCTGGAATTTTTTGAAGATGTAACTAGGAAAATTGACAGGGGAGAGCCGGTGGATGTGGTGTACCTCAACTTTCAGAAAGCCTTCGACAAGGTCCCACATAGGAGATGAGTGGGCAAAATTAGAGCACATAGTATTGGGGGTAGGGTACTGACATGGATAGAAAATTGGTTGACAGACAGAAAGCAAAGAGTGGGGATAAATGGGCCCTTTCAGAATGGCAGGCAGTGACTAGTGGGGTATCGCAAGGCTCGGTGCTGGGACTGCACCTATTTACAATATACATTAATGACTTGGATGAAGGGATTAAAAGTACCATTAGCAAATTTGCAGATGATACAAAGCTGGGTGGTAGTGTGAGCTGTGAGGAAGATGCTATGAGGTTGCAGGGTGACTTGGACAGGTTGTGTGAGTGGGCGGATGCATGGCAGATGCAGTTTAATGTGGATAAGTGTGAGGTTATCCACTTTGGTGGTAAGAATAAGAAGGCAGACTATTATCTGAATGGTGTCAAGTTAGGAAAAGGGGACGTACAACGAGATCTGGGTGTCCTAGTGCATCAGTCACTGAAAGGAATCATGCAGGTACAGCAGAAAGTGAAGAAAGCCAATGGAATGTTGGCCTTCACAACAAGAGGAGTTGAGTATAGGAGCAAAGAGATCCTTCTGCAGTTGTATAGGGCCCTAGTGAGACCACACCTGGAGTACTGTGTGCAGTTTTGGTCTCCAAATTTGAGGAAGGGTATTCTTGCTATTGAGGGCATGCAGCGTAGGTTTACTTGGTTAATTCCCGGGAGTGTCATATGTTGAAAGACTGGAATGGCTAGGCTTGTATACACTGGAATTTAGAAGGATGGGAGGGGATCTTATCGAAACATAAAATTATTAAGGGGTTGGACACGTTAGAGGCAGGAAACATGTTCCCAATGTTGGGGGAGTCCAGAACCAGGGGCCACAGTTTAAGAATAAGGGGTAGGCCATTTAGAACGGAGATGAGGAAAAACTTTTTCAGTCAGAGATTTGTAAATCTGTGGAATTCATTGCCTCAGAAGGCAGTGGAGGCCAATTCTCTGAATGCATTCAAGAGAGAGCTAGATAGAGCTCTTAAGGATAGGGGATATGGGGAGAAGGCAGGAACGGGGTACTGATTGAGAATGATCAGCCATGATCACATTGAATGGTGGTGCTGGCTCGAAGGGCCGAATGGCCTACTCCTGCACCTAGTGTCTATTGTCTATTGTCTATTGTCTAATCTCACTGATTGTGGTCTATTGGTCAGAAAGTCAAGGATGCAGTTGCAGAGGTGAGTGCTGACTCCAAGTACAATGAGTTTTGCGATGAGCTTTGTTGATAAAATGGTATTAAAAGCAGAATGTAGTCTATGAATGAACGTAGTCTGACATAGATGTTCCTCTTCTCCAGGTGTTCCAGGGATAAATATGGGGCCAGAGAGTTGGCATCAACCATAGACCTGCTATGGTGGTAGGCAGACTGCATTGGATCAAGGTTGCTTGGTAGACTGGATCTAGTGCGTTCTATAACCAGCCTCTCAAAGCACTTCATGATGGTGGATGTTAAGGCCTCTGGACAGTAGTCATTAAGACATGTTGTGGCGGATCAGGCCACTCCTCGGGTCAGCCCCCTCGTTACGTGACGGACAGGTGAAAGGGGTTAAAAGCCAGACCAAGGGAAGGCGGAATCATCCCTTGGAGAACTACGCTGTGGGCACCAGCTCACAGCCTAATAAAGAATCTAAACACTGCCTGGCGTCTTGCCTTTTCTCTGGCCTCCGCCAGGCCACTACATTGGTGACCTCGACGGACATCACACGTAGTGATGTCGAACAATGGGCAACCCGGTCCTGCCGCCCTCGCGCAACCCGGTCCTGCCGCCCTCGGCCCTGCCGACCTCGAGGCCGTCTCCCTCAAACTCCCGACCCTGTGGACCGAAGAGCCTGAGGTCTGGTTTCAGCAGGCAGAGGCACAGTTTGCTGTGCGTGGGGTAACCGTCGACTTGACGAAGTACTTTTACGTCGTCGGCGCCCTGGACCAGGCGACAGCAAGGCGAGTAAAGCCAGGCCACTACAATGTGATCTTAATTTTCTTATTTATTTTAACGATTTAAATAATCTTTTAAAATTATTTTCTTTGGCACCAGGATAGTAGTGGTCTCCTTGAAGCAGGTGGGTACCTCAGAACAGAGTGGGAAAAATTAAAGATGTCAGTAGCGATATTGCCTGACTTAGCTTTGCAGCTAGTTACAGTGTTCCGGCCTTGCCATGGTCATGGTGAACAAATGATTATACTGGGGCTCAAGTATGTCCCGGTATTGTCTCGTGGTTTTCTTGATGGTTTTGTGAAAATCATAGCGAGTTTTCTTGTACCGCACATTACTAGAAATAATGTGTTTGGGAAAGCAAACAAGATGAGGAAATACATACTGAGCATGAGTGATAAGATATGTTGGGGGTACATAGGGATCTTAGATTTCATGTACACAGATCCTAAAGATTGCAGCATAGAGATAAGGTAATTGCGAGGGTATTTGAGATACCAATAACTAGAGCAGGGAGGTCATAATAGAACTTTGTAATGTACTTTATTTAGTTCTGTGATCACACTATAGAAAGGATGTAACAGCTCTAGAGAGCATTATGGATGAGATATTTGAGGATGTGGCCTGAGTTGACTTACATAA
The DNA here is from genome assembly GCF_053455715.1 of Rhinoraja longicauda. Classification (NCBI taxonomy): domain Eukaryota; kingdom Metazoa; phylum Chordata; class Chondrichthyes; order Rajiformes; family Arhynchobatidae; genus Rhinoraja; species Rhinoraja longicauda. The sequence goes on from NC_135978.1 coordinate 12,342,343, forward strand.
GAAGGGTCTCAACCCGAAAAGTCACCCATTCCTTCTCTTCGGAGATGCTGCCTGTCCCGCTGAGTTACTCCAGCATTTTGTGTCTATAAAAGATTGCCCAGGCTGGGGTCATTTTCTTTTTTAAACAGGACAAATGAGGAGAGATTTAACAGTTCATAAATGAGGACAAGGTGAACAGAAAAGACTGATTTCCAAAGAGGCCAATAATTGGAGGGCATGGATATGTTCTTGGAAGAATAATAAGATGTGATTTAAAGAAAAAAATCACTTTAACTGAAAATAGTTGAGGGGAAGGCAGGGGATTGGAACTATCTGGTTGATAATTTAGTTTAGTTTAGAGATATAGAATGGAATCAGATCTTTCAACCCACTAAATCCATGGCGACCATCAATCACCCACACACACTAGTTCCATGTTATCCCATCCTCTCATCCACTCGATACACACTAGGCACAATTTATTATGTGTAGGAAAGAACTGCAGATGCTGGTTTAAATCGAAGATAGACACAAAATGCTGGAGTAACTCAGTGGGACAGGTAGTCTAGATCTACAGTGCTTCCTGTAAAGACTCTATCCCCTACCCCCAATTCCTCTGTCTATGCCGCATCTGTGCCCAAGATGAGGTGTTCCATACCAGGTAAGCGGAGATGTCCTCATTCTTTAGGGGATGGGGGTTCCCCTCTTCCATTATTGATTGGGCACTCACTCTAGGGTCCCTTGTCCTCACCTTCCACCCCATCAGCCGTCGCAAACAGCACATAATCCTCTGACATTTTCGCCACCTCCAGCAGGATCCAATTACTAGCCACAAATTCCCATCCTCACCCCTTTCCGCATTCCGCAGAGACCATTCGCTCCGCAACTCCCTGGTCAACTCGTCCCTTTCCCACCCCAGGGGATGTTACACCTGTCCCTACACCTCCCCCCTCAACTCCATTCAAGGACCCCGACAGTCTTTTCAGGTGAGGTGGAGGTTCACTTGCTCCTCCTACAATCTCAGCTACTGTATCCACTGTTCCAGGTGTGGACCTGTAGATCGGCGAGACCAAATGCAGGATGATCGTTTCGCTGAACACCTCTATTGAGTCTGCCTAAACCTACCTGATCTTCTGGTTGCTCAACACTTTAACTCCCCCTCCCATTCCCACACTGACCTTTCTATCCTGGGCCTCCACCATTGTCAGAGTGAGGCTAACACAAATTATAGGAACAGCACCTCATATTTCGTTTGTGCAGCTTACACCCCAGCAGTATGAACATTGACTTCTCTAACTTCAAGTAGCACTTGCTTTCCCTCTCTCTCCATCCCCTCCCCATTCCCAGTTCTCCGACTAGTCTTACTGTCTCCGACTACATTTTATCTCTGTTTGCTTTGTTGTTACCTTCCCTCAACTAACAATGATCTATTCTACATTTTCATTGATCTCGATTCCCTTGGTCCCGTTTTCACACCTTACACTTCCTTATCTATACACTTCCTTATCTATGTAACACCCACTCCCCTGACATCAGTCTGAAGAAGGGTCTCAACCCAAAAGGACACCCATTCCTTCTCTCCAGAGATGCTGCCTGTTCCGCTGAGTTACTCCAGCATTTTGGGTCTAGGGGCAATTTATTGATGCCAATTAACCTACAAACCCACATATCTTTGAGATGTGGCATGAAATCGGAGCACCTGGTGGAAACCCACGCAGTCACAGGGAGAATGTGTAAACTTCACATAAACAGCACCCAAGGTCAGGATCGAACCCGTGTCTCTGGTGCCAGTAGGCAGTATCTCAACCAGCTGCACCTCTGTGCCGACCTAATGGTATGATGGAACTTAAACTTGATTATATTTAAAACATCTCCCGATAAATTACTGGGATATTGACCAAAATCAAAGAGATGAGAAAATTAAGTACTTTCACTTTTTTTGTGTGGGGGATAGAGGTGGGGGTAAAAGAGAAGGGGATGTTGCTTATTGATTAAGGAGAATATCACAGCAGTAGTCCAGGATGATATTGCTGATGGTTCGTCCAGTGAGGCTATATGGGTTGAGCTGAGAAATAAAAAGGGGATCGTCACCTTGTTGGGGGTGTATTACATGCCCAAAAATAGTCAGCGGGGATTAGAAGAGCAAATAAGCCAGGAGATTGCAGACAGCTGAAAGACTAATAAGGTTGTCATAGTAGGGGATTATAACTTTCCCAATATAGACTGGGACTGTCTGGATTCTTACATGGGATGGAATTTGTCAAATGTGTTCAGGAAAGTTTCCTCAGGCAATATGTAAAGGCCCCTACACAGAGGGCAAAGCTTGAACTACTCTTAAGAATTTGGGAAGAGCAAAGGACTGAAGTAAGTGAGTCTGTTAGGACCAGCAACCACTGTTCTATTAACCTTAAGATGGTTATGGATAAAGACAGGGCGGGCCCATGAGTTTAAATTCTGAATTGGAGCAAGGCCAACTTTAATGTTCTCATACTGGAACTAGTTCAGTTGATTGGTATAGGTTGTTTGCGGGCAAAGGAATGTCTGGAAAATGGGATGCTTTTAAAAGTGTAATGACATGGGTTCACTGCATGCATGTTCCTGTTAGAGTGAAGGACACGGCTGGTGGGCACAAGAAAGCCTGGATGACAAGAGAAATTGTGGCTTGAGTCAAGAAAAAGAAGAAGGCATGGGGCAAGTATACACAGTTGGGATCAAGTGTATCCCTGGAGGAGTTTCCGGAACTGAGGAGCATACATAAGAAGGAAATCAGGAGGGCAAAAAAGGGGCAAGAAATAGTTTTGGCAGATTATATTAAAGAAATCCAAAGAGATTTTATAAGTACTTTAAGTGAAAGAGGGTGACCAGAGAGAGAGAATAGGGCCCTTCCGAATCTAAAGTGTTTACCTTTGTGCAGAGCAGAAGGAGAAAGGCAAGGTCCTTGAGTATTTCTCCTCTTTTTTTTACCATGGGGAAAAATATTGCATGGGATCAAGGGAGAGCTAGCCGATTGGACAGAGAATTGGCTTCATGGAAAGAAGCAGAGGATGATGGCGGACTTGAGGCCTATGACTAGTGATGTGCATCAGGATCGCTGGGCCCATTGCTGCTTGTGGTTGACATCAATAATTTGGATGAGAATGCATGATTAGTAAATTTGCAGATGACCACTAAAGAGGGTAGATAGCAAAGATGGTTGTCAAAGGCTACAGCAGGATCTTGATCAGTTGGGCAAGTGGGCTGAGGAATGGGTAATGGAGTTTAATGGAGATTGGTGTAAGATGTTGAATTTTGGGAAGGCAAATAAGGGGAGGACTCACAATAAATGTCAGGGCTCTGAAGAGTGTTGTAGACCAGAGTGATCTAGGAATACAGGTACATAGTTTTTTGAAAGTGGCGTCACAGGTCGAAAGGATACCTGTAAGTATTAGCTGATTTTACATATCTCTGAATGAATGGTTGAACAATCATTGGATCTTAGAAAATTATAGCATACAAGGAGGCTCTGCCTCGTAAGGCTCTTCCTTATTAAGAACGATTTTGGCACCCTGGCTTCATCAGACAAGGTATTGAGTATAGAAGTTCGGATGTTACAGTTGTACAAGGCCATATTTGGAGTATTGTGGTCAGTTTTGGTCACCCTGATGTAGGAAAGATGCTGTTAAGCTGGGAAGAGTGCAGAGAAGGTTTACAAGGATGTTGCCAGGACTTGAGGACTAGAGCTATAAGGAGAGGTTGGGCAGGTTAGGATAATCCTTGGAGTGCAGGAGGATGGTGTGATGTTATAGAGGTGCATAAGATCACGATGGGAATATATAGGGTAGATGCACCGAGCCTTTTACTCATAGTAGGGGGATGAAGAACGAGAGGACAAAGGTTTAAGATGAGTGGGAAAAGATTTATTTAAAACCTGAGGGGCAACTTTTTCACACGAAGGGTGGTGGGTATATGGAGAAGAGGTAGTTGAGGCAGATACTATAACATTTAAAAGACATTTGGACAGGTACATAGATTGAAAAAGTTTAGAGAGTTATGGGCCAAAAGTGGACAGATAGGACTCATTTTGATGGGGCATCTTGGTCAGCATGGGCAAATTGGGCTGAAGGGCTTGTTTCAATGCTATTGAAGGAGAATTACAGAGCCTCCTTATGTGCTATAATTTTCTAAGATTCAGTGATTGTTCTATCAACTCATTCAGAGGGAGATATATAAAATCAGCTGCTACTTAGCAATGCCTTAAGGTAAATGAGTAGTTAATAGCTTCAGGAATCAGAAGCCAAAATATCTTGTTATTAATGAAAATGGCATGATAAAAAATACTTCTTGAAACAACAGTAGTCTCTTTTTATTTTTTTTATTTTTATTTTTTTTATATTTTTTATTTTTGAAAAGCATATGTACAAATAGAAATAAAAAAAAACACATTTGTTACAATGTTCCTACATAGCTTCAATTTTTAAATTTTTGGAAAGAGAAAGTAAAAATAAAATTTTAAAAAACTATAGACTTGGGGAGAAAGAGTAAAAGGGTTAAAAAAACGGATCTAACAATAAAAATTAAAGGGAGTAGATCCGGGAGACAATAACCACAGTTGTACATCCAACCCCTAACTCAAGTTTCAACTTTTAATTTAAATTTTTTATTTTAGTCCTGTGCCAAACACATTTACTTTTCTAAAAATTCAATAAATGGAGACCATATTTTTAAAAATAGCTCAGGTTTGTCGATTAAGGCAAACCTTATTTTTTCCAAATGCAGGGTCTCTGTCATTTCCGTAGTCCACATTTTAATTGTGGGGGTTATTGGTTTTTTCCAAAATTTAAGTATTAATTTTTTCGCAGTTATTAGACTGTAATCAAGAAAATGTACCTCCTTATGTGCTATAATTTTCTAAGATTCAGTGATTGTTCTATCAACTCATTCAGAGGGAGATATATAAAATCAGCTGCTACTTAGCAATGCCTTAAGGTAAATGAGTAGTTAATAGCTTCAGGAATCAGAAGCCAAAATATCTTGTTATTAATGAAAAATACTTCTTGAAACAACAGTAGTCTTTAATGCCAATGTTTTGCTGGCCCAGGTCTCTTTTTTCCTGGAATAGGACCAGTAATCAATTGCAATTCCCTGATGTAGAGTTCCATTTAACAAGGCAGTTTTGTGCTATAGTGGATCCTGTTCCACTACATGGAGAAGGCAACAGATGTAAAAGGTGATTATTCTCAAAGATACAGACGACATACACTGAATAGATTTCCTTACATCACTATAAAACAGGGTGAATTGCACACCTAGCTGTTTATGTGAAACGCTTGGGAGCACAGTTATCACTGGGAAATGGTAATAAACAGGAAATTACTTCAATTTGCAAAACACAAATTGCTGGAGGAACTCAGTGGATCGAGCAGTATTTGTAAAGGACAGACAGAATTTTGGTTTGGATACACTTCTTCAAACTGATGGAGTAGAGGGGAGAAACTGGAAAAGTGAAGTGGGGGTGGGCAAATCCTGGAAACTGACAGGTGGATACAGGTGAAGAGGGGTGATTGGCATATGGGTGGAGATAGTGACAAAGGCTCAAAGTGAAAAGGAATATAAATATAAATGGTATCAGATAAGGAAAGAAGAGGAAGAGTGAAATGTAAAGCCAGAGGGAGGGATATGGGTCAAAGGGGAAAGGAGGAGGGGAAAGAGGGGAAATAGGAATTATGGGATTCGGGATACGGTGGGGAGTGTATGGGGGGGGGAGCAGCAAGGTAACTGGTGTGGCAGGAAATTCTCTGAGAGATGGGTGAGTACCAGGGTGGGGCATGGGGGGGGGGGGGGAGGGAGGGGAGGGGGGGATGAAGGGAGGGGGGATGTATTACTTGAGATTAGAAAATTCAATTCCATTCCGTTGGGTTCTAAGCTATCCAACCTGAATGAGTTGCTGTTCTTCCAGTTTGTGTGTGTTCCCACTCGGCATGGGGGAGGCCAAGGACAGGAAGTTAAGTATGGGAATGAGAAGGGTAATTAAAATCAGCAGCAGTCAGGAACGCCAACAGACCTTGGCAGTAGAGAGCACCTGCAGTGTTCAGTGAAAAGGTTGCCTTGCCTGTGCTTGATCTTGCCGATGTAAGGTATGCCAGTTTAGGAGGACTGAATACAATAGACAAATTGTGAGGAGGTGAACCTCTATTGTGAACCTATATCTCACCTGGAAGGATGATGGGCTGAATGGCCTAATTCTGCTCCTATGTCTAATGGCTGCTGTATGAGAGTGAGAAAGGAGGTGTGGGAATAGGTATTACATCTCCAATGGTTACAAAGGAAAGGATGGTGTTGCAGAAAGAGTTTTCCCAATGGAAAATGGAAAGGGCTGTAATTGGTGATGGGATCATGTTGAATGTAGTGGAAATGTCAAGAGAATGATGTGTTGGAGTGACTCCAAATTACTTCAGTTGTTCAGATTTTTATTCTTTTCGAACTGTAATTCCATTTTAATTATTTGCTCAAATAATGAAGGGAGAAAAAATTGAATGATTTTCAAAGATGGTGCTTTACTCCAACAAGAATATATACTTCTTGTTGGAGTAAAGCACCATCTTTGAAAATCATTCAATTTTTTCTCCCTTCATTATTTGAGCAAATAATTAACAAAAAGAAACAAGGGCAACCCAGTTAATTTATCACAACATATTTCCAAGTTGCTGGAGTGGTGCAAATCCACAGCATAGTAGAAAAACAGGAGAATAGAAAAGAGCATTGAGGTAGATAAATCCCTGGGCCATCCTTGGACCTTGTGAGAAGATTGGAAGAAATTAGCGCCCTTGTAGAGACATTTCCTCATCTTTAGCTGAAGGGTAAACTTCCCGAAGACTAGGAGTAGTTAATGTTCTATCATTATTTGAGAAGGGCAGGAAAGAAAAATCAGGGAATTACAGTCTGGTAATAAATTGTATGTTTATTGTAATTGATAATTGTATCTCACAAAGTGGTTAGTTTTTTGAAGAGATAACCAAGAGGATTGATGAGGGCATGACTGTGAATTTTGTCTATCTGACTTTGTTAAGGATAGGCTAGTTTGGAAGGTTAGATTGCGTGGACTCCAGGGACAGCTAGATAATTGGAAACACAATTGGCTTGATCGAAGAAAGCATAGGGTTGATCATGTAAAGCTATTTTTTAGACTGGATCCTGTGACAAGCGGTGTGCTACAGACATGGATGCTGGGCCCCTTGATATTTGTCATTTATTTAAATGATTTGCATAGAATTTACAAGGCATGGTTGGGAAATTTGCAGATTACACCAAAGTAGAAGGTATCGTCGACAGTGAACCATATAATTACGGAAAAGGTGAATCTGTACGTTTGTGGGATAGGAAAGAACTGCATGGATAGGATAGTTGTGCATGGAATGGACTCCATCCAAACCAGAATCCACCTGGAAAGGGTAAATACAGGTAAATACAAAGAAGATAAAAGCTATAAATGAGTAAGAAGGGGAATGAATCAACAAAATTGTTAGCAACCAAATAACTGATAATTTATTGCATACTTATTTGTTGTGTTGTTGCGTTTAATGTGCCTATACAGCTGCAGTAGTGAGAATTTCATTGTTCCAGTGCCGGTGCATATGACAATGAAACACTCTTGGCTCTTGAATATGTAAACTGGGAAGGTCCAATATTGTATCTAATAAAGTGGAATGAACCCGAGCAGATAAAATGGTAAAAGTTAGAAAGCATCTAGTCATTAGTGACCATTAGTGACCATAATACAATAAATGATGATATTTGTAGGATGTAAGTATAGTGAAACCCAGGTTAATAGATTGGAGAATGATTGTTTAAAATGAGCAACAATATGACAAACAACATGGAACAATTATAGGAAACATTTAATGGTGTTAAATAGTAGCAAAAGGTTATTTTTCCATTCAAGGCAAGAACAAATTAAATAATCTTGAGCCCCTATGAACAAATGAAAACAGAGAAAAATTGATGGTGAGGAAAAAAGCAAATAAATAGCAATAATAAATCAATACCAAGGCATATAAGGTTTAGTTTAGTTCAGCTTATTGGCATGTGTACCGAGGTACAGAGAAAAGCTTTTTGTTGCGTGCTATCCAAACAGCGGAAAGACTATACATGATTACAATCAAGTTGTCCACAGTGTACAGATGCAAGATAAAGAGAATAACGTTTGGTGCAAGATAAAGTCCAGTAAAAGTTTGATTAAAGATAGTTCGAGGGTCTCCAATAAGATAAATGGTAGCTCAGGAACGCTCTCTAGTACATAATAGGATGGTTCAGTTGCCTGATAACAGTTGGGAAGAAAGTGTAGCTGTAATCAATGGAAGAGAGGTTTGTTTGTGTCTTGCAGTCTCGGAGGCATCCCAATAAAATGCTTTTTATGGTGCATCTGTAGAAGTTGGTGAGCGTTGTTGGGGACATACCAAATGTCCAAAGCCTTCTATGGAAGTTGAGGCGTTGGTGTTCTTTCTTGGCCTTTGCTTCGCTGTGGCTGGTCCACGACCAGTTACTGGTGATATTACTTCAAGGAACTTAAAGCTTTCAACCTCTTTTCTACTTTGGCACCGTCAAAATATACCGGGTATATGTACCACTTTGTTTCCTAACGTCAATCACTATCTCCTTTCTCCTGCTGACATTGAGGGAAAGTCTTGACACCAGGTTATGAGGTTCTCAATCTCCTTCCTGTACTCCATCTCGTAATTGTTTGATATCTGGCCCTCTAGGGTGGTGTCATCTGCAAATTTGTAAATTGAGTTGGATTTGTGTTTGGCTGCACAGTCGTAGTTGTATAAGGAATAAAGAAGAGGTGCTGAGAATACATCCTTGCGGAGCAACAGTGCTGAGGATTATCGTAAAGGATGATGTGTCATCTACCCTCCTGTTTGTGGTCTGTTGGTCAGGAAGTCGAGGTTCAAGTTACGGAGATGAGTGCTGATTCCAAGTTCCACGAGTTTGGAGATGAGCTTGGATGGGATAATGATATTAAAAGCAGGGCTGTAATCTATGAATAGAAGCTTGACGTAAGTGTATCTCCTATCCTATCCAGGTGTTCCAGGGGATCAATGTAGGACCAGGGAAATGGCATCAGCTGCAGAACTATTGTGGCGGTAGGCGGATTGCAGTGGGTCAAGGTTTCTTGGTAAACTGGATTGAAGGTGTTCCATTCCTAGCCTCTCAAAGCACTTCATGATGGTGATGTCAAGGCCACTGGATGGTAGTCGTTAAGGCATAAGGTCTTGATTTTCTTCAGCACTGGTAACGATAGTAGTCTACTTGAAGCAGGTGGGTACCTCAGAACGGAGTAAGGAGAGATTAAGGATGCCCATGCAGTTCCTAAGGACACGGCCAGGGACTCTGCCTGGACTAGTTGCTTTCCGTGGATTCACCCTCGGGAAGGCCGATCTAATTTCTGCAACAGTAACCCTGGGAAGAGGCACACTCAAGTCTGATGAGATGGATGTCATCGACCAGTGGGCCTTCTGCTCAAAGTGAGCATAGAATGCATAAAGTTGCTCTATCACCAGTGAAGTTGCCTTACTTCACTTTGCAGCCAGTTATAGTATTCAGACCTTGCCACAGTCTGCGGGTGTCCGAATGATTATACTGGGACTTAGATTTGTGCCGATATTGTCTCTTGGCATTCTTGATAGCTTTGAGAAGATCATCGCGAGCTTTGAGAAGATCATCGCGAAGATCATCGGGATCTCTTGACTTGTATGCAGCAGAGCTGGCCTTCACCTGGGAATGTACCTCACTGTTCATCCATGCTTTCCAGTTGGCGAACACTCGGATTGTCTTCTTCAGCATGCACTCCTCTATGCACTTGCTGCTGAAGTCAGTCATGGCAGTGACGTATTAATTTCGGTTGGCTACAGAATCCCTGAATGTAGACCAGTCTACTGACACAAAGCAGTCGTGTAGGATGTCATCCGTGTCCACCAACCAGCGTGGAACAACTCTCTGAACCAGATCCTCCTGCTTCAGTTTTTGTTTGTAGGCAGGGATTAGGAGTACAGCTAGGTGATCAGATTTCCTGATGTGGCCAAGGAACAGAGCGGTAGGCATTTTTTATTGATGTGTATGGACTATTTGATAAGAGAGAATTCAATAGGATTAGGAGAGGTCATAAAAACAATTAGAATGGCAGAGAGATACTACAAAATTAAATTATTAAGGAACATGAAACAAAATAAGAAAACATTTTGCAAACAGGTAAAAAAATAAAGGAAAGCTGGGAATGAAACAGGTTCATTCAAGGGACAGACAGGATAGGGTTATAAAAGGGATATACATGATAATATCGCAGCTAATGATGAGGAGATTTTGGAGGTATTAAACTATTATTTTGTTTCAGTAATTACTAATGAGATTAAACTGGTAGATATGGATAATGGGTTATAAGATGTGAATTTAAAATAGAATAATATTGATATGTGAATAATCTAATTAAATTCAAATAGGATAAAACCTATTGGTGGCATGGTGGTGCAGCGGTAGATCTGCTGCATAACAGTGCCAGAGATCCGGGTTCGATCCTGGCTACGGGTGCTGTCTGTATGGGGTTTGTACGTTCTCCCAGTGTCCTGCGTGGGTTTCCTCCCACACTCCAAAGACGTACAGGTTTGTAAGCTAATTTGTTTGATATAAATGTAAATTGTCCCTAGTGTGTGCTTGATAGTGTTAGTGTGTGCAGATCACTGGTCGGCATGGACTCAGTGGGCCGAAGGACCTGTTTCCACGCTGTACCTCTAAATTAATCTAAACTAAAAACCATTGATCTGGAAGGGTTGACTCCATGCATTTCAAAAGAATCTAATGGAGAGAAACATTTACTTTTGGAAGAGGGGTAGAGTGGTCAAGCAGATAGCTTACTTAGTCCATAAATTTATGAAGCGGGAAAGGACATATCGAAGGACTTATAGACCAGTCAAGAAAAGAAGAGATTTAAGTAGAATAATCAGAATAGATTTTAAATGAGGAAGATTTTGCATGAGCAGCAGAATGTTATGCATTTGCAGAGTTAACAGTGAGTAGATGATGGTAATCCAGTTATTCATCAAGATTTTCAAAACGTTTTATCATATGTTAACTGAATGATGAACAAATAGATCTGAGAATAGGGAATCGAGGGAAAGTGGCAAAATGGATCAGTGGCTTGCTTCACAAATGTAGTGAGTGGGAATAATGTGTAATTTCTCATAATGGAAAAGGTTGGATAATGGTGTTCCATGAAGATCACCACTGTTCACAACTTATTCCAATGATTTAGACAATAGACAATAGGTGCAGGAGTAGGCCATTCAGCCCTTCGAGCCAGCACCGCCATTCAATGCGATCATGGCTGATCACTCTCAATCAGTACCCCGTTCCTGCCTTCTCCCCATACCCCCTCACTCCGCTATCCTTAAGAGCTCTATCCAGTTCTCTCTTGAAAGCATCCAACGAACTGGCCTCCACTGCCTTCTGAGGCAGAGAATTCCACACCTTCACCACTCTCTGACTGAAAAAGTTCTTCCTCATCTCCGTTCTAAATGGCCTACCCCTTGTTTCCTGCCTCTAATGTGTCCAATCCCCTAATTATCTTATATGTTTCAATAAGATCCCCCCTCATCCTTCTAAATTCCAGTGTATACAAGCCTAATTGCTCCAGCCTTTCAAAATACGACAGTCCCGCCATTCCGGGAATTAACCTAGTGAACCTACGCTGCACGCCCTCAATAGCAAGAATATCCTTCCTCAAATTTGGAGACCAAAACTACGCACAGTACTCCAGGTGCGGTCTCACCAGGGCCCGATACAACTGTAGAAGGACCTCTTTGCTCCTATACTCAACTCCTCTTGTTTTGAAGGCCAACATTCCATTGGCTTTCTTCACTGCCTGCTGTACCTGCATGCTTCCTTTCAGTGACTGATGCACTAGGACACCCAGATCTCGTTGAACATCCCCTCTTCCTAACTTGACACCATTCAGATAATAATCTGCCTTTCTATTCTTACTTCCAAAGTGAATAACCTCACACTTATCTACATTAAACTGCATCTGCCATGTATCCGCCCATTCACACAACCTGTCCAAGTCACCCTGCAGCCTTATTGCAACTTCCTCACAATTCACACTACCCCCCAGCTTAGTATCATCTGCAAATTTGCTAATGGTACTTTTAATCCCTTCATCTAAGTCATTAATGTATATCGTAAATAGCTGGGGTCCCAGCACCGAACCTTGCGGTACCCCACTGGTCACTGCCTGCCATTCCGAAAGGGACCCATTTATCCCCACTCTTTGCTTTCTGTCTGTCAACCAATTTTCTATCCATGTCAGTACCCTACCCCCAATACCATGTGCTCTAATTTTGCACACTAATCTCCTATGTGGGACCTTGTCGAAGGCTTTCTGAAAGTCGAGGTACACCACATCCACTGACTCTCCCCTGTCAATTTTCATAGTTACATCCTCAAAAAATTCCAGTAGATTTGTCAAGCATGATTTCCCCTTCGTAAATCCATGCTGACTCGGAATGATCCTGTTACTGCTATCCAAATGCTCAGCAATTTCGTCTTTTATAATTGACTCCAGCATCTTCCCCACCACTGATGTCAGACTAACTGGTCTATAATTACCCGTTTTCTCTCTCCCTCCTTTCTTAAAAAGTGGGATGACATTTGCTATCCTCCAATTCACAGGAACTGATCCTGAATCTATAGAACATTGAAAAATGATCTCCAATGCTTCCACTATTTCTAGAGCCACCTCCTTAAGTACCCTGGGATGCAGACCATCAGGCCCTGGGGATTTATCAGCCTTCAGTCCCATCAGTCTACCCAAAACCATTTCCTGCCTAATGTGGATTTCCTTCAGTTCCTCCATCACCCTAGGTTCTCCGGCCCCTAGAACATTTGGGAGATTGTGTGTATCTTCCTCAGTGAAGACAGATCCAAAGTAACGGTTTAACTCGTCTGCCATTTCTTTGTTCCCCATAATAAATTCCCCTGCTTCTGTCTTGAAGGGACCCACATTTGCCTTGACTATTTTTTTCCTCTTCACGTACCTAAAATAACTTTTGCTATCCTCCTTTATATTATTGGCTAGTTTACCCTCGTACCTCATCTTTTCTCCCCGTATTGCCTTTTTAGTTAACTTTTGTTGCTCTTTAAAAGAGTCCCAATCCTCTGTCTTCCCACTCTTCTTTGCTATGTTATACTTCCTCTCCTTAATTTTTATGCTGTCTTTGACTTGCCTTGTCAGCCACAGGTGTCTCTTACTCCTCTTAGAGTCTTTCCGCTTCTTTGGGATAAATTGATCCTGCAACCTCTGCATTATTCCCAGGAATACCTGCCATTGCTGTTCTACCGTCTTCCCTGCTAGGGCCTCCTTCCAGTCAATTTTGGCCAGCTCCTGCCTCATGCCTCTGTAATCCCCTTTGCTATACTGTAATACTGACACTTCCGATTTTCCCTTCTGCCTTTCCATTTGCAGAGTAAAACTTATCATGTTGTGATCACTGCCTCCTAATGGCTCTTTTACCTCTAGTCCCCTTATCAGATCAGGATCACGGAAGTGGCGGCGCCTAACGGCAGCGGCTCGCTAGCAGTCTGTTCGTCTTTTTTCCTTTTTTTTGTTGTTGTGTGTTGGTGTTGGGATGGTTTTTGTATTTTTTTTGGTTGTGTATGTGTGGGGGGTGGTGGTGTGGGTGGGGGGTGGCGGGGGGGGGGGTGGGGGGTGGCGGGGGGGGGGGTGGGGGAAACTTTTCTCTTCCTCACGGCGCGGGGTGCGGCTCGGCTGCGGGGCCTAACATCGCCCAGTGCGGCTCGGCCGCTGGACTTTACATCGCCCGGTGCGGCTTGGCCGCTGGACTTTACAGCGCCCGGTGAGGCTTGGCCGCTGGACTTTACAGTGCCCGGTGCAGCTCGGCCGCGGGACTTAACATCGCCCGGTGCGGCTCGGCTGCGGGACTTAACATCGCCCGGTGCGGCTCGGCTGCGGGACTTAACATCGCCCGGTGCGGCTCGCCTGCGGGACTTTACATAGCTGGTGCGGCTCGGCTGCGGGACTTAACATCGCCCGGTGCGGCTCGGCTGCGGGACTTTACATCGCTGGTGCGGCTCAACCACGGGACTTAGCTGCGCAAGGCTTGGTCGTGGGCCTTTCATCGCCCGGCTCGGCCGCGAGACGTTTCAGCGCCCGGTGCGATTCGGCCGGGGGGACTTCCATCCCCTTGCGGGGACTGTGCGGGTCGGTCGGGGACGAGCTGTCTGTCCGTGGGCGTGGGGAAGAGAGTGGAAGTTTTGTTGCCTCCATCACAGTGAGGGGGTGTTTGGAGTCACTGTGATGGACGTTTGTGTTGGGGCTATGTGTCTTGTGTTCTTTTTTTATATGACTGCTATGTAGTTTCGTTCGGTACTTCGGTACCGAACGACAAATAAAGCTCTGTTATACTGTTATACTGTTATTACACAACACTAAATCCAGAATTGCCTTCTCCCTGGTAGGCTCCAGTACAAGCTGTTCTAAGAATCCATCTCGAAGGCACTCTACAAACTCTCTTTCCTGGGGTCCATTTCCAACCTGATTTTCCCAGTCTACCTGCATGTTGAAATCTCCCATAACCACCGTAGCATTACATTTGTGACACGCCAATTTTATCTCCTGATTCAACTTGCACCCTTTGTCGAGGCTACTGTTTGGGGGCCTATAGATAACTCCCATTAGGGTCTTTTTACCCTTACAATTCCTCGTTTCTATCCATACTGATTCAACATCTCCTGATTCTATGTCACCCCTTGCAAGGGAATGAATATCATTCCTTACCAGCAGAGCAACCCCACCCCCTCTGCCCACCTGTCCGTCTTTTCTATACGTTTAGACTTTAGTAGTAAGAATGTGGATAGATACAAAAAGCTGGAGTAACTCAACGGTTCAAACAGCGTCTCTGGAGAAAAGAAATCGGTGGCGTTTTGGGTCGAGACCCTTCTTCAGACCCTTGACCCAAAACGTCACCTATTCCAGAGATGCTGTCGGACCCGCTGAGTTACTCCAGCTTTTTGTGTCTATCTTCGGTGTAAACCACCATCTGCAGCTCCTCCCTACACAGTAAGAATGTGGAATTTGCTATTATAGGGAATGATTGAACTGAATAATATAGATGCAATTAAAGATAGGCTAGATAAAGGAATGTAGCTATATGCTGATAGATTTAGTGGATGAAGGATGGGAGATTTGAGAAGAGCACAAATGGATATAGACTGGCTAGATCTAGTTTTAGTCAATAACAGACTGCAATCACATGGTGCTTTCCTTCGGAGCACATGATCACAAAGACTATCAATTAATGTTCTGTGAATTTGTGTGTGACAAGAAAATAAATCCACATAGTATTTGGTGATTTTGAATGATGCACTTGACACAGCCCTCCCCTCAATCAAAAGCATCGACATGAGGTGCTATCTTAAGAAGACGGCATCTATGATCAAGAATCCCCACCATTCAGGCCACTGATACAGTCAGGCAACATGCACAGAAGTCTGAAGTCCCACACCAGCAGGTTCATGATCAGCTACTTTCCCACAACTATCAGGTTCTTGATCCAACCTACACAACTTAATCCTACCTCTACCATGCAACACTACTGCCCACCCCTTGCATTACTATGGACTTGTTTTCTTCTAAGTGTTTTTGCACAAATGTCTTGTTATTTTGCAGTCTCTTTTAAAATAATTTGACATGTGATTTATGTATAATTTTGTGTTGTGACTGTGCCCACTCCCTTGGATGCCACTCTGATCCACATCACTGGCAGACAGTCCAGGAGAGGCTAAACCTGGTAACAGCTGTGTCCAATTAGTTAATATTGGATTAGCCCACCTGAATCTTGTCAGCCTACTCCTTATAAACCTAAGTGTTCCAACCAGATATGACAAGGGAGAGGGTGAGAGAAGAAGCAGTAGATGGCTCCATCTACACTGCATGCTTTGGAAAAGCAATGATCGTAGATTATTAAAGAAAGACTTGTCCAACCTGGTCATTACTTCTTCTCCCTGTTCCTGTCTGGAAGAAAGTATAGAAGCTTGAAAATGCACACCATCCAACTCAGGAATAGTTTTGTCCCTTTTGATAACAGGCTTCTGAACAGTCCTTCTATGACCCAGGGCACTGTCCAATTCACCTCAACCGCATTGTGAGCATCGGACTTTATCTATGGAACTGATGCTCTACAATGCCGAGAACTATATTCTGCACTCTGTATCTTCCCCTTTGCTCTACCTATTGTACTTGAGTTTGACTAATTGTATTTTTTATAGTATATCTGATGTTTAGATAGCATGCAAAACAAAGTTTTTCACTATGCCGATACACGTGACAATAATGAACCTACACCTAAAATCACAAGAGCTCTGAGCAAAACCCATGAAATCAGCCCATTCCATTTTTAAAATCACATTCTTCAGGAGTTCGATCATTTACTTGACCAAATAAATATACTGGACTAAAGTATATTTTAGTCCCATGTACATAGTCCCAGAATTTCTCCATATGGCCCAACTCCCCTATTGTCAAATGCTTATCCAATTTTCCACTTTTTATCTCCCACTCTACTCCCCAACCCCAATTTTCTCTGTTCCTATAACCTTTCACTCTCTGTAATCCTATCTATATCCAACTGAGATCAGGACCAGTTGATATTCTCCACATTCAAACGAATGGTGAAGTTAAAGCATGCAATGCCCACCTATCACCTTCAATGTCTTTCCATTTTGTTAGAATTTCACTGCAGAAAGGCCTCATACAAAAGTGCCCTGATTCAAAAGAAATACCAATATCTAAAGTACAGCTTGTAAAAACAGACAGAAACTTTTAGTGAGAACTTCAAACATCTTTGAAAAACTTGCTGGATCAGATCTGTCTCTCACAAGTCCATCCCCCAAAACCCTCCTGTGAAAAATAAGTCAAAAGTGCTTGTGTGAGATTGCTTTATTTGCTATATTAATGTATCCATTTAATACATCAATATTAAAAAGTGAATCTATGAGAAAGTAATACGAAAGCAAATTCTTAATGTGGTATATGTACGATTCCTGAGTAAACAAAATCTCTTAAAGTTGTCCAAATTTGCATTGAGGAAGGGTCTCGACCCGAAACGTCACTCATTCCTTCTCTCCAGAGATGCTGCCTGTCCCGCTGAGTTACTCCAGCTTTTTGTGTCCATCTTCGATTTAAACCAGCGTCTGCAGTTCCTTCCTGTACGACTTGACATTTATGTTCTTTTTCATTTTTTCATAACTTTAGAAACCACCCCAAAATAAAAAGAAAACTTTGTGAGCTTGCATGTTTGTGATTGTTCTTTGCATGACTCACAGGCTTTACATCAAAGTCACCAAGTTTTTTCCCCAGGTGGAGGATTAACTCTCTGTCCCTCATTGACATGATACTTCTTCATCCAGAATGTTTGTTAACATTCACAATTGATTGAATTATTCAGCTGCAGTTTGATTGCATCCAGATTTAAGTCTTATATAAGCAAATATAAATGATAGCACAATCTTCCCAATTCTTCAAAAGAACACCCAGCATGGGTTGTATGTTGCCAATTCTGAACAGAACAAGCCAAGATTCCTGAACTATAGAACAATCAAATTGCATTTTATGGACTGGGAGGTAGAGGTGGAACTGTTACTGGCAAAAAATACTGATGCATTATCCAGCCTGGCTCCTTATTGATGATGGTTTGTCTTCAAGAGATCACACTAAAAGTGAACACAATTACTCTTTTGAGAAGGAATGCGCTTGGACTCAGAAATGAATTATGTGTCCCTTGATGGATGTTAGGCTTGACATCGAATATAGCAATTGAGTTACACCTTCCTAAAAGGGTGCTCAGAAGCTCATCCAATTCCATATATCACTATTTTTGCACAGGATATCTATAATTCTGATTCTAGTAAAGAGAAAAAAGATCAAATTGATTAGCATTACAGAATTGGTGCTAGGTACACAATGAACAATTCGGACAGACTCACGCATAAATTTTGTCCTCGGTGCTCATTTGGATGATTTGCATCAACCAATGCTAACTACATTTTTGCTTGCCATATCCCATGGGTAGAGGATATAATTTTTAACAATGGATGACACCTCCATGCCACTCAATGCTGCTTAAAACCAGTCCCTAAAGGGGGATTGTATAAGATTATTTATCTTTTATCTATCTGCAACTTTCCAGAAGACATATGGCACAATATTATAGAGAAATATATGATGTACTTCCATCTGAAACTCCAGACTTAATTATAAAAGCAGAAACTTTGAGGATTTCAAGAGGCAAGTTGGCTGTGGCTGATTAGAAAACACATTAGAAGTATGAGAGGAAACAGACAATGATGAGCATTTCAAGAAATAATGCAAGACTTGTTCCTTTAAGGCACACAACCCCCAGAGGAAAAGAAGTCCATATGTGGCTGACAGAAGAAATTAAAATATTATTTAATCAAAGGAAAAGTCTTAAAACCTTCCAGGAATAGCAGTGGACCTGAAGATTATCAGGTTTTTAGAACTCAGCAAAGGAGGACAAAAAATTGTTAATGACAGGGAAGATAGAATATGAGAATAAATTGGCAAGAAACATTAGAATAGATTATAAGAGATATGTAAAAAGGAAAAGACCTGCAAAGGCAAAAGCGGGTCCCTAAGAGACAGAGAAGGGAACATTTATAAAGAGAATAAGGAAATTGCACAGAAATTACATAAATAACTAATGTCTTTGCCAGAAATACTAGAGAGCTAAAGGTCTAGTGAGGAAGAGGAACTTTAGTATTGGTTAAAAAAAGGAAATAGAATACTACATTTGAAAATTGATAAATCCCAAATACCCGCTGATCGACATTCCAGACTTTAGAAATCAGTGGCTACAGAGACAATGAAGGCATCAGTTATCATCTTTCAATATTCTACAGATCATGAAATAAATGCTGAAGACTAAATATGGCATTCTTAACTGTAGGTAGTTCTATACTAGTAGTTCTAGGAGTTGGAAAATGGTGGCCAGCTGTTAATCCAGGTGAAACTGTTGGAATTGAAATTCTGGTCTTGCCAAAAATGAATTCAGATATTTGCTAAAGATTACACATATATATTTCCATACCAAAAGCAACAACAAAACATGCCAATGTTCAGGCTTGGACTGGAAAAATGGTTAGTAATGGTTGTACCTCAAAATGTCAGCCAAATATTACCTTGAACAAATGAGGTTCTAACCACCATCCCATATATTCAATATAACGGATATGTGGTTAGCTGACCCAAAACTATATATATGTGAACTCTTCCGTAAATTAAACCAAGCACCATTGACACCATTCAATGTAAAGCCAAAGCTATTAGTGGACAACGTTCAGCAATGGTGGGAGTTCAATGCAATAACCATTTTAAATTTACTAATTGTGGTTAATACTACTTTTTTAAAAAGGAAGTATAGTGAGTTTGAAAATAATAAATCTCAAGCACCTGATGATTGGCATTCGAGAGTTTTGAAATCGGTGGCTGCTGAGACAATAAATGCATTAGTTATCATCTTTCAGTATTCTATAGATCTTGAAATAAATTACGATCAACAAATCTTCCACTGTTATCATCCTGGAGATCACCATTGACCAGAACTCAGCTGGATCTGCCTCATAAATCCAGTGGCCACAAAGATAAGCCTAAAACTCAAATCCTATCTGCAAAGCATGTCATGATGGAATACTTTTTATCATCATCCAGGACAAAGCAACCTGTATTCCATCCACCATCCTAAACTTTATTTCCATGCAGCACTGACAAACAGTGGCTGCAGTAAATGCCTTCTTTAGACAAATTGCAGTTACTTGTCCCGGCTATTCTGTCAACTTCTCCCAGATTCACAACCCTACCATCAAGAAGAAGAGCAGCAAGAGCCATGGAACCTGACCCAGTACATTATCCTTGAAATCACACACCTTCATGACTTGGAAGGATATCATTCTGTTATTGTTACTGGATCTAAATCTAGGAGTACCTTCACAGATGTGAAAAGGGGTTCAAGATGGCTCCTTAAGGACAAATAGTGATGTATAATAAATGTTGGCCATGCCAGCAATGCACAAATCCTGAAAAATGAAATAAAATAAACATACTGTATTTCAAAGCAACCAGAAGACATACGCAGATAGATTACAGTAACAGCAAAGTCAATATAAAATACACATATGGAGGAAGGACATGCAGAATGAAATGTTGAAATATTGGTAATAACAATACCATCCTTTTAACATTCTGTAGTTTTATTAAAAAATACACCATTGTTTGAATATCCTTTCTACTGTGGATTTGTAGTCTACAATAGTTTGTGATGTGTACTTGAACATCATTCAACTAATAAGAGATGTGACAGCGCTCCCCTCTTTGGATGCAGCTCTGATCCCTATCTCCTGACTGGCCAGGAGAGGCCAATTCCCAGCATCATTGGTACAGCTTGGTCCAATTAATTGATATTGGTTTGGCCTCCTGAACCTTGTCAACCTACTCCCTTTCAGCCCCAGGCATTCTAGCCAGAGGGGAGAAGGAAGAGGAAGAGGAAGAGGGTGAGGGAAGAAGCAGAAGAGAAAGAGAAAGAAAGTGAGAAAGGGAGAGAAAGTGGGGCATCTCCCTTCTAGCAGCATTCCCCTGTCACAGGTTTGAGGAAGACTGAGTTACTGGGATATACCCAAGACCACCAGCGCTACTGTGTGGTCAAAACTGAGCTGCCCGGAAGAAGCGCTAGATAGCTAGTGCGTCTGCAGAGGCTAAGATTGAGTGGCTGGGGCAAGCCTAAGACCTCATGCCTCTTCCTGCCCATGGACAATGAGAGTCTGTGCCCACACACAGAGGTGAAGACTGTGCCCGTAGGATAATCCAGAGACCACAAGCGCTGCCTCTTCAATCCCCAATAATAATCTGCTAGGATAAGCCTGGAACCGCCAGAGCTTCCACCCGAGACAAGAGTGAACTGCAGGGAGAACACCTCCTCTTTTGAGACTGAGCTGACGGGACAAGCCTGAGATCGCCAGTGCCACCACACATGCGCCTTGACAATGAGGGACAGTGCCTCCCCCATGCGGACCAGGACTTTCTTGTCTCTGTAAGTAAAACATATCATGTGAGTTCCCTCTCCTGCAAGTGTTAGTGTGGTTTCGGCCGAACCCGGCATCATTCCTGATGCATAGAAGCCTGAATTAAAATGCAAGTTTAATGGCCTTGACGGGGTAAAGCACACTTCTCTGCATTCTTATGCATAGATCTGAAAGGAAACTTTAACTATTCAATCAAATTCAGTAATATTTGCATAGTCCAGTCTGTGAGAAATAAACAGTGAGGAGCATCGGGAAAGGTATGAATTTAATTAATAGCTTGCTTACAATACCAAATATCTGTGAAATCTCTTAGTACACAATTGTTGACTTTGTTTTCTTAAAGAAATATAAGAACATTTTGTTAACGGTTACATAACAGACTGGACCAACTTGCATCAAAAATGAGCCAAGTGAAACAGTGAGTGCACAAAATGGACATTATACAGCATTTGAATGAGTGCAAAAAGATTGTAAAGCCATGGAATACCAAGGAAATTAAGTCATTGCTGGAGAGAACTTTATCAGATCATAAAAGCATTTCAACAAAAACTAAAACAAGCCAAACTGAACTATCGGGTAAGATTCTATTCAGAACAATTTATGTCAGACTCAATCAAATCACTATACATATGAGGCTCAAATATACTTTAGTAACAGCCAGAAATGGCTAGAAATGATAAAAATGACCATGTAGACATTAGAGTCTTATCCAATTTAATAATAACAATGTCTAGATCTATCTAGATCTAGATCTGTATCTGTCTAGATTTTTTGCTGCAGTTTAATCTTCTCATTGTACCTGTAATGGTGGATATATTTCTATTGCATTATTTGGTGCCCCTTTCCTCTTTATAATAGTTTCATTGGACATGTATGTTGTATGAAACTACTTTTGTATAAACAGGACAATCTGATTTTACTACAGGATTCAATTTTTCAGTAACAACATCATAAATGGCCTCCATTTATATAGTACCTTTCAAGCACAACCGACAAAAATTCATATTGTGCCATGTAAGCAGATATTGTCCGGATGGCCAAAAGTATAGTGTAAGAGGTACTTTTAAGCAGTGACTTAAGTAAATGAGCTAAATAGAGAGACAGGTTTAAGGAAGAAATTATACAGTTTAGGGCATTGGCAGGTGAAGGCATTACCACCGATAGTGGAATGATTGAATTCCTAGATGAATAAGGGATTAAAGTTATTGGAGAGTAAGTATCTAGTATATATCATCTTCTGACTGAACTTGCAACATCTTTGTTGGCTGAATTTCTCTTGCTTTCACTGGTCAGAAAACATGATAATGCAGGAAGTGAAGCTATACCAGAATTTGCTTCAGAAATAAAATCGAGAAATTCTAGGAAAACAGGTTTAATGAATATATGCTAAAACAGGATATATTAATAAAGTACTTACTGTGAACTTCTTAGAAATTGCTTCCAATCAGTCACTTTAACAGAATTTCATCAGTAACTTGACGTTGAGAGATAAGTGAGGTTTACACTGAATCAGCACTGACAGAAGGTAGTTTCTTGGTACATATTTGGTACAATATGTTTTTGTACAAGAATTGGATTTGTACAGGAATTGGGTCTGAAGCTGGATTCCAGGCAAATTCCAAACATAACATTTTTGAGAATGGCATTGCAAGCAACTACCTCTTGATAATGTATAGGAAGAAACTGCAGATGCTGTTTTACACCGAAGACAGACACAAAATGCTGCAGTAACAGCGGGACAGGCAGCATCTCTGGAGAGAAGGAATGGGTGACGTTTCGGGTCTGATTAGACATATGGGGCAATGACGAACCATATTGGATTTGTCCTGGTTTTGTCAGGAGTTATACTTGATGACAGGAGTTTGATGACAATCTCGAGAGAATGAAGTTGGGTTATGTTTGTGTAGGATTTGTGCTAATGGGGGTGTTTGATGATCAACATTGACTAGGTGGGCAGAGGAGCCTGTTTCCATGCTCTATCTCTCAATGATTACCTATCAGATTATTGTTGAAAATCGTCTTTTTGAAACTAATGTACTCAGCTAGTTCTTGATGTCACAGAATAAATTATATTAATGTTCATAAGTTCTAGTAGAAAAATTAGGCCATTCGGCCCATCAAGTCCACTCTGCCATTCAATTATGGCTGATTTATCGTTCCCTCTCAAGCCAATTCCATTGCCTTCTCCCCATAAACCCTATTGCCTAAAAGAATCACTTCTGTGATGATGAGAATTTTAGCTGAAGCATTTCAGTTTGGCCTTTCAATTTTGTTTGCTGGACTCTACCAACATTGAGAATGATGATATTCATGAAGTCTCTGCCTCCTGCTAATTATTTTATTGTTCACCAGCATTTACAATGAAGCGACTGGATGGTGGTCCTTTGATTTTACCCTACTGGCATTGTGTGACGAAGTCTAGAGAATACTGTTTAGCGTGATTTCTGTTTTATACCTACATCTAGTTTTTGCCTTATTTTAAATATGTTCAGCCTTGTACCTGATACGTATTCTCTTTCACATTCTTCATTAAACCCAGATTGGACCCCTGACTTTATATTGATAGTAGAATGAGGTTTATACATCCGGTCACAAAATTGTGGTGCACTGCAACTTCACTGGTGTTCATGGTTCACAGAATTGAACTGCCAGATCTCTTTTCATTTTTATTTAATTTAACATGATGGAGGTAGAGAAACATAGAAAATAGGTGCAGAGTAGGCCATTTGACCCCTCGAGCAAGCACCGCCATTCAATATGATCATGGCTGATCATCCAGAATCAGTATCCCGTTCCTGCTTTCTCCCCATATCCCTTGATTCCGTTAGCCCTAAGAGCTATATCCAACTCTCTCTTGAATACATCCACAGATTCACAACTCTCTGGCTGAAAACGATTTTCCTCATCTCAGTCCTAAATGGCACACCCCTTATTCTTAAACTGTGACCCCTGGTTCTGGACTCTCCCCAACTTGGGAACATTTTTCCTGCATCTAGCCTGTTCAATCCCTTAAGGATTTTATATGTTTCGATAAGATCCCCTCTCATCCTTCTAAATTCCAGTGAATATAAGCCCAGTCGATCCATTCTTTCATCATATGTTAGTCCCGCCATCCCAGAAATTAACCTGGTGAACCTGCTTTGCACACCCTCAATAGCAAGAATGTCCTTCCTCAAATTAGGAGACCAAAACTACACATAATATTCCAGGTGCAGTCTCACCAGGACCCTGCAGTGGAACCTCCTTGCTCCCATACAGGTGCTCCTCAACTTATTATGGGGTTACGTTCCGACAAACCCGACACAAACCGAAAATATCGTAAATCAAAAATGCATTTAATGCGCCCAGAAGCCTCCAGGAGGCCGTTTGAGTGATGCTGCTGCAGCTGCGGCGGCGGGTAAATGTTGATCCTGTGGCCGGGTTGAGGAGATAACGGGGCGGCATCGGCGGCGGAGGTCTGCGAGTCCGGGAAAAGATCAAAATTCAAAATTTGAAGTATGGTTTCTAATGAATGTGTATGAATTTTGCACCATCGTAAAGTCGAAATATCGGAAGTCGAAGCATCGTAAGGCGGGGAGCATTACTCAAATCCTCTCGCTGTGAAGGCCAACATGCCATTTGCTTTCTTCACTGCCTGCTGTACCTGCATGCTTACTTTCAGTGACTGATGTACAAGGACACCCAGGTCTCCCCTTTTCCTAATCTGACACCATTCAGATAATAATCTGCCTTCTTGTTCTTGCCACCAAAGTGGAAAAGCTAACATTTATCCACATTATACTGCATCTGCCATTCATCTGCCCACTCACTCAACCTATCCAAGTCACCCTGGAGCTTCATAGCATCTTCTTCGCAGCTCACACTATCACCCAGCTTTGTGTCATCTGCAAACTTGCAGATGTTACATTTAATTCCTTCGTCTAAATCATTAATATATATTGTAAATAACTGGGGTCCCAGCACTGAGCCTTGCGGCATCCCAGTAGTCACTGCCTCCCATTCTGAAAAAGATTTGTTAATTCGTACTCTTTGCTTCCTGCCTGCCAACCAGTTCTCTAACGATGTCAATACCCTACCCCCAATACCAAGTACTCTAATTTTGCACACTAATCTCTTGTGTGGGACCTCGTCAAAGGCTTTTTGAAAGTCCAGATACACCACATCCACTGGTTCTCCCTATCCATTCTACTTGTTACATCCTCAAAAAATTCCCTCTTAACCCCATTCTCTTGCCTTCTCCCATAACCCCTATTGCCAGAAGAATCGCTTCTATGATGATGAGAATTTTTAGGATAAAGGCATGATAAATTATCCAGGAGGCTGCGGAAAGGTCAGGTGGCAAAGCCTGCCTTGGCCAAATGGAGCCTCAACGGCAGTGGGTAGCCTCGGCAACGGTGAAGCCTCGACAGCGGTGGGGTCTCGGCAGAGGTTTGGGCCTCAACAGTAGTGGGCCTCGGCAGCGGTGAAGCCTCAGTGGCAATAGGGCCTCGGCGGCGGCGGTGAAGCCTCGGCGGTTGTGAAGCCTCGCTGGCCGACCCGTGGTCGGCGGTCGATGAGAGCATGGGGGAACCGCAGTGAGCGGAGGAGGGGAAGAACAATGGAGGACAAGGCGGGGGGGGGACCACCCTGAGGGAGGGGGGTGAGGGGGCGAACCAATGGACAATGGAGGACCATGTGTGGGGGAACCGCTGTGGGGGAGTGGGGGGAGAACAAAGGAGGAGCCGGCATACTTTGTAACTCTGTCAGCGCCATAGGTGGCTGTTATTTGCATACCTTGGGAATGCAAGTAAAGAATTTCACTGTGCCTTGTCATATATGAGAAAAAAGTATTTCATTCCATTCCAAATCTTCTCTGCACTCCTTCCGGAACGCAATACTCCAAAAGCAGCCTCACCAACGTTTTGTACAACTGCAACTTAACATCCCAACTTAAATACTCAATACCTTTAATGATGAAGGCCAATACATCAAAAACCTTCTTGAACACCCTATCTATCTGTATGGCTACTTTCAAGGAACTATGTACCTGCAGTGTTAGATTCCTCTGTTCTACAACACTCCCCAGAGCTGTGCCATTAACTGCTGAGATCTTGCCCATGTTTGACTTCCCAAAAGGTAACACATTGCACTTGTCTGCTTTAAACTCCATTAATCAATCCTTATCCCACTTGCCCAATTGATCAATTTTTGATAACCTTCACCATCTATGATACCACCCACTTTAGTATCACGAGATTGATCCCTGGGATGGCGGGACTGTCATATGAGGAAAGATTGAAAAGACTAGGCTTGTATTCACTGGAGTTTAGAATGATGAGAGGGGATCTTATAGAAACATATAAAATTATATAAGAAAATAACTGCAGATGCTGGTACAAATCAATTTATTCACAAAATGCTGGAGTAACTCAGCAGGTCAGGCAGCATCTCGGGAGAGAAGGAATGGGTGACGTTTCGGGTCGAGACCCGAAGAAGGGTCTGAAGAAGGGTCTCGACCCGAAACGTCACCCATTCCTTCTCTCCCGAGATGCTGCCTGACCTGCTGAGTTACTCCAGCATTTTGCATATAAAATTATAAAAGGACAGGACAAGCTAAATGCAGGAAAAATGTTCCCAATGTTGGGTGAGTCCAGAACGCAGTCTTAGAATAAAGGGGAGGCCATTTAAAACTGAGGTGAGAAAAAACTTTTTCACCCTAGAGAGTTGTGAATTTGTGGAATTCTTTGCCAAAGAAGGCAGTGGAGGCCAAATCACTGGATGGATTTAAAAGAGAGTTAGATAGAGCTCTAGGGGCTAATGGAATCAAGGGATATGGGGAGAAGGCAGGCACGGGTTATTGATTGGGGACGATCAGCCATGATAACAATGAATGGCCGTGCTGGCTCGAATGGCCGAATGGCCTCCTCCTGCACCTATTTTCTATGTTTCTATGTTTCTATTATCTACAAACTTGCTAATCATGCCTTCTAAGTTCCCATTCAAATTGTTGATATAAACCACAAACAGCAATGGGCCCAGCACTGATTCCTGGCATCACCCTAGTCGCAGGACCCAGTCCGAAAAACAATCCTCCACCATCACCCCCTGCTTCCTTCCATCAAACCAATTGTTTATTCATTCAGCTAACTTTCCCTGGATCCCATGCGATCTAACCTTCCAGAGCAGCTTTCCAGTTGGAACCTAATAAATTGCCTTGCTGAAGTCCATAGAGACAACGTCCACAGCTTTTCCCTCATCAATTTTTTTGGTTACTTCTTCAAATGACTTAATCAGATTCGTAAGACACGATCTCCAAAGTACATATACATGCACTCCAACATGCATATACATCTTATCCCTCACAATACTCTCCAGTAACTTGCCTACCATGGATGTTAGACTCACTAGGCTATGGTTCCCAGGCATTTCCTTGCAGCCCTACTAGAATAGTGGCACAATAGCCACCCTCCAGAATTCTGACACTTCACCCGTGTCTAATGATGATTCATATATCTCAGCCAGGGTGCCTGTAATTTCTTCCTTAGCTTCCCACGGTGTCCTTGGATATATTTGACCAACCCCATGAAATTTATCTACCTTCATGTGCTTTAGGATGCTCAACACCTCCTAGGATGTAAAATAGACTTTTCCTCAAGATATCTCCATTAACTGTCCCAAGTTCTCCAGTCTTCATGTCTTTCTCCACAGTAAAAACATAGGAGAAATACAGAATGCTGCCTGACCTGCTGAGTTACTCCAGCACTTTATTTCCTTATTAGTCTTGCAGTTGCCTGCAATCTCCAGACATATTTGCTCTTCTCATCCCCGTTGACTATTTGGGGGCCTATGGTATACAAATGCTATTATATTAGTAGGAGTTTGTTTATGTTTGTCCTGATATCATAGGTCATAATGGAGTTCGAGGTCAACGTTGACTTCCAGAACCATTTGAACTTAGCTATGTTTCACTGTGTTATCATTGAGGCAGCAAACACCTTGAAGAGTGATGGAGAGTTAAAAGCATTGGCTGAAATGTATGAGGATGATAATGAAAGGTCATTGCTTTTTTGGTTTGTGAGGAGTCTCACAATCTTCGCTCACTTGGGTGATCAATTTTTGGAATCGGCATGAACCATTGATTTATTTTGAAGAAAAAGTTACAATTTAGTAAATCAGTTATCTACAGTGAAGCTCCGTAAACCTGATAGAAATTATCTCAGAGCTTCTCTCTATCCCTCCCCATAATGTGGTAGAAAACAGGCATGTTTATGTAATTTTCTGAAGTCTCTGCCAAAATTATGACAGGACCAAGAATGGACCTGCTTTATGTCTCCATGGGTGATCTTTACTTCTGTAATGTTAAACTTTTGCAGAATTACATCGCCATGACTAACATAAAAACGCTTAACCTATTGAGAGAAAGCATCAAATGCTTTCTAATAGTGATTTTTCCCTGACATGAATATGCAATAATTTTATGTGCCATATTTATGGGAAAATTGATTCACTTGAGCATGTATTTGAAAAGATACCTGATTGATAGGTTACATTGATTTTTATTTTTTAAATACATTTCACTATTTTAGTTTTAGTTTAGTTTAGTTTATTGTCACGTGGACTGAGGTGCAGAAAAAGCATGTTTTGTTGCATGCTATCCAACCAGGAGACAGACTACACATGCCTACAATCAAGCCTTTCATAGTGTACATATACAGGATAAAGGGAATAATGTTTAATGTAAGATAAAGTCCAGTAAAGTCTGATTTTAGATAGTCTGAAGGTTATCGATAAGGTAGATAGTAGATCTGGACTGCTCTCTAGTTGGTGATAGGATGGTTCAGTTGCCTGAGAACAGCTGGCAAGAAACTATCCCTGAATCTGGAGGCATGCGTTTTCACACTTCTATACCTTGCCTGATGGCAGAAGAGAGAAGAGAGAGTGACCACAGTAACATTTGCTCCTACATGCCTACCACTTGCATGCTGAAACTTTCACAACAGCTGTAACCATTTCAACAACTTTTGCTGGAATTTTCCATAATTTAAAATAAAATGTTGGGCTTCCTCACGGTCCAATTTTAAACCAGTAGTATAAAACCTTCTGATAGCATCAGTAAACCTCTCTGCAAGGATATTGATTCCCTTCCAGTTTATGTATAACCAACTCTTCTTGTACAAGGTTTCATCTGCTCCAAAACTAATACCAGTGATCCAAGTACTTAAAGCCCTCCCTCCTGCATCCGTTCTTCAGTCATATCCTCCTATCCTTTATTTTTGCCTTCACTGGCATATGGTACAGTGAGTAATCCTGAGATTACAATCTGAGATCCTGCTTTTTAACATTCTGCCAAACTCCCTAAATTCACCCTGTGGGACCAACATTTTATCCATGTTGTTAATATCAAATGTACTACACCTTCTGACTGTTCACCCTCCCTCTTCAGAATGTTCTGTAGCATTTCAAAATGTCGCTGACCCTGGCAGCAGGAAGGCAACAGACCATTCTGGAGTTACTCAGCCACAGAAATATCTGTCTGCTCCCCTCAGAAACCAATCCCCTACCAATACTATTCACCTAGAATTGTTTGTCTCCTGTCATGCATAAGATCCAACAGTCATGCTACAACCTTGATTACTGCTGCCACTTTCCTCTGAGAACTCATCCCTCCTCTGAAAGTACTGAAAATGAGGGAACTGTTTGAGAGGGCAATGACCACGTGGGACTGCTGCACTCGTGGCTGCACCTAACCCATCCCCTTTCTTTCTGTGCTTATGGCATGAACAACTCGGTAAATGTATAATCTACCGCATTTCCTACATCCTGGATGCTGCTTAGCGAGTCCAACTATAGTTCCAACTGATTTATGTGTGTCGTTGGACACAATTCCTGGAGGTTTGGAAACTTTCCCAATCTCCCATATCCTGCAGGAGGAGCATACCACTGATACGTTCTACTCAGTATCATTCTCAAAAGCACGCATTAAGTGGGAGACCAAAACAACACACGTCTGGACACAAGATCGCCATTTTAACTCTCTGTGTATTTTCGCAATGCGCAGGGCAGCTTTACCATATTGTTGCATGTATACATCACATAGCAGCTTTACCATATTGTTGCATGTATACATCACATATCTCCCCCTTAGAATTGTGATACTTTTCTTCCATCTAGAGCATACTAATACATATAAAACAATCCAATATCGTAATGATCATTTGGCCATTATGTTTCCAAAGTATTTTTCTATAACAAAACCCAATTTAATTAAGTCCAAAAATATGCATCATTTTGTATCCAATTAAATCCAAATCAAAGTTTACATATCCAATTCTTATTTTGAATGTGAGCATCATCTTCAATGTAATTCTATCAACCAAATAACCTAACCACCCCAAAATGCCGAATAAGAGTATTCATGCTACAATCCTTCCCATTAATGATAACCAAATTTTCATTGCGTTTACATTGTCCATATAACCGAGTCCATATAGTCAAGTCCGTTGTCAAAATCGTCCGTTTTCAGAATCCGTAGTAATCCGGTCGCTTTCTATTTCGCTTTGGGTACTGCTTATGCCCTGAATTGCTTTCTTCGTTGCGCTCTGATGTCGCGTCCTCGACGGTGTCATCGTGGTTGCTTTTGTCTAAATTTTCATGTGCAACGCTTCTTTCATTGCCGTCTTCATCGCGCACTGTGGGTGTATGTCGAAATCTATCGAATCTCCCGTTTCATTGGTTGTGGGAGAATCGATTTCGCTTTTCAGAATCTGGTCTGCGTGACGTTTCCAGACACAAGGATAGTCCAAGGGTCTCCAAAGAGGTAGATAGTAGTTCAGCACTGCTCTCTGGCTGTGGTAGGATGATTCAGTTGCCTGATAACAGCTGGGGAGAAACTGTCCCGGAATTTGGAGGTGTCCGTTTTTACACTTCTACACCTTTTACCTGATGGGAGAGGGAGAAGAGGGAGTGGCCAAGGTGCAGCTCATCCTCGATTATGCTGCTGGCCTTGCCGAGGCAGCGTAAGGTATAAATGGAGTCAATAGAAGGGAAGTTGGTTTGTGTGATGGTGTGGGCTGCATCCACAATTCGCTGCAATTTCTTGCGGTCTTGGATGGAGCTGTTCCCAAACCAAGCTTTGATGCTTCCTGACAAAATGCTTTCTATGGTGCATCTGTAGAAGTTGGTGAGAGTTGTAGGGGACATACCAAACTTCCTAAGCCTTTGAAGGAAGTAGAGGCTTTGGTGTGCTTTCTTGGTCGTTGCTTCAATATGGGTGGTCCAGGAGAAGTTGTTGGCGATATTGACTCCTAGGAATTCGAAATTTTCAACCATCTCTACTTCAGCACCGTCAATGCAAACTGGGGTATGTGTACCACTTTGCTTCCTGAAGTCGATCACCATCTCCTTTGTCTTGCTGACATTGAGAGAAAGGTTGTTGTCTCGACACCAGGACACGAGGTTAACGATCCCCTTCCTATACTCCGTCTCATCATTATTTGATATCCAGCCCTCAATGGTAGTCCACAATCCTTTATCTTCTTCCTGATGGCAGGAGTGAAATGAGAGTGTGGGTCTCTGATGATGCTGGCTGCCTTTTTGAGGCAGTGACACTTGTAAATCCTTTCAATGGTAGTGAGGTCACTGGGTAGTGTTCACCACTTTTTCCAATCATCGTGGTTCCTGGGCATTCAAGTTGTCGAACCAGGCTGTGATGCAACCAGTCAATATGCTCTCTACTGTACACCTGTGGAAGTTCAAGAGAGTATTCGTTGACATTCCGAATCTCCTCAATCTTCTAAGGAAGTAGAGACATTGATGGGCTTTCTTTATGATTGCATCAACGTGCTGGGTCCAGGACAGATCTTCAGAGATATACATGCCCAGGAATTTCAAGCTTTTGACTCTCTCTCGACCACCATTCCAAGTTTGTGCATCCTCATTCTTCCTCTTCTAAATTCCACAATCAGTTCCTTGGTCTTACTGACGTTGAGAGCAGGGTTATTGTTCTGGCACCATTTGATCAGTCATCGATCTCCCTCTTATACTCTGACTCATCGTCATCTATAATTCATCCAACAATGGTGGTTTCATCAGCAAACTTGAAGATGCAGTTCGAACTGTCTGGCTACACATCTGTGGGTCAGAGGGTCCAGTGGCAGAGGGGAAAGCTGATTCCTAGGTCCAAGAGTTTGGAGATGAGTTAGGATGGAATTATGATTTTGGAGGCAGAGTTATTGTTGCTAAATAGGAGTTTAACTTAGGAGTCCTTGTTGTATAGGTGTTCCAGAGATGAGTTATGGGGCAGGGGGATGGCATCCTCTGGACGTGCTGTGACAATAAGTAAGCTGTAGTGGTTCAAGGCTGGCTGGAAGGCTGGACTTAACGTGACCCATCACCAGTTTCTTGAAGCACCATTATAATAATACATTTAATTTATATAGCGCTTTTCAGGATACTCAAAGACACTTTACAGAGCAAACAAGACATAAAAACAAACAAACAAACAAAAAATGTGTCCTGACGGAGAAGCGGCGAACAAACAGCACCAGCGTCCTCTCACGTCAGGGTCCGGCAGTAAACAATAAAGAACACAAGACACACAATTACAATTTAACACAAACAACCATCACAGTGATTGCTCCAGGCACACCCTCACTGTGATGGAAGGCAAAGAAAAGTCTTATCTCCTCCTCATTCTTCTCCCGTGGTCAGGCAGTCAAACTGCTGCCTCGAAGCGATCGAGGCTCCCGACTTTTGAAACCCCCGCCGGGCGATGGAAAATCCCAGACCGAGCCGAGCAGGCCGATGAAGGTCCTAAGCCCCCACCGGGTGATGGAAAGTGCCGCGGCCGAGCCACGCAGGGCGATGGAGTTCCTGTGAGCAGGTCGATCGAACCTCGCGCTTCGGGGTGGTCGAAGCTGCTATGGCTGGAGCTCCCATTATAGTGGATGTTAGAGCCACTGGACGACAGTCATTCAGTAATTGGTGACTTACTGATGACTAAGTGTGGTGTAAGATACCTGTGTGGTGGAGAGTGTTATTCTGAGACTGGAATTGTCAGAGTAGAAAATATTTACATTTTACAACACATAATTGCACCAACAACAATAATTATAAAGTAATTTATCTGGGAATGTTTTGTTGGACCAGTGCTTAAGCAGTTTTATCTGATCTCACATGTTCTACGTGACAATATTCAAACCAGATTGCAAATATAAATTAAAAACAAATACATTCAAGCACTCACATCCTTCACTGATAAACTTGCAAAAATCAATTGGTTGCAGTTGTGTGTATACTATATTTCAAAAGAAACAATTATTGTTTAGCTTCATCTAGTGGTCATTACTCAACACTGCAATCTGCTATGAGATTTAGAGTTTAATTCCTTTAAACTGTACTTTACTCCTGGACACATTGTGTATGTTTTATGGAATTGAGTAGATCATATTACAAGAGAGAGACCAACAACAGACAGTTCATGATTGCTGTAGTTCTCACACTTATAGAAATTGTTAGAAAGAAAAAATGTATATTTTATAAGCTTCTGGCCAGTTTTCAAGACTTTCCAAGATTTCTGAAATTAAAATTACTTTGGTGTAGGTTTGCAATGTCTTTTTATATCATGTTTTTAACAAGAACTGGAAATGATTCTCAGTTTGGCTCACACTATTAATTGGCTATACAATTTCATATGTAGACCTTCCTGAATTCCACATTGGGTTTTGAGATTTGTCATTGACATAGTGACAGTGACAGCTGAACACTGACACAAAAAAATCCAGGATAGTGTTGGGACATTGGAAATAAGATAACTTTATAACATGAAAATAAAACATTTAAAAAGACAAAGTTGCTAACTGCTTCAAATCTGGTAATGTCTTCCTAATTATTTGTGGCATAAACCCAAAATACATTGATCTGTCATTTTGAGAAAGACAAGCTGAATGCTCATTAGCTTTTATTTGCAGCTGCAAAGACAGTTGCTGAAAGATGGGTCACTGAACTTCTCTACTACAGTGAAATATTTCTAGGAAATTACAAAATCACATAAGAGATCCAATATCAAAATGTCCTAAAGAGTTTATAAACATTTTCATAATCCTGAATTTTTTTACGCATTCCAGTAAATATTTCTTATTATGTTAACAATGGAAAGTAGTCAATTATATGCATTTAACTTGTATTTTATTCATTTTTTTAAAATCCCTTAAATTACAGCAGACACATTGAAGAAAATGGGTGCAAGAGTATACCACTTGGATCCTCAAGCAAATGTATCTACCTTCTAATTTGAATGTCTCTAATGATCTAACCACAGGCCTCCGGGGTAAATTATTCTAGAAATTCATGACCAAATGAATCTCTAGAATAGACAGTAGACAATAGGTGCAGGAGTAGGCCATTCGGCCCTTCGAAGAGATTTTCATGCACTCAACAGTTAAATGATTGACCACTTATTGTGACTATGTCCCATTATTTGAGACGCTCCCACCAGAGTCATTCCCACTAATGACATTACATTTCAACAAGATCATCCCTCATTTTTTCTAATCTTCAAAGAATGCAGATCCAACTTATTTTAACCACTCATGACAGGGATGTCATTACTCTTCCTTATATTTATTATTCATAGAGCAATTTGGATGTAAAACAATAATTATTGCCAGGGCAAGACACATTAAGTATAATCATGGAAACAAATTGTGATCTGTCAGCCACAAAAATAAATGAATGTTTGTAATCTTTTTAATCAATACTTTGTAGGAGAAATCCACTACTAATTAAAGAATAACTACTACTATGGCAGAAGATAGTGTCCAATTGTTTGAATTTCCATCAGCTCATGAATGTTAAAATATAACATTCTATGGAAATTAAAGTGAACTTGAATGATCTTGAATATAAAATGATCTTGAATATAATTATCAGAATTTTTTCTTCGGAAAAAACATTAAAGATATAGATGGAGCATTGCATTATTAAAAGATTGAATATTGGGAATTATTGTACAACTATGGGTCCAGCATGCTGCAATAATAAACAGAAAATGCTGAAACTAAGGTCAGATACATCTCTGGAATAAGAAAAAGATTTAACATTGCAGACTTAAGATCCTTTATCACAACTGAGTATTTTTTCTACTTTTATTTCCAATCTACATTATTGGCCTTTTTTCATACTTTTTAATTATGTTAACATTACTGAGTAAGAAAAATGAGTAAATATAAGTATCAAATGGGTTTGATCTGAAGGCCGGGGTGTTAACACTCCTAGAGACCCCTGCTAAGGAATATAAATATCACATGAAAATTTAATGTATTATATTGGTTTATATTACAAATGCACCAATATTTGCAGCCTCTGGTTAAGTAATGTTTCACTGGACTGGCACCGAAATGGACCCCAGTTTAGGAGGGTATGTATTGTTAAATAGCTGCAGAAAAAGAACAACAAATTGGAGTGGGGAAGTAAGAAGTAGGATCAGTAGAACAAAGGGGACCAGAATTAGTCTTGGAGGGGGAAGCAGCAGCAGGGATTCACAAGCATCTGGTTTAGAAGGCTGTAGTAAAGAAGGCACATAGTTACATACTTTCTTAGTTATGTTATTAGATTTGTATTTCATGAACTTTTGAATAATAATTTAGGAAACACAAATTCAAATCAATTCATCAATATTAATTCAGTTAAAAGAATCTCAAAACAAAATAGCTGCCAACAGTAAATATAACTCTGGCACTGTGTAATTGTTGGATTTTGTTCATGGCTATGGGCTTGGATACGTCAGAGAGTAAAGGTCCAGGAGTTGGTGAACCAAAATTACAACACAATAAACGGAAGCAGTACCAAAAGCGGAGCATTCAAAAATAGATGAAGTGAAATCCAGAGAATTTGCAATAGAAAGGTAATTAAAGACTGGATCCCGGATTGAAAGAAATGGATTTTTCATGAGGGAGTCAGGGATTTTGGCCAGGAAAACTGGAAGTTCTAATTTCTTACATGATTTAGGATTTTGAAGGGGATCATGTACAGGCGGAAAGAGGGATGTATTTAGACAGGAAGTATGTGACAGTAGGAGTGGTCTGTTGACTGGAAAACAGACAGTTTGGGAAACATGAAAGTTGAGTCTTTGACTTATCAAAGACAAAATAAAAAACATGATTTTTAAACTATTACGTTGGGGATATGGTCCGCCATAGATAGCCACTGAGATGAAGATTAGATGATTATTTTGAAAGGAAGAATATAAAACCATTGTAAATTGTATTGCAGGAATGAGGGCCAACAATAATATAAACATCAAGACTAATGGCTTCTCCTGAACTGTAATTTCTGTACTTCCTCTCTTGTATTTAGTCCACATCAAGGAAGTGGGTTAAGCGATGTTTATGCTGAGCTGAGTTTACGCTGATATGCATCGTTGAAAGAGCCCCTAACATAGAAACTGCTATCTTCATACAGCTTTTGTTTTCTTCAGGTCAGACTATGCTGGCTTGTTTTCCCACATGATGATTAAATGCAGGTCAATTCAATGAAGCTCCACTTAAGAGTTGTCAACCTAACATGCACGCAACTTGAATGTAAAGTCCGAGAAAATAGACAGAGAGGTGATTCCTATTAAGAAGAGAGATTAATCATTCATTGTCCTTCAACTGGATATATGCATGTACCTTATGCTAAACAGGGGAATTCTGATTGCCGAGAAATAAAATGCAATTTTACAAATCTATCTGCATGATTTCTTGTAGGTTATGTCTACTTTTAACAACTACTTATGGTCCATCAATGAACTATTATTGCATTTCATTGAGCAAGTTAATAAGCAGCTATTTTAAACCAGTATTACAAGCTTCTGAAATTAACTGTGAGATAAGATTGGATAATCATTTACATCTCTAGAGCTATCGTTTGCTTTTCCACATTCTATGGCCACCTGTTTTTTTTGTCATGTACTACCATTCCTTTTATCATTTAATTTCACCTGTATTTGATGCTTTCACAACCGTTCACAAACTCTCCCTTTCATTATTTTATCTCATTTACCATTATCGCTATTTCTCTTGATATCGTTCACATCTCTTTCCTCGGCCGGTTTCAATGAAACTCTGCATGGATTGCAACTGAAATTTAAAAACAAATCTCTTCACTAAATTTTTCCACTCCAGTCCATTTGTGACTTCAGATCCACAGCTTTAGTTTATTCAGAAGTGACCCAGAAAGTCTTCTGTTCAGAGTGCAATTAAAGATGGATAATGAATGCTGCTCTTGCCAATGATGTCCACATTCTGTGAATAAAAACATAAAATCCTACGATGTTTCCGATTCATTCATGCCTAGACCTTTCTCGATTCATTATCCTTGCTATAAGCTGAGATCTATGCCCAACACCATGCACTGCCAGAAGAGACTGAAGTAGTCTTGACCTGAAACGTCACCATTCCTTTTCTCCCGAGATGCTGTCTGACCCATTGAGTTACTCCAGCTTTTTATGTATATCTTCGGTTTAAACCAGCATCTGCAGTTCCTTCCTACACCATGCACTGCCTCATGCAAGCTCTTTATCTTTCTCTTTCATAACACAAATTCACCCCTTCTTAAAACTGTTTTGGACCAGAGTTCCATTTTATATTCCACCTCATCCGGGCATTTTTTTTTCAAACGATGAAGATTCCTATCTAGGATAACTCTTTGATACTTTTTGACATTCACCTTCCTATGAATTACGTACCTCCTACCAAAATTGTGAAAATATTAAGGATGCTTAAAGAGCAGTCTCAGTAGGATAAAGGTAATAGATTCTGGAACCCATTATTCAAGATGTGGTGCTCACCTCCCATCACCACCTGACTACAAATCTCTGGGTTTGAACTAACCCTAATCAGTTCACTTTAATTTATTGTCACATGTACATAGGAAAAGTGAAAAGCTTTTGTTGCATGCTAACCTACCAGCGGAAAGACAATACATGATTACAATCGAGCCATTTACAGTGTACAGATACATGGTAAGGGAATAACGTTTAGTGCAAGGTAAAGCCAGTAAAGTCCAAATAAAAATAGTCCGAGGGTCCCCGATGAGGTAGATACTAGATCAGGACAGCTCTCTGGTTGCAGTGGGATGGTTCAGTTGCCTGATAACAGCTGGAAATAAATTGTCCCTGAATCTGGAGGTGTGCATTTTCACATTTTGCCCGATGGTAGAGGAGAGATGCACTAACCCTTCCACAAATCTCAGGTTACCAGAGCGCCAATCAACCTCCTGATCCTTCTTTTCCACTAATCTAATGAAGGAAACATAAACCTACTATTTAGCCATTTCTCCCCAATCCTCAGCTGCTCGTACTGCTCCTCGCCACATGAACTCTCTTCCCTGCCACTCACCAGACATGTGGATTTATTCATTATTGAATGATTAATGAATTATTCATTATTGCGGTGGTCTTTATCACAGACCTCCTCCTACCAATGGCACTGTGATCTTAACCAGGATTGAGATCACAACCATCTTTTCCATATTTCCATAATTTAGAGTCATACAGCACAGAAACAGGCCCTTTAGCCCAACTTCCCCATGTTGCCAAGATGCCTCATCCCACATTCTTCCCAAACCGTTCCTATTCATGTACCTCTCAAAATGTCTTTTAGATGTTGTTTAGCACCTGCACCAACTACCTCCCTAACAGCTTGTTCCATTTACCTACCTCCCTTTATGTAAAAGGTTTGTCCCTGATGTCCTATTAATTATTTCCCCTCTCATGATCTTATACATCTCTATCAGATTACCACTTTTCCTCCTGTGCTCCAATGAATAAAGATGGAGCCAATAGTAGACTTCTGCCTTAGAACACCAAAGGACCGGATTCCATCCTGAATATGGGTGCTGTCAGTATGGAGTTTATATGCATGGGTTTTCTCTGGGAGCTCCGGTTTCTTCCCACACTCCAAAAACGTACAGGTTTGTAGGCTAATTGGCTTGGTAAATTGGCTTAGTAAATTGCCCCTGGTGTGTGTAGGATATTGTTAGTGTGCGGGGATCGCCGGCCGGCATGAACTCACTGGCTGTATCTCTAAACTAAACTAATTTAGCGAGTTTGAATGAGGTCCTCCTTCATCCTTCTAAATTACAGCGAGTACAGGCCCAGTGCCATCAATCGCTCATCATACTTTAACCCAATCATCCCTGGAACCATTTTCGTAAACCTCCTCTGGACCTTCTCCAATGCCAGCACATCGTTTCTTCAGATATGGGTTCAAAACTGCTCACAATGCTCCAAATTTGGCCCGACCAGTGCTTATAAAGCCTCAGCATTACATTCCCTGTTTTTCTATTCTAGTCCTCTCAAAATAAATGCAAACAATGCATTTAGACACAAAAAGCTGGAGTAACTCACCAAGATAGACAGCATCTTCGGAGAGAAGGAATGGGTGATGTTTCGGGTCGAGACCATTCTTCAGCTGGTTAGGGATAAGGGAAATGAGAGATATAGATGGTGATGTGGAGAGATAAGGAACAATGAATGAAAGATATGCAAAAAAGTAACGATGATAAAGGAAACAGGCCATTGTAAGCTGTTTGTAGTGTGAAAATGAGAAGCTAGTGCGACTAGAGTGGGGGAGGGATAGAGAGAGAGGGAATGCCGGGGCTACCTGAAGTGAGGGAAATCAATATTCATACCACTGGGCTATAAGCTGCCCAAGTGAAATATGAGATGCTGTTCCTCCAATTTGCGTTTAGCCTCACTCTGACAATGGAGGAGACCGTGGACAGAAAGGTTTGTGTAGGAATGGGAAGGAGAATTAAAGTGTCCAGCAACCGGGAGATCAGGTTGGTTCACGCGAGCAGAGCGAAGGTGTTCCGCGAAACGTTCGCCCAGTCTGATTTTGGTCTCACCGATGAATAAGAGTCCACATCTTGAACAACGGATACAGCAGATGAGGTTGGAAGAGGTACAAGTGAACCTCTGCCTAACCTATTGAGGTCCCTGGACAGAGTCAAGAGAGATATAGGGACAGGTGTTGCATCTTCTACGGTTGCAGGGGAAGGTACCTGGGGAGGGGGTGGTTTGGGTGGGAAGGGACGCGTTAACCAAGCAGTTGCGGAGGAAACGATCTGCGGAAGGCGGAAAGGGGTGGAGATGGGAAAATGTGACTAGTGGTGGGATCCCCTTTGGAGGTGGCGGGAATTTTGGAGGATTATGTGTTGTATGCGATGGCTGATGGGGTGGAAGGTAAGGACTAGGAGGGCTCTGTCTCTGTTGTGACTAGGGGAGGGGGAGCAAGGACGTAGCTGCGGGATACCAAGGAGACACGAGTGAGGGCCTCATTTATGATGGGAGAGGGGAACTCCCATTCCATAAAGAATGAGGACATCTCAGATGCGGATGCGGATGCGGCGTAGGCGGAGGAATTGGGAGTAGGGGATCGAGTCTTTGCTGGAAGCAGGTTGGGAAGATGTGTAGTCGAGATAGTTGTGGGAGTCAGTGGGTTTGTAATAGACGTCAGTCAATAGTCTATTTCTTGTGAAGGAGACTGTTAGATCAAGAAAGGGGAGGGAGGTGCCGGAGATGGACCAAGTAAATTTGAGTGCAGGATGAAAATTGGTGGTGAAGTTGATGAAGTCCATGAGCTCTGCATGGGTGCAGGAGGTAGCACCAATGCAGTCATCAATGTAACAGAGATAGAGTTCGGGGATAGGGCCAGTGTACGCCTGGAACAGGGATTGTTCAACGTACCCTGCAAAGAGGCAGGCATAGCTGGGGCACATGCAGGTGCCCATGGACTTGGAGGAAGTGGGAGGTCAAAGGAGAAGTTGTTGAGGGTGAAAACAGCTTCGCTAGGCGGAGTAGAGTGTTAGTAGAGGGAAATTGGATGGTTCTGTGGTCGAGGAAGAAACTGAGGGCTTTAAGGCCTTCCTGGTGGAGGATGGAGATGTAGTGTGACTGAGCGTCCATAGCAAAGATGAGGGAATGGGGGCTCGGAAAGCGGAAGTCAAGACCAAGGTTTCAAGGTCAGTTTATAGTCACATGTACCAAGAGCATGTGAGGTATCTTGGACATAGGTCAGGAGAGATTGGACCAGGGAGGGATAGGATGGAGTCAAGGAAAAGAGAAATCATTTCCATGGGACAGGAGCAGGCAAAAATAATGGGTCTGCCAGGGCAGTTGTGGATTTTGGGGAGAAGGTAAAAACGGGTTGTGCGGGACTGGGAAACGATAAGATTGGAGACTGTGGAAGGCAGATAATCAGAAGTGATGAAATCAGTAATGGTGCTTGAGATTAAGGCCTGGTGCTCATCTGTCAGATCATGGTCCAACGATAAGTGGGAGGAGGTGTCTGAAAGTTGTCGCCTGGCCTCAGCCTGGTAGAGGTCGGCGCGCCAGATGATCATGGCACCTCCCTTGTCGGCGGGTTTGATTGTAATGTTAAGGTTGCTGCAGAGTAAGCGGAGGGCACTTCTGATGCCCCCCTGACCTCCCCCTCTACTAACACTTGACGGGGAAGGACAACAATTATTGCTTAAACACAAGTGCTACTTTGGCTGGAATTTTAAGCAGGTTACGTATATGCGCCTTTTCTAACACAATCTAACACAATTTAAGTGATCACTATTTACATGGTAAATTGAAGGGAGACTAAGTTGTGAAGAAGTGGTTCATAATATTTGTGTTATGATTTAATACTTGAATTTTACAGATTCTAATTAGGGGGAAAACGATCAACGTTCACTCTCACAGCTTTATGAACCGATAGCACCTTCAGGTTTTTCACATGCTTAGTTTTACTAGGAAATTCAAAAGATGTTGTGTAATTCACCCCCCATTCCATGTTTCTCTAGACTTTTCTAAAGGAGTCAATGGGAACAAGACTGAGCATTTATTAAACACTCATTATGAAATATTCCAAAATATCATGTTTTATCATGAATGGTATATTAAGCCGTAACTAATGCTCACTAAAATTTCTTAACCTTACAAAAAACTGCAGTACCTGGATTGTAATTTCCTCATAAAAATATTTAAAATATAATTTATTTTTAAAAATGCAATGTGGGTGTGGCTCAGCTGATAGAACTGGTGTCTCACAGTGACAGAGACTCGGTTTTGATCCTGACCTCTGGTACTGTCTGTGAGGAGTTTGCACTTTCTCCCTGTGACCTTCTGGGTTTCCACCGGGTGCTCAGGTTTCCTCCCACATCCCAAAGATGTGCGGGTGGTAAATTATTGATATCTGTAAAAATGCCTCTAATTTGTACGGAGTGGATGAGAAAGTGGGATAACATAAAATTAGTGTGCATGGATGATCAATGGTTGGCATGGACGTTGGGCCAAAGAGCCTGTTTCCATGCTTTATTTTGAAACGGGCAGATGAGGTAAATTTGATTATGAATCCCATGGTCTGTTTCTGAAATTCAGTCCCATTGAAGTCAATGGAACCAACTTTAAAAAGTAGTGTACAATACATGCATGCTGTAAATACTGTGTTCACAGTATGTGCCAGAAGATATATTGATATTCATTTAATTTTTTAATAAATATCCAATCATGTTATTTTTGAGTCTACATTAGCTGTATATGCAAATTTCAATTATTCATGCTTCATAAAATATTAAAACTAGGAGTTAAGGTTGTGCTTTTTTCTATTTCCTGGTTTAATATGAACGTCAGGAAGTCTTGACTATCTGTGCATAATAGTGCCAGACTTTCTAGGCACAAGTGGGCAATGGCAGATGGTTCCTTTTAGAAGCATGGCCTTCCAATAAGTGTTATTCAGCCTATTAGATTAATATGTCTGGTAGAAAACCTTTTCTGACGGTCACCACCTTCCCGTTGGTGGAGAAGCTTGTGGGTGTCTAAGATCCTGAGAGCTACACTGTCTGTAGCCGTGCTCCTGCCAGGGTCAACCAAGGCGGGCAGGTCGAGGAGGCTGACAAAGTGTGGCCTAAAAAGAAGACTTCAGTGCCTCAAAAGTGAAACAGGAGGAGAATGGCGGCTGGTCAGCAGGTGGAGCACCATGGAAGAAGGCAGCAACAGGGAGAGACTTCCAACCATCGTGGAGTCCAAGCCATTGGACTGGGGTATATCTCAAGCATC
This sequence comes from Rhinoraja longicauda, assembly GCF_053455715.1. NCBI lineage: Eukaryota > Metazoa > Chordata > Chondrichthyes > Rajiformes > Arhynchobatidae > Rhinoraja > Rhinoraja longicauda. The sequence continues at coordinate 12,385,523 of NC_135978.1, forward strand.
ATGTGGTGACTCTTTATACAATAGTCTCCCCATGTTAAACAATATCATGCAGAAGCATCCACTAGGGACATACCATAAAGTGTGTGGCTCCAGGATTGGCCACTTCAGCCATCTCAAGACTCAAAGAAAACTGCCACCAGAAGAACAATCATTCTCGACATTGAGTGATTACTGATGATGATGATGATGAAGATGATGATGATGGTAGAAAAAATAGAGAAACATTATTTTAAACAGTAAGTGACTAGTAAGTGTTGTATTTGAAATTGGCTCGTCATGTGCAGTAACTGCAAACAGAGTGGAAGTCAATGATATGTTGACCTTTATTTTAGGGCTTGGAGTTAGAAATAATGTTAGAGAGGTAAATTATTGGGCAAGTAACTAAGAGAACTGGTTTAATCATCCAACAATTCTAATCATTTAACACCAGCTGGGTAGTATAAATTCAGTTATTTAAATAAATAGGGAATAAAAAGATAGCTTTAGCAAAAAGGCCAGAAAGATTCCAAATCATCCCCAAAAAAATGTGATGTCATCTTTCGAAGGAAATTGATTATGCTTTCTAGATCTGGTTGGTTTGTGTTTAATGATGTGGTTAACTCTTAGCTGTTCTCTGAAATGACTAACAAACCACAGATAAAATCATGATAAAAATTATTTATAAATAAAATCAGGCCAAATATCATTCGCCATGACCCCAGATACCAGAAAAATCCAATTATGCATCAACCCAGCAAGTTTTTCATCTTTAAGAGTTAGAAATTTTGTACCAAAATTAATCAACAGTTATTTAGATTAACCAACCATCAATCTAACATAGTCATTCTCACAGAATAACAAACTTCAACCAAATTCCACAATAGATGAGGCATAATGTGCATAACTGGGAGGAAAAGGTTGTTCAGCAACAGCCAATCATGCAGCTTAATTACTGCCTACCTCTTTCCCCCAATTAAAGTACTCCTCACTATTAAAAACCACTGGCAAGAAGCAACGTGAGTAACAAGGGCACAGATGTATTCTTGGTGGGAGTAGTTTAATGATCAATTTTCATTGCACAGCATTATTCACTGCTATGTCCTGAAGGGCATTGATACCAGGAAGAGTGACAAGATGTATGAAAGAACTAGCATAGAGGGAGTGGGTGGTGGGGGGAGTGGTATGTTTTGCCTCATTCTCACAGATGCAGCTATCCATAACTATCAATGTAGCAGTGACGACCATCCACTTTCACTTTAAGGAAATGTACCATGATGCTGAATGGGATAGATTAAAAAGATCCGTAAGTTTAAAACTGAGCACCTATAGAGAGTCATGAGCCATTAGCAAAAGCAGATTGAATTCCATCACAATATGTAAGTCATGATTCATATACTTTACTGGCTAGCAATAGCATAAAACCAGGTGATCAATCCTGGTTCAATGAGGAGAATAAAAAAAGAAGTGTCATGAGTACTAAGGTAGGAGTATCCTTCTATAACAACAAGCTGCATGCTAAATAGTGAAAACATCATACAATACAATACAATACAATACAATACAATATATCTTTATTGTCATTGTACCCAGGGGTACAACGAGATTGGGAATGCGCCTCCCATACGATGCAATAATTTAGGTAATTTAGACAGCAGCAACCCAACGAAACGAACAGTTGTAACAGTTTTGGACAGGGTAAAGTGCAAGTTGATCTATGCGTTGTGGCCATCCGGCTCAGCAGGACCGGTTCATAGCAGCTATGGCCCTGGGGATGAAGCTGTTCCTGAGTCTGGAGGTGCGGGCATAGAAGGCCTTGTATCGTCTGCCCGATGGAAGGAGTTCGAACAGACTGTTGCAGGGGTGTGAAGAGTCTTTGTGGATGCTGGTGGCTTTTCTGAGGCATCGTGTGTTGTAGATGCCCTCCAAGTCTGGTAGCTGTGTTCCGATGGCCCTCTGAGCTCTATGGACTACCCGCTGTAGAGCTTTCCTTTCTGCCTCCGTGCAGCTGAGGTACCACACAGGGATTCCATGCGTTAGGATGCTCTCTATGGTGCAGCGGTAGAAGGTCGTCAGCAGCTGTTGGGGTAGACCAGACTTTTTCAGTGTTCTTAAGTAGAACAGTCTTTGTTGTGCCTTCTTGACCAGCGCAGCAGTGTTATTGGACCATGTTAGGTCCTCCGAAATGTGAGTGCCCAGAAACTTGAAGCTGGACACTCTCTCCACACTGACCCCGTTGATAGAGATCGGGGCATATTCCCCGTTATGTGACCTACGGAAGTTGATGATCAGCTCCTTGGTCTTGGTGGTATTTAGGGACAGGTTATTATCCGAGCACCAGTCCGCCAGGTTCTGCACCTCCACTCTATAGTTTGTTTCATCCCCGTTGGTGATCAGCCCGATCACCGTTGTGTCATCTGCAAACTTGACAATGGTGTTGGTGTCGAATGCAGGAACACAGTCGTGTGTGAAGAGGGAGTAGAGCATGGGGCTCAGAACACAGCCCTGTGGTGTGCCGGTACTCAGGGTGATAGTGGAGGACAGGTGCGGGCCCATTCTCACTGCCTGCGGTCGTTCCAGCAGGAAGTCCAGGATCCAGTCACATAATGACGAGCTAAGGCCTAGCTGGTGGAGTTTGGTGATGAGCTTGGTGGGGATGACCGTGTTGAAGGCGGAGCTATAGTCTATGAATAGCATCCTCACGTACGTGCCCTGTCTCTCTAGGTGAGTCAGGACAGTGTGAAGAGCCAGAGAGATGGCGTCCTCTGTGGATCTATTTGCCCTGTATGCAAATTGATGTGGGTCCAGTGAGTCAGGGATGCTGGATTTGATGTGTGAGAGGACCAGCCTCTCAAAGCACTTCATGACTATCGGCGTTAGGGCAACCGGGCGGTAGTCGTTCAGGTTGGAGATCTTTGCTTTTTTTCGGCACCGGAACTATGATAGCCGACTTCAGGCACTTGGGGACCGTAGCCAGAGATAATGACAGGTTAAAGATCCTGGTGAATACCTCAGCCAGCTGTTCAGCACAGTCCTTCAGTACCTTTCCTTGAACTCCATCCGGTCCTGCAGCCTTGCGTGGGTTGACCCTTTGCAGAGCGCGTTGTACCTCCTGTGTGCTCAGTTGCAAGACCTGTCCCACCGCCTCGGCTGGGGTTCTTTCACTCAAGGTGGTTTTGCCAGTTTCAAAGCGGGCAAAGAAGGTGTTAAGCTCGTTGGTCAATGCCATATCGCTGTGGGGGCAGGCAGGGCTGCTCTTGTAGCCAGTGATGTCCCTGACACCCTGCCACATGCTTCTGGTGTCCGTGGTGTTGAAGTGGTCTTCCACCTGTTGCCTATGGGTGTCTTTGGCCCTTTTAATACCTTTGCTTAGGTGTGATCTGGCAACACTGTATGCTGAAGTGTCACCAGATTTAAAGGCATTGTTGCGTGCCCTCAGCAGGTTCTGTACCTCCTTGTTCATCCAGGGTTTCCGGTTTGGGAACATCTTTATCACCTTGTCCTCCGTGACATTCTCCACACAGCAGTTGATGTAGGAGAGCACAGTGGATGCGTATTCCTCCAAGTCTACCTCTATCTCTGAACCATAGGTGGCCTGTTGTGCAAACAGGTCCCAGTCGGTGTGATCAAAGCAGTCCTGGAGTTGTAGGGTGGCATCCTCGGGCCATATTTTGACCGTCTTTATTGTGGGTTTGGTCTTGCGGATGAGGGGTTTGTATGCGGGCAGTAGAAACAGTGAGAGGTGATTGGATTGTCCCAGGGGTGGGCAGGGGAGAGCTCTGTAGGCGTCCTTTACATTGGTGTACACCTTATCCAGTGTGTTTGAGCCCCTGGTAGGGCACTGCACATGCTGATGGAATTTGTGGAGCGAGGCTCATAGGTCGACCTGATTGAAATCCCTGCAACAATGAAGGCACCGTTGGGGTGGGCATCCTGCTGCTTACTGATGGCCGAGTGCAGCTGTGCTAATATCCTAAGTAATCCCATAACAACAGATCAGATGTTATCCATTGACTTAAGATAAAAGCTTCCAAGGCAGCTACAATACTGGCACCCTCCTGACAACATGGAAAACTGCCCAGATATGCGAGTTAATCACAATACAGGACATAACCAATCTAGCCAAGTACCATCCCAACAATCTGCCACATATTTGCCAGTTAAGTGATGACAGGTATAGCTCAGCAGTTAGCTATGCTTAGATTGAACAAAGAATCTGAAGTATGGCACTTTGAATCTCATGCCACCTTTATGGTGATAGGAAAATCTTAGAGGTATTTTTAACATCTTCTAACAAAGCCATAGATTTCTAATTTGATGATGTAATATATAGTGTATGTAAAACAAGTGCAAAGAATCAATAATAATCAATCTATGCTTAATTTGCTACCAATAGATAATACAGTTTGTTATATATTAATTTTCATTTTCAGATCAACGACCATGGGAGTGAATTTCCAAAGGGTTCTCCAACTTAAACAGGGAAAGTCTAAATGCAGGAAAATTGATGATCATTGTACATCTGCGAGTTTTTCATAGTTTCAAAATTATAAAGTCTATTTCCTGCATCAAGAACAATATTATTGCTGGCAGGAATGTATATATATTCCAAACCAAAAAATCAAAAAGAAATATCTCTGGACTGAAAAGCTGATAAGAGACAAAAAAGATCACTCCCAGATAAAATAGAAATGTTGGCAGGTGAAACAACAGTCCTCTGAGGGGAGCCAACAATGAGTCTAAACATTTTCTGAACAGGAGTTCTGGGATTGCATGAAAGGTCAGAGTTCCAAGGATGAATATGATTAGGTCAGACTTTGCTTAAGCCTCGGAATAAGGCATTACAATAAAGAAAAGACTGCTAGGTTAAGAAAATTGAATGTATTTGAACATAGCTGGACGTGAAACAATAATGAATTTTGTGGGGAATATATAAATATTTCTTTATAAATCTTGTGTAAAGGGGTAGCAGAGGGATAAGTCTTTAAAATAAGGATTGCTGGTGGAAAACATGAATGAGTCTGTGGGGAAATAATAATTTAAAAGCAAACAAATGAGACAGTTATTGGAAACAGCTGTAAGGTCATGACTACAAGATTATTTTTACACAAAAATTAGAAAAAATATATAACAACTTTAAATGTAAATTAATTTGAATGTTTGCACAAAAAGTATTAGTGAGACATTTTAAATGAAGAACTAGCATAAAATGGGTCAAGAAAGGTCTAACGGGAACATTCAATTTATTTTGAAGGGAACTGAAAGAGTAAATAGTGAAAAAGAATATCTGGAGTGCATGATATGTAAGGCCATACATTCAGAAAGAATCCTAGAGCATAAAGGGTGGGTCAGGATGTATACTCCCACCCCCAACAAGAGTTTTTTTTAGAGAATTAAATATTTTTCAGATGGGCCAAGAAAAAAATATGTAAATTATCAGGATAGTTTGTCTGTTTGTCTGTTTGTTTCTATGTTAATTGTATTTGTAAAGCGCTTTGTGCATGTGTTAAGGCGCTATATAAAATAAATATATTATTATTATTATTATCTCAAAGAAATATTAAAAGGTATGGGGACAAAGACAATAAATCTAAATAAAAGTTCAATTGAATTAGCCAGCACCAGCCCAGAAACCAGGCTTCCTTCAGTGCAGAATTTTTAAGATTGTACAGGACTATTTAAATTTAATACAGATATTTTAAGTTAAGAGCGTGGTCTGTTTTATTTTTTGCTCCTCAAGCTGAATGCTGAAACTACTAAAGAATGATATCCCTCTGTTTTACGTGCCCACTTTTGGCAGAACATGCTCCCGGTCAAGACCACATTAAAATTCTTGCAGCGAATGGGACGTATAAATCCCTCAAAGTAATACGTATCCATTTCATTCATTAATATCAACCCAGTGTTAGCTATATTTATTTTTTTGATGGTTCGCAATTCGCACGTCATCGCACAATTCATTAAGTTGTGACTTTTTTTGAGGGAAAGATACAATCAACCAGATATTGCGCAAAGCCCGCGACCCGCAAATTCTCACTTGACAGTGACGGGAAACTTAGAATTCTTGTCACCAGTTTATTTAGTGAGGTAATTTTCTGTGCGAAAGAAATTTCTGTTATGTTATATCAGAAAACAGGTTCGAGAAAATCTGCAACACGAGTAACATAGAAAGCTGGTCCACCCATTCTGAACCCAGATGGCCCCAGACTGATTAAGGAAGGTAAACAAACTAATTCATTCCACTTAAAATGAATAATAAAATGCCTCACTAGGCTAAGAGCCAGGCGTATGATAAAGTATCAGCCAACAAAGTGAGTAAAACCCTGCCAAATTGAAAAGGACATATTTGACATTACCAGCAGAACTAGTCAAACGTCTGCAAACTGCGCTGTCCTGGGGCTGTTTCGCTGACGTCATGCAGGAAATGTCGGCATTTTCTGTTGCCATGCATATTTCACCAGAAAAATATTCATGTTTCTTACTGTGTTTTTTCTTAAATGTAATGATGTGAAATTTGTTTTTATGTTCACTTCATCTTTGTATCTTAATATTTGTCGATGTGCCTCGTTCAATTTAAATAAATATGTTTAGAGTCAGTTGAGATTGGGTTCGTCTAATTTATAATTTATATTATAGACAATAGACACTGGGTGCAGGTGTAGGCCATTCGGCCCTTCGAGCCATTCAATGTGATCATGGCTGATCATTCTCAATCAGTACCCCGTTCCTGCCTTCTCTCCACACCCCTGACTCCGCAATCCTTAAGAGCTCTAGCTCTCTCTTGAATGCATTCAGAGACTTGGCCTCCACTGCCTTCTGAGGCAGTGAATTCCACAGATTTACAACTCTCTGACCGAAAAAGTTTTTCCTCATCTCCGTTCTAAATGGCCTACCCCTTATTCTTATTCATTTATATATATGTATATATATATATATATATGTATACACAAGCACCTACATACGGATTTAATAATATATCCATCCATCCTCATGTGCAAAAATGTTTTGACCTGGATATATTTCAGATTATAAAAAGGGCGTAATGAATTATAAGTTAAATGTCTTTCTGCTGAGGCAAGTGCAATTAAAGTGTGATTTGGGTAGTTTGTATACGTGTATCTGTTCGGTGTGTGTGTATGTTTGTGGTGGTGGTGTCCAGTTATTGTACATTTCCGATATCCTTATTTTACAGTTTTACTTTACACCTTATATGCGATTCTTTCACTTTTAGTGCATCCGCATATGTTTTGTCTATATTAAATTGTTCCAATAGAACTGTTTCATTATATTTATAATCAAAGTATTTTCCTCGTTGTAGTTTGTTATTGTTGCAAGTAACATCCATATAATTGTCTGTCTGAGTAAGTTGATATCATGTTCCCCCAGAAATGCATGTTTTGTTAAAATGGTGACTGATATTTTTCTTCAGAAAGCATGCCTGACCACTGTCTGTTTACGGAGTTTTCTGTAGACGCACAGAGGAAAAGTGAATTAATACACATGCTACAAATTAGTATGTCTCTTTTCCCATATTGTGCCCATACTGCGCTTTTCGAACTGCCGTATCTGGCTGACTTGCTGTCCTTTTCTTCTGCAATAGTTTCAGAACGCACGCAAAAGACCTGGCAACGAAAACAGATGCAATTGCCGAGATTCTGGCAAGAGCTCTGCAATGTTGGCAGGAATGGCTAGAAAAAAAAAGCACAGGGGAGAAAAGTCAACTGGCTACTTGGACGGAGTCGGGACCCTCACTAATTACGTATTGTCCACATCCGTCTCTTACAAGTGGCAATTAGGGTCAAGTGAATAAAAGCGCTTGGACTTGGAGAGCGTTAGTATTTTTGGAGTGCCCGACAAGATGGCTCTGTGGCTCGTCCAGGGATACCTGCTTCTGAGTCTCATCAAATCGTCTGTGCAAGGAGGTGAGTGCACGATGTCAAATAATTTACTGTCTGATACAAAGTATATTACGATGGAGATCTGTCTTATGTTTACACCAGATTATTAAGGAATAACAACAAACCTTCTTGCATCAGCTTAATGGAATTTTGGATAATTTCTGAACTCTTTTAAAATTTAATTTCCATTCTTAACATGTGCGTGTCACTTGCTTCTTTATACATTTCTGACTGTGACACCATTCTCGTCTAGTGTTCATCAAGTCTACCCGACCTTTTCTCTCTTCTGATAGTGTATTTGTTTATGTTATATATTCAACTTATCAGTGTTAATGTGGGTATGCTTCCCTCTGACTGTTTCAGCGTACGCGCGCGTCTTCTTGCCAAACATCTACGGCATTAAGGAACAGTTGGAGAGAAATTTATGACCGAAGAATCTGTCTGGAAAAAGTCAATTTAAACAGCAATCTGATTTTATAGTTTTAAGCAACCCTTAGAAAAACAGACACTGTTTAATGTTTTTAAAGATTAATTTCATTTCATATGCGTGCAAATGTAAAGGCTACTGGGTCTATGCCCTTCTCACGTATGTTTTTTTTGGGAAAAAAACCATGGGTATAAATTGAGTCTTTGTATCAGTTTTCCGTGATTGTTCCAATCCAAAGATAGAGAATCCACAATCGTTTACAACCAGTAATTCATTCACTGGCAAAACATGAATATCTTGCCAAAAATCTAGGCGTAAAATAGAAGGCATGAAGTTCTCACTATTCCTCACCCGCGTATTGTGCACAACTCGAAGCAATCTGCGCATACTCTTGTTCAGTATGTTTCTGTTCAATTCTCTCACGCACAAGACTACTTTAATGAGAAATGAGTACACGAGACCAATCTATCACTTGTACACATTTCCCAAATGTGTCATCTGTACGACTTATTTAATAAAATACCCATTCCCAACATCAGAGTTTGATTATTGCTAAAACGTGTAATCTTAACTTCATCTCAGGAAAATTACAAGAGGGCATTCGGCCCGTCAATTCCATGTCGTCTTCCAGAGGAACATTTCAAAGTTAGTGAATATTCAAAAGTATTGTTCCCCAGAGATCACAATCAATATATAGAAGGCAAAGACTTGCATCGCCATCACCATGCAACCTCCATATTCATATTTTCACCCCATTACATTTAAAACCGTTTCATAAAAACATTTAATCAGTGGAGAAATGAACAAATTGTGAAGACCCAGCAGCCGTAATATTGGTCTGGCCAGAGATGGACCACACTTCCCCGAAAGTGAGAACTACTTATGCTCACTCAGAAATTAGGCTACAAACCAACCCATATATCCCGAACAACCCCCTCCCCTCCTCGGTACCAGTCATGTTGGCGAAAACATCGTTTCATAATAAAAGGGACGACCTTGGCCCAAATAATAGTTTTATGAGGCTAGAAAGAAGGAAACAATCCCAACATTGACAAAAGAAACTAAATTTATGGTGTTATGTGCATCTTTCATCGGAACTTCGTGTAAAAGATGAGCATTTATTTCCAAACGATAGAGAGAAATCTATTCAGATTTCGAGTGCAATCCCTGATCATGCCTCGCTCAAAAATATTGCATGGAACAGCGCTTAAGTGTTGTTTCTTTGCAAATCAGTCTACTTCAAAACGCAAGGCAAAAGAGTGACAGATGTAGGAAAAGAACAGGCTCTTTTAGGTAATCTATTGAATAATTTGAATTCAACCGTATATTAATCTATTGAAGGCAAATTGGCAGACAAATTTAGTACGGGGTTATTCATGTAAAAAAAAAAGTAATACGGCAAAACAACTTAAAACAATAAAAAGATGGCTGTGGAAGAAAAAAATCTGGTTGCTGCTTAATACTTTACACAGGGAGTCTTCGTCTCAAACGATACCGCAAAACCTCGATGGCCATTGATGATTTTTTGGGGAACAGACATTTATTGGTTGCAAACGTCCAAATCTGTTCCTAAAAGCCATTGCACCGTTTCACCTCTGCCGAAATGTCGTTATTCGCAACTGATACGTGTGGATACGGGTGAACTTTGAAACGAGCCTCACAAAACTCGTTCTGACTGCAGATGCAATACATACAGTACTTTATCATACAGAACTATGCAGTGATCGACTTGCAATGGTTTTAACGTAACAGGAAGCGGGAAATAGCGCCACTCTGTGAATTATTTTGTGTGTGTGGGAAATTCTGACGGCTCCGTTCCAAAACTGGCGCGCCACTAGATTTCGTTTAAGCCAACAAAGTTGAACAAATCCCAACTTTTATGTCCCGCAGCGTTCAAGTGCTATGTTTGTGCGGTGTGTAGACTTTTATTAATTGCACAGCAAATCATAAGGACTTTGTTGCACGAACAGGACACAAGGCTACTATTTCCAAGAATCCATTTACAAAGGATTTTCAAATGACAATAAACATTCTATGTAATCGCGTAAATGCGTTAATTCTGACTTGCCTTTGCTAAGTAATTTTGCAGATGTTTGGCATTACGACAATATATAAGGCTTATTGATCTTAAAACGGGTTTGGTGTCATCCAAGTCTCCAATTTTCTTAGTGGATATCAGGATGCTATTTAAATTTAATTTGAACCCATCCCCTGTTCGACATGGCCAACTGGGACAAAACAGCCGATTAATCAGCATTAATAGTGTAAGAATGAAAGGCGTCTAAAATCGTATTGAAATAAATAACATCTTGCCAGGAGACTATGAAGTGCAAATGAGATATGTGACCTAAATTGATTATGACTATCTATGTGCCAACGAGAACAGTATTAGGGGGCTGAAGACGTGTATGCAAGGGACAGTATTGGAAAGAAAGGTACCTTTCAAGGAATACAAGAGAGAGTCAAGAGTGTTTTATTGTCATGTCTCAGATAGAACAATGAAATTCTCACTTGCTGCAACACAACAGAATATGTAAACATTGTACACTGTAAACAATATGATAAAGAGAAAGAAAAAGTTCAGTTTGTACAGTATATATACACACACACATACTCAAAAGTACACATATATTCATATACACATACACACATACTCAATAAACAACAAATAGTAGTGCAATAATAATAATAGTCTATTGTAGTTCAGAGCTTATCTGAGGTTGTAGTGTTTAATAGCCTGATGGCTGTAAGGAAGAAGCTGTTCTTCTGTAAAGAATACTAACACAATGACAAGAAGGAACTGTATTGCTGGGATGGTTACTACCTAAACTGGGCTGGAACTAGTCCTACCTGAAAGGATGAAAAGATCGGTCATCATCTTGAACAAGACTTTAAACTAGGGAAGAAAAATAATCTTAATAATAATTCTGAAATAAAGGGAATGATTTAAACATATCACCAGAAAGTGTGCTTCATGCTCTGTAAGTAAAACTAACAGAATGTAAATTCGGATGGAAGTAAGAAAGATTTGAGAAAATCATTAAAGCACCTCTAATGTATTAACAAAAATAAATAATCTTTGTGCTAATGAAGATTTTTTTCAATTTCTGCCTTAAAAATATCCATTGACTTGGCCATTACAACCGCCTGGTACAATGAATTCCACAGATTCACCACCCTCTGACTAAAGAAATTCCTTTTTTATGAAATAGTGAAATATGAGATAATGAGAAGAATAGTAAAGAAATAGAAAATAATGGAAGTTATGTATAGGCCTTCTGTTAGTAGCCATGAAATGTTATAATCAATAAATATTAGAATTCTAAATGCATGCACTAAGGACAGATTGATTTAGACAATAGACAATAGGTGCAGGAGTAGGCCATTCAGCCCTTCGAGCCAGCACCGCCATTCAATGCGATCATGGCTGATCACTCTCAATCAGTACCCCGTTCCTGCCTTCTCCCCATACCCCCTCACTCCGCTATCCTTAAGAGCTCTATCCAGCTCTCTCTTGAAAGCATCCAACGAACTGGCCTCCACTGCCTTCTGAGGCAGAGAATTCCACACCTTCACCACCCTCTGACTGAAAAAGTTCTTCCTCATCTCCGTTCTAAATGGCCTACCCCTTATTCTCAAACTGTGGCCCCTTGTTCTGGACTCCCCCAACATTGGGAACATGTTATCTGCCTCTAATGTGTCCAATCCCCTAATTATCTTATATGTTTCAATAAGATCCCCCCTCATCCTTCTAAATTCCTATTTGGGTTAAATAGGTGAATTTGTATTTTAATGATGATTAATTTCTTGAATGTGTTCGGTTTTGTTTTCTGCAACAGTGTATACGAAAGCCAACAGATGAGAGCCTTATTCTAATTAGGAATGAGTCAGAATAGTTAAGTCTGTGTTTGTGTGAACATTTTAACCAATAGCAATTATAATACAATTGACTTTGATTATAATGTTTGAAAGGGGGATGTGCCACCTGTTATTAGGGTTCCAAAATTGTGTAAGGCTGATTTTGTATAATCAGACGGATACTTAAATTAAAATAATTTAATGTGGTAGAGAACCAATTTAAGAGCTCCGCTTACCAAAATAAATGGGAGCTGCAAGATGTTAGGGGTAATATATGAAACAAAAAGCAAATAAAAAAGCAACACTGCAAAGATACTGTGAATTAGAAGAGATTTAAAAAAAGATAAAATGTGCAAATGGGACATGCAAAGACAATTGGAAGGAATGTCAAAATCAGCACAATTTGTACATTTTCAGGACAGTGGAGCAACAACAATGTTGCTTAGAGGATGACAGTGTTATAGTAACTGAAAATAAGCAAATGATGAATGCGATGGACACAACTTTACATGTATACAGTGAAACAAAAGGCTAAAATATCAGATTTCTTATAACATGATCAAGTTCAATATAATGTTTGAAAGTAATCATCTGTGTAATGAGATAGAGACTGGCCACTGTAAATTACTCGAGGGAAATAAAATCCCATGAACAAAGCACAAATGTATATAAAGTTTGGTAGTATTATACATAGCTTTGCTGGAAGGGCTTACTGGGTTGGACTGATAAGTGGCAAATAATATTTGAGCCACACATGTTTTATCCTAGGGAGTCATCACCATTGATTAGAAGGTTAACTGGATCATTAATATGAAGACTGGTGAATTTCTGCCATTAATATCTCAAGAAGGGGTAGTTGGTCAACAATCATCCAAATTCCAGGTTGGATTACACTTGTATTGTGAAGAGTTTCGGGGACTGCAACATAGGAAGTGTATATTGCCTTTGAAGGGAATGTGGCATTGAGTTATTCGAATAATATTTTAACTCGCAAGAATTTGATGTTACGTTTTCAAAATATTAAAAGAACTAAATAGATAGATAAACTAAAGGTAGACACAAAATGCTGGAGTAACAGCGGGTCAGGCAGCATCTCTGGAGTGAATGGATAGAGATGTTTCAGGTCAGGGTCCTTCTTCAGACTGATTGCAGGAGGGAATGGGGCAAGAATCTAGGAGAGAGTGATGGACAAATCATGGCTGGCAACAGATGTCCATGGGTGGGGGGGGGAGGGGGTCCCTGATAGGCAGATTTTTGGATGGAAGTGGGTTTGAGCCCAAGCGAAATACATGGTTGCGAACTGTAACGCTTGTCGGATTTTTAGTGGGGAGGGAGTGGGAGGAGAACATTATGCGTGTGGAGGGGGGCGGGGAGGTTGTTGAAGTTACCTAAATTTGGAGAATTCAATGTTCATACCATTGGGATGTAAGTTGTCCAAGTGAAATATAAGGTGCTGTTCCTCCAGTTTGCTTGTGGTCTCATTCTGGCAAAGAAGGAGACCCAGGATAGAAAGGTAGGTTTAGGAATGGGAAGGGGAGTTAAAATAGTTGGCAACTGAGAGATCCAGTAGGCCTCGGTGGACCGAGCGCAAGTGTTCAGCAAAGCTGTCGCCAAGTCTACACTTGTATTGGCCGATGCACAGGAGCCCACATCGAGAACCGCTGCGCCACCGTGACGCCCTGTTGCATGACATGGGGAAAGATGGGCATATAGAATTATAAACTTGTGCTGGTATCTCTCTTTGCAATACGAAACTACAATTAGGTAGTTTGTTTAAATGGGTAAAAGTTTAGTGTCAATATAGCATTTTTCTTCAGGTGATTTTCTCAATAGACAGACTTCAGCGAAGTTCCAGATAAACAATGTAAGAACATTTGGGCACATGATAGAATTTTCAAAGTGATACCAATAAATGCTAAATATAGTACATACTAGACCAAGTGGACTCGTTGGGCCCAAAGCTCTCCTGCATTGGTGCAGCACCCTCTCCATCCCCCTTCCCCCTCCCCCTTCCCCCCTCCCCCAGGTCTGATATTTCGGGTCTGATATTTACTTATTATTATTCAGGGTCAATTCACCGCAAATAAATATATTATATGTTCCTGTTTACTGGTATACTTCCTTTCCAATTCCAGGATTTTAATTTCTTGTCCTCGCATTAAATTGATGATGGTTACCATTAACACCATTAGTAGCACTGACTTCACATCTCAAACTATTTAAGGACCTACAGGTCTCTTAGTGTTACAAGGCAACAGATGTTTGTATCCCTCCTGCAGTCATAATCCATTTTAAGTTAAAAACAGAGTCACATTGTGAACACTGTGTGGAAAGCCTTGCCTCTTTCCTGTTCCTTGTTAAAACCATTACAATATATACCTCAGCCGCACCTTCGGTGTAAATACAGGAAATCGCCTTGCATTAATCAATCTTGCAACATAGATTTCTGTCACATTCATGCTGATCATAATAAATGAAAATCAAATTAAAAGCTAAAAGTTCCTCACAGAATGTGCAACACTGCAGAATGATTTACTATTCATTTGCATATAGCTACTTCTGTATTCAGAGAATTTCTGTCTCAGCTATACCTGTTGTCATTCACCATATTGCAACATATGAGAAATCTTGGTAAGACTTTCCCCTTTAATCCTTTGACTCATCTTTCACTGCATGCACTCATGCTGTTAGTTATCTAACATTCTAACCAGGCTTTGAATAGCTCTACAGCTTTACAGGTCCATATGCAATTTTCTCTCAACTTAACTCTGTCTCATTTTGTAGCTACTCTCGTACAATGTCAGATCTCTAAACAAGTTGTTAAAATCTGCAAAATGCCAATTATCTGTAAAGTTGTCCTGAACAAGTAAATCTCGACAAGAGACACATTATTTCCAACCATGACTGCTGTGGAATTTAAATTCAGTTAAAAATAATCAAGTAATAGTGACTACAAAACTATTGCTTCATAAGTCTGGATAACTGTCATCTCTTGGTGATTAAACCTGCCACCTCTACCAATTATGTAACTCCAGATCAACAGCAATGAAGAAGACTATCAACTGCCCTCTGAAGTGATCGAGCAGACCTCGGTTGTATCATAACCATTACATTAAACCAGAAAATGTTGAAAACCAGTTGACCCATCTGTCAGCATATTTGGAATCTTAGTAGGAAGTAGAAAAGATATCCTTATGAAAATTGTGAGACTGGTGTGTAAGTTAGAAATGGTGTCCACAGATTTGTTTACCAGCATTACAGAATCGTACCAAGCAGATGATATACTAGACAGTAGCAAGACGAGAGGTATTGGTGGGGAAGAATTGCCTGAATAGTCCTCAATATTGATTTTATTAGACCGATGAAGTCAAATGCCATCAGGTCAAACAGTATCAAGATCTCAGCAACCGAGAGTTAGATTTAGCTGTCGGGGCTAAAGGAATCCAAGGATATGGGGAAAAAAACAGGAATGCTGTACTGATTATAGATGATCAGCCATGATCATATTGAATGGTGGTGCTGGCTCGAAGGGCCGAATGGCCTACTCCTGCACCTATTTTTCTGTGTTTCTGTTTCTAACACTTGGAAGAAGTACTGAAAATAACAAAGGTACAAAAAGTATTCTGGGGGTGGGACTTCTATGTCCACCACTAATAACTTGATAGCACGTCCACTGACTGAGATGGCTGATATCTGAAGCCCATAGTTATTAACGGGTTTGTAACAGGAGAACTAGCACAAGGAATAAATCTACTTGTCCTCTCTAATCTTTCTACTGCAGATTGATTTGTCCATCACCGCAAAACCAAGAATAACACACCATACTTTGCACCGTAAACTGTCTAACATGACATTATGATTGCACTAAATGGATAGACACAGAACAGATCTGGCAGGTCAAAGGCAGATGTCCATGAGGTGTGGTAACAGCAGAAATGTACTCCATTATAATCTCATAGCCTGCATATCATTCACTTCTTAAATGTAATAAAACCAGGGGAATCAGTAATACGTAATGAAGAGAGTAGATGAACATGCTGTTAGCAGCACCGTATATCAATGAACGAGGAACTAACCTAGCAACGTTGTAAATTAGGATGACATTCAAATTATGCAGTTTGCAACTGGCAGTGATATAACTAATGTTGTTTTATTGCAGACTGTCTATAACAGCTGCAGCTAATAAGAATGTCTTTGTTTCCTTCCTGGTGAATATAACATTTAAACACTCTTGTTGAGATTAATCGTCCTCTTTCCCCTGTTAGCTGTTTAATTGTCCACTACCATCCTTCAAGACAGGGCCCGACTGTAAAGTACTGATCTGATATGATACTTTAATTTTTATATTCACCAGGAAGGAAACAATGACATTCTTATTAGCTGTAGCTGTTATAGACAGTTCGCAATAACACAACAAATAATCTGCTATATTATTGTTTTATGTATATGTGTCAGTTATAGGAAGTAACCAGATGGTTATAGTGCAAGCCAAATAGATCCTTTGATGGTGGGGAGGCAAATAATTGTGATGGACTAGACAATGTCCACCATGTTCTGCAGCTTTCTTCATTCTTGGGCATTCAGGTTATCAAACCAGGCTGTGATGCAACCAGTCAGTAGGCTCTCCACTGATTTACCCGTAGAAGTTTCAGAGGAGATTCAGCATGTTGCCGAATAGTCTTAAACTTCTGAGGAAGAAGAGGCATTGATGAGCTTTCTTTGTAATTACATCAATGTACTGAACCCAGGACAGAGAACAATACAGCAGGAGCACTCGAGCAGGTCCTTTGGCACAATGTCAGTTTCGAACATGATATCACAACCAACTCTTATCTGCCTACACCGGATCCATTCATTCCCTGCAAATCCATATGTCTATTCAAAATTTCTTAATTGCCACGATTGTACCTGCCACAACCAACACCCCCAGCAGTGTGTACCAGGCAATGACCACTGTGTGTGCGTTTGCATGCATGGATTCGTGTGAGCAAAGAAAATGACCCTACACATCTCATTTAAGCTTTGCCCATCTCACCCTAAAGTTATGCCCTCTAGTATTTTG
Source organism: Rhinoraja longicauda (assembly GCF_053455715.1). Lineage (NCBI taxonomy): Eukaryota > Metazoa > Chordata > Chondrichthyes > Rajiformes > Arhynchobatidae > Rhinoraja > Rhinoraja longicauda. The sequence continues at coordinate 12,402,744 of NC_135978.1, forward strand.
ATTTTTCCATCTGGGAAAAAGATTCTGACTGTCTACCCTATCTATGGCTCTCATAATTTTATATACTTCTATTGGGTCTCCCCACAATGTCTGCCATTCCAGACAAAACAATCCAACCTCTCCCTGTCGCCAATAACCCAATCCAGGTCATTCTCTGCAACCTCTCCAAAGCCTTCACATCCTTCCTGTAATGGAACCGCCATAAATGTGCATGCCCAGGAACTTGAAGCTGTTAGCTTTCTCCACCACCATCATGCTGATCATGACAGGTTAATGGACCCTTGGCTTTCCTTTCCTAAGGACAACAATCAATTCTTTGAGCTTGCTAACATTGAGAGCAATATTGTTGTTCTGGCACCACTCAGCCAGATTATTGATCTCCCTCAATGACTCAATATTACCTGTTATTAAACATATCTACTTCACTGGAGAACTCGTATTGGAATATTTTCATAACAAGATTCTTGCAGATGAAACGAGATATTGAACACACTGTCACTAAATGCAAATGTTGAGGTGGTGAGGAAGTTCACATCCATGCTTTCTTGGGAGGTCCAATAGAATCTGGAGATGAGCACGTGTTTGCGAGGGTTTGGCTTCAATCCCCTCACACTCCATCAACTGGAGCAAGTGACAATATAAGTACAAGTGAAAGCTATTCAGAGACTCAATGCATGCATGCATTGCACACCTGATACAATTAAATATCTTGTCTTTGCCATGTGGCTACTGCTTCATACAAAACAAACCATGCAGCAAATTGATGTTCTTATTGTGAGCAAAGTTCTGCTCTGACTGTACAGAGGACAACCTCCAAGAGGAATAAAGAAAATTGGGACTGACATCTGTGCTTCAGAGTAAGTCAGCTGGATCAGGTTTAGACTTCAGTTTGATAAAATATTGCAGCACTCTGAGCTCTATTTAATTCAACCCGATCTTCCAATATGTTACTTGATAGATGGGTTCAGCACATTGATGGCTGCCTTCATGTAGGCACCAGGTCATCTGGTATCATGGCCCCTCATGCTTGTTTTGTCCTCAGTCAGCTGGAATGGAGTACTAACCCTGTAAGTGATTAATGGTATCCTTTCTGTACAAGGGGGTTATCCCGTTGCATTGGTAACCTCGCTCCACAATACATATTATTTGGGATTTACCCCTCTGCTGTCACTTCTTTAGACTTCTTGTCCACTCTTTGCAGCTCTTCAGCCACCAGATCTCATTTTAGTATATGCTACTGCACATGCATCAGGAGATTGTGCAGAGTGCAGCACACAATGAAGTGTGTGCACCTGCTTGGAGTATACAGCAGAGAACATCCAGATAGAAGAAGACACTAAATCCATATTTTAAAGAATCATCGAGGAAATCTGGTGCCCACAATGCTATTATTATAGCAACTGTGTTTAGGAATCGCACAGAAATGATACACCAGCCAATGAAGGTTGCCTTTGTCCTCCATGATTCATCCCCCAGGCCACTGAATAGGTCTGGCAAATTACTCTCCTTTGCAATAACTATATATTAAAAAATCTAGCATTGATCATGAAGGAGAGCTATTAATGACCTGGCATTTGGATGCTGAATTTATGGTGAGGTGAATTGAGTTACTGACTGCCTGTCCTTGTGGAAAGCCAATCGCATTGCCTGAAATGACACCTGGTCCCCATAAAAATCAATGTCACCACTCAGAACTGTATGTCTCCGTAATCTCTCTGATGCAGTGTTACTTCCAAAGGTCCTAATCTATGTTAAAACAAGAAATGGATATCAAATGTTTTGGGAATGATGTTAGGAAATGTCTTTTCATTCTGGATAAGAAGGGCATTGAAGTGCCTGCGCTAGTTGCACAATGGATTCCATGTCTAATGTTCTGCTGAATATTATCCCTTTAAGTCATGTACAAAATAATTTTTGTACATTTCTGGGTGCAAATGTATTCAGTTTCTCTCTCCGTCATCTGCCTTTGGTACTTTCACCTATGTAAAAAAAAGTAGAGGGAAAAGTAAATGTACTGAGAAAGAGTACAAGAAGAAATACCTTAGAGGTGTGCCAAGTACCTTCCCATAAAGTTTCTTTAAAGGACAAAACCTTTTTTCCTCCAATTTGTTTTATTTTGCCAGGTATATTTTAGCCAAGAAATTCCAAGATTTTCTACAGATTCCTGTTTTGGGTTGATAAATTTGTGAGATACTCTTGTTCTAAGCTCCATGCATTCTGAGCCATAAAAAATTGCCCCATCTTGAAGATTACCAGCAACCACGTCAACATGCAGTCCACTGTCTCTTATTCAATGTTGTCTCTGTAATCTGTGGAGGAAAACCTGAGTCAAGGTTTCCTGACTTATTTCAAGTATCAAAATGCTGTTCTCGTAGCTGAGACAATGTCATAACAAATTGCAGGATTTAGAAAACATTGCTTATGTTTGTGTTTGAGAAGCAGTTTGGGATTTCAGCAGTTACAGATGTAAATAATTAAACTGACAATGCTGACATTGTTACAGGAATAGCAGTAACCCAATCAGCTCCTGGAGCCAAACCCCTATTCAATTTATCCTTTGTTGTTAGCCAGATTGGATTTGTCTGCTTTTGTTTCATTGAATATAGCTCATTAATTTTTCACTTTATTAGGTACATACTTTTGTTTGAACATGAATGGCTTAGCTTGTGTTGTGGCTGGTCCCATAGCTTTTACTGTACCCAGTACTCAGCTATTTTCCTATATTATGTGGAATTCATTAAATTAGCTGATGTCTGGTTTCTGTAATGGGAGCATTATAGATATTATTAATGTTCTCTCCTTAAGGCCAGGGGTCTTTGTCTGTTTCTCCTTGAGTAGAAACCAGGGTTAGAGATTGTCCAAAAGTTGCACTGTGCTGGTTCCCCAGGTAAACTTGGTGCTCTTCATGAATCGTAAAAGCTGTCACTCGCTGTCCATTCAGCTTGCTTGTGGTTTTGTTTATTCAATCAATGAATGTGAGCTTTGCAGGCTGAGCCAGCATTGAATTGTCGATCCCTAATTGCCCTTGAGAAGATGGTGCTGAACTGCCTTCTTGAACCATTGCAGTCGTTGAGGTTTGGGTTTTCTTAGTGTTGATAGGAAACGAATTACAGAATTTTGGCCCAATGATATATTTATAAGCAAGGATGGTGTGTGGCTTTCAGGGCAACACATGGTAGTGTTCCCATACTTTTGCTGCCTTTTGTTCTTTGAGTTAGCAGAGGTTGTATGTTTCTGCTGGTACCTGCCTGCGCCTTACTAGCATCTGCAGTTATTTTCTTACATTGAGGCTGTCTGTTTGATAGATGATTTCTAAGGAGTCTGTGAGTTAATTCAGTGTACCCTTTGGATGGTACAAACTGCTACAACTATGCATCGGTAGTGCAGTAAGTGAATGGTTGTAGGTGGGATGCATCAAGCAGGCTGCTATTTGATATGCTTTAGAGCATCTTGAGTGTTTTTGAAGCTGTACTCATTCAGAATAAGTGGTTAATGAAAACCTTGAACATTAATAATGAGGGAATTCAGTGATGGTAATGCTTTTGATTGTCAGAGGATGAAAATTGGATTTTTCTTGCTGGATATTTTCTTTGTCTGACACTTGTGTGGCATAAATGTTACTTGCCACCTATCAGCCCAGGTCTGGATATTGTTCAGGCTTGCCAGTTTTTGGATATGGACTGCTACAATATCTGAGGAGTTCTGAATGGTGCTAAAGATTTCACAATCATCGGTAAATATCTTTACTTCTGATTGAACCATTGAAGGCAGTTCATTGATGAAACAGCTAAACATAGTTCTGTCAGAACACACTCAAGTAGATAGAGTTGCAAAAAAGGTATATGGAATGTTCATCTTCATTGGTAGGGACATTGAGTTTAAGAGTCAGGAAATCATGATGCAGCTTTCTAGGACTTGGGTTAAGCCACGCGTGAAATATTGCGTGTAGTCACCCCATTACAGGAAGGATGTGGAAGCTTTAAAGGGATGTAGAGGGGGATTGTCAGAACAATGCCTGCATTAGGAGGCAAAAGCTACAGGGAGAGGTTGCATAGACTAGGATTGTTTTCTCTGGAACACTAGAGGTTGCGATGACCTGATAAAAGCATATAAGATTATGAGAGGCACAGATAGGGTTGAATCCACCAATTCCACCGGGGTGGCGCTGCGATGGCAACCTCGCCGACAGTCTGACTGTCCTTTTCATACTTTTTTGTTATTTTTGGTAAGTTTTAAAAGTTTGTGTTAATGTTCCCTGGTTTGTTTTATGTGGGGGGTGGGGGAGGGGGTTGGGGGAAACTTTTTTTCAATCTCTTACCTTGCCGGAGATGCAATTGTTTTCCGGATCGTATCTCCGGCCACTCTGCGGCCTAACATCGTGGAGCTGGAGGCCTTGCCTGGGACTGACTTTGAGCCCACGCAGTGCCGTGGACTTACCATCTGAGTGTACGATTCCTTGCCTGGGATCGATGCTCCAACCGCGGCTTACGGACTTTAACATCAAGGAGCTCGCAGTCTCGGGTTGAGACCAGTCGGGAGCTCCAAGTCGCATGACGTTTGACAAGCCCCAACCCGGGGTAGATCATCCGGCGTGGGGGAGCTGTGATCCCCCCCGGATGCAGGAGCTTGATCGCCCCGATGAGGAAGGCCCGCCGCCAGCTACGGGAGTCAAGATCATCCCGTCAAGGGAAGGCTCAAGGCCCCCGACCACTGGAGGACAAAGAAAGAAGAGATTGAACTTTTTTTCACCTTCCATCACAGTGAGGAATGTGGAGGAGTCACTGTGGTGGATGTTCATGTTAAAATGTATTTTGTGTGTCCCGTTGCTTTTTATTATTATGACTATGGCGAATGAAATTCCTCTTGTGTTGCAAAACATACTTGGCTAATAAAGTATGATTGTGATTGATTGATTGTGAAAGTCAGAACACTTTTCCCAGGATGGAAAAATCAAACATTAGAGGGAATAGATTTAAGGTGAGACAAGCAAAATTTAATGGAGATATGCGGGGCATGTTTATTTTACACAGAGAATGATGAGTGCCTAAAACGCATTGCTGGGGAGTAGTGGTGGAGCAAATACGATAATGGCATTTACAAGGCATTTGGATATGTTTATGATTATATGCAAGCAGATTAGACCTGGTCTTGGCATCATGCTGGACATAGATATTGTGGGTTGAAGGGATTATTCATGTTGATTAGACGTAGGAGCAGAATTGGGCTATTTGGCCCATCGAGTCTGTTCCACAATTCAATCATGGCTGATTTATTCCCTCTCAACCCCATTCTCCTGCCTTCTCCCTGTAATCTTTGACACCTTTACTTATCAAGAACCTATTATTCTCTGCTTTAAAAATACCCAATGACTTGGACTTCGCTGCTGTCTGTGGCAGATTTCCACAGATCCACTATCCTTCAGCTAAAGCGATTGTTCCTGATCTCCATTCTAAAGATACATCCTTTTATTCAGTGGCCGTGCCCTCTGGTCCCAACACTGGACACATCCTCTCCACATCTATTCTATCTATGCATTTCATTATTTGGTAGGTTTCATTGAGATTCCCGCTCATCCTAAACTTCACTGAGTACAGGCCCAGAGCCATCAAACGCTCCTCATATATTAACCCAATCATCTCCCGAATCATTCTCATAACCTCCTCTGGACCCTTTCTAATACCAGCACATCCTTCCTCCGATATGGAGATCAGAACAGCTCACAATATTCCAAATGTGATCTGACCAGCATCTTCTAAAGCCTCAGCATTGCATCCTTGCTTTAATATTCTAGTCCTCTGGAAATGAATGCTAACATTGCATTTGCCTTCCTTACTACCAACTCAACATGCAAGATAACCTTTTGCGAATCCTACATCAGCACACTCGAGTTCCTCTGCACTTCTGATTTATGAATCCTCTCCCCATTTAGAAAATAGTCTATGCTTTTATTCCTTCTTCCAAAGTACATGACAACTCCTTCTGCAGACTTCCTGTTTCCTCCACAATATCTACGTATCATCTGCAAACTTGGCCATGAAGCCATCATACTCTTGTGCTGTACTTTTCTGTGTTAAGTTTGAGGAACTGCTGAAGAGCTATCCTGTAATAGAGATGACTGGCCTTGTAAGGGGTTTCTGCGCCGAGCTTTCGCCCAACCTAAGGTCCCCGTGCCTTGCTCTGATCCCCTTGACCAGGCCGTGCACACTGGTTCCCCGTGAGTGGTTCGACCCACTCACCCCTTACGGTTCTAGACACTGGGCTTAGATGCAGGAGCTCTTATAGTGCAGAAAAAATTCAACCAGACCAGATTTCAAAACCAGGGTTTAAATGAAAAGGCTTTTATTCAGCACTTGGGACTATTGTCCATGAATATTTATACAGTTCTATAAGACATATCTATAATACACATACCGAATGCATGAATACCTTTGATTTATTAATCACAAAACGCACAGTTCACAAGACATATACCCGAATACCCTTTTCGCTGAAAACTTAAAAACACACAGTTCCACGAGACATATATCCGAATATCTTCTTTGCTGAATTCTTGAAACACACAGTTCCACAAAACATATACACGAATACCCTTTTACTTATGAATTCTTAAACACAGTTCTGCAAGACACATACACGACTGTAAGATGGGGAACGTACGACGCATCGCAACCTTGACCAACACATATTTTAATACACACCCAACGTTTATTCACAACCACCCTCCCCTCTACACTAAACTATGTCCAGGATATGTAGGATTTGGAATGCATGCTCACCATGGGGCTATTACTGGGGTTACTGGCTGTTCGTTTTGCAGTATTTCTTCTCGAGTTGCGTGCCTGTTCCTCTCTCTTGCATCCGTTCTTCTTGCCTGTCGTTTCTTCCTCCTGCATTCGTTTGACTTCCTTCTGTCTTGCCTGCTTGCGTTCCTTGCAGGTTTTCTTCTCGAGTTGACTTAACTTTTTCACCCAAAAGTAGTGGCCAGTTATACTGTTTCTGACCCGTCCTATCTCCCGCCAGATCTTGGAATCTCTTTGTTCAAAAAGATATGTATGAGGTTTTCTTCTGATCTGCGCTTATGTTCTGGGATACCGGGGATGGCCAGACGGTGTTAATTGGGATTTCGTTGTGAGGTGATGGGTGTTAACTGGTTTCCCATCACCTACCAGGTAGTTTTCTATGGGCTATTGTGCCCCCTCACTGAGATGAACTGTTTAGGTCGGCTTGGGGCATTGTGAGTATGCTGATGTCAGCGCCCCAGTGTCTGGACTCTGACCTGGTTTCGTAGGTTTCTGCATGGCCAATACCCATCCTTTGTTCTGGCCATGGCTTTGCAGAAAACGTAGAGACTGGGTTGTAAGGTTTTTTACTTTTGTGGCTGGTCACGAGGTCCTGCGGCCATTTTAGGACCCACGGATTGTGACATCCTTTGTTAATCTGACCGCAGCCTTTCTCCGCTATCAGCCCCAGTCTCCCGTTTAAAATGTCCAAACTGCAGCTCTTTGCTTTCCAAATGAGGGAAAACTTCTCAAATCTTACAGTCCCTCCTGTTGATTTGCATAACCCCAGCTTATCGAATCAATTAAATAATGTGGTTGAGCAATGTTTTCCCGATTCTCCATATCCAGACCCCTGAGGTTTTAACTAAACTAGTGTTTCATTGCGAACGTACAGTCCCCATCTCTTAGGCTGACCTTTACTGCCCGTGTCCCGGGCAAAACTATATTACAATTATGTACATTTTCATGTCGGACATATACACCTACACCTTGTCCCGGGCCGATGCCTTCGCCATCCTCCTACTGGTGTCAGCTGTAATGTAGGACATGAAAACAATACAACAGTAAAATTTACATTTTTTTTTACATTCCTTCACAATCACTCTTGATACACATTCGAATACAAAAACCTAGTTTATACAAATTTTAAAAGGGGACAATATAAAACACAGTCTACTCGGTGCGGAGGGGGGGGGGGGGCACGTCCTCCTAGCAGCTTGCGGCTGGGTCCTGCTCGCCCACCCGCACGTAACGGTCTCTCCATTCCCCTTGATGTACTCGGTTATTGAGGTGCTGCCCTCTTTTACATTTTCCCCTTAGTGGTTTTTGGGCACTCACCCTCCTGTGCTACTGCCAGTGGAACTGTGGGAGGTGTCATGCGTGGTCGTGTGATGAGTTCAGTGGCGTTTACCGGGATCGGGGAAAGGGGGACCCCACAAGCCCGCGAGCTAACATCCCACCTCATCCCCTTACCGTCATCCTGCCACTGTCTCTGGAAAAATATGCTGTTGCCCGTGGGGCAACGATACCTCGAACCCCACATACACATATAAATCCCCTCATCCGGTTCCCACCATTTGTCCCAACACACACTCAACTGTTCTTTAGTCCCAGAAATAGTCCTATGAGTGTTGTTGTTAAGTCTCTCCCACTCAACAGTGGAGTTGGCCATTGTCCTGCTCGTTTTCCTCAGCCACCACCGCCTGCTCGCGGGGACCTTCCCCGTGCATACCAGGCAGATCCTTTTGCCAACGGTGGCGCTGATCTTTTGGGCGATGATCTTGATTCTCGGGCACAATAATGAAGTGTCCCGATAAGCAAAACCTGGGGCGCTGGAATACTCTGAAGAGTTCGATCCCAGCCACCCCGGCCACCGGCCTTCATGGAAGTAAACTGCGGTCTCCTCCGCTTCTCTCCTTCCAGTCCCATCGGTCGCGATGGGAGCCGTGTCCCCGGAGCAGCCGTAGACGATGATGTCTTTGGTGCGGCCCCGATAGGTCCACCCACATCCGATCGCCGTGGCAAAGATCCACCATACGAGTGCCTCCTTCCACTCCAGAAAACAGATAAAGAAGAATGGTATAGCCAGCCTCTTGGGGAGCGCTTGGCTTTGTTAAACGCCTCTGCGGGCGGGTCTCTTGACCCCCAGCCTGCACCCCACTCCCACACATCCTGGACGCATCAACTTTATTTAAACGCTAACTATCCCCACAAAACTTATCTTAAATAGCTTATCCTTATCAAAAATAGCTTATCCTTATCTAAAATACCTATCCTTATCTATATTACCTAAAATATCTTAAATAGCTTATCCTTATCTAAAATAGCTTATCCTTATCTAAAATACCTATCCTTATTTATATTATCTAAAATATAATACAGTGCCGCCTTCCCAGGGCGGCTCAGCTAATCCCTGTCAGGGCTGCAGCGGGTCGTCTCCTGCGGCTGCACCACGCTGTCTCCCACCTTTGATCCTCCGCAGCCTGTCACTGCCTGGCGGGGGCTAGGTCCCCTCCGGGACGTAAGCTCCCTCCTTCCTACTTGGCTCCCATACCTCGGGGCGTGATTGACCTCTGGCCAAAACTTCCTAAGTTGGGGTTTCCTGCTGGACCTACGGAGGATCACCTTAGACACTGCCCCCTGGACAGCCTGGCTGAGGACCGGTTCCTGCCGTGCCGCAGCTCGGGTACCCCCCGCAGCTGCCGACCCTGGCCCCGCCTCATCCAGCTCTGCCCCCTTGGTGCTGGGTATACCCGCGGCATCCGGCCTCACTCTACCTGTATCTACAGGTGGTGAGCCTTCGCTCGCTACCCCCGCCTTCCTGGTGCTTGAGTTGGGGACGTTACTGTCGTCCTCCTCCGACTCCTCTTCCTCCGTAATGGGATCCAGCCCCTGGTCGAGCTGATCAGGCTCTTCCTCACCTGAATCCCACCCAAAACGGGAGACCCTCCATTCCTGGAGAATGTCCTCCCCCCTCACGCAGGCAACCTTGCCTGTCTGCGTGACCTGCCTCATCCTTGGCTGTGAACGCGCGCCAGCCTGTTCCTTCCCTGTGAACCCCGCCAGTGCGAAAGGGACCCCCGTGGACAGGGGAGAGTCAAAGGGTTCCTCTGTGTGGACCACGGTGCATGAAGCCCCCGTGTCCAACAGATAACTGCCCCTTTGCCTCTCCACTACCATCTCCACAAGCGGTCTCTTCCACGCATCGTAGCGGAGAGGACACAGATAGGCAGGCTGCGTGGGCTGATGTCTAGGGGAATGTCCAGTGCCCCCCTCGCACCCGGGGAGCCGGTAGCGACTGCCACCTTCCCCTGGGCGGCCATGAGGGACTGCATCACTTCGATCATCGTTTCAATGATCTCGGGCTTAACTGGGACCTCGGTGCGCTGGGTGGTGCCAACCCTATCTTCCTTGGTGTGGGCCCTGCAATCCTTCTGCCAGTGTCCCACCTTACCGCACCTGAAACACTTGGACTGTGCGGTAGGGTTACCCTCCTGTTGCCACTCCTTTTGGGCCAGTGCAGTAGCCTCCGCTACGTACACCTTCCCTTTTTCGAGTCGGGTAGACGTACTCCGGGTGATTCTATACCCTACCGTGAGATGGTCCAAAACCGCCTCCTCCGTGCTATTTGTGGGATCAAACCAGGCTTTCGCCTGTTCCCTGACGGCTGCCAGGCTGTTTGACACCAAGCAACGGAGCCACTGGGCTCTCCCATTCCCGACCAGGTCATCCCGCGCGGGGACGTGCGGGCAGCTGCTCTGATATACTGTCCACAGTCGCGCCGCAAAAACCCTTGGGGGTTCTCCCTCCATCTGGAGGGTCTTCCCTAATTGGGCAAATGGACCCTCATCGCCTACCCCCAAGACTTCCAGGACCTCGTCCCGCAGGAGATCGTAGGTCCTGGTCCCTCTTTTACTCTCGTCTGAGAGGCATTGGAGGATCGAGCTGTCCAGGGAGAACAGCAACATTTTTGCCCGTTCTCCCTCGTCGCAACCGTTGATTGCGGCGGTTTGCTCGATCTCCCTAAAATGTAGCGAAGGGTCCCCTGATTCGGACAATTTAATTACATGTCCGATCATAGCTCTTAACTGCTGGGAGCTGTGGGGCACCACGATCTCGCTCTGAATGGGTCCGGCGTCCCCATTCAGCGCGGTCAATAGTCAATAGTCAATAGTCAATAGTCGTTTATTTGTTACATACACATAAATGTGTAGTAAAATGAAACATTACCCGCAGTTGAACAATAAGACCAATAAGATTAATCAATAAAAATGCAATAACACATACAATCACAACTAACACCAAACAAAAAGAAACATCCATCACAGTGAGTCTCCTCCAGTCCCTCCTCACTGTGATGGAAGGCCAAAATGTCTTTTTCTCTTCCCTGCCGTCTTGTCCCGCGGTCAGGCTGTTGGATTTGCCACGTCGGGGCGGTCGGGGCTCCCGATATTGAAGCCGCCGCTGGGCGGTGAAAGGTCAACGGCCTATTTCAGGCCGCGCCGGACGGTGAAAGGTCCGTGGCGGGCCGACCCAAGCCCCGCGATTCGGGGCGGGCGAACACGCTGCCTCTGCCGTTGCCGGAGCTCCCGATGTCGGCCCCCATCCAGGGGTCTGCGGGCTTCCGACGTCCACGCGGCCCGCGCCGGAGCCTCCGGAGACGAGTCGCAGCCGCGCCCGCAACATCCGCAGGCAGCCAGCGCCGCAGGTGGTGAGTCCGCGCCGCGGGCTCTGCGAACCAGAGCCCCAGGTGTTCCCAGGTGAATGGCCGGTGGTAGGCCGCAACGGGAACGGAGACACGACACAGAACAAAGGTCACGTCTCAGTTCTGGAGAGAGAATGTTACAGTTCCCGTTCCCTCCCACCCCCCCCCCCCCCCCCCAAAACATAACATACAACACTACATCATATTAAACTACAATTCAGACAAAAACAACAAAAAACACAAAAGACAGACGGACTGCAGGCAAGCCGCAGCTGCGACGGCAGCGCTGGGTCCCCGTCTGGTTTCCAGGACCGGGCACATGGGTGCCGGTGCCGAGTATTCTACCGGGAGCTCCTCTCTCTCTCTTTCCCCTACACTACCCCTTTTCCAGGATGCCTCGTAGCTAGGGGAATTGTGGAGTCTGTGGGCCGAAGCCACCATGGTCTTTCTAGGGATCGGAACCGGGACCTTCGCACCCGCTAGTGACTGGCCCGCGGGGGTGTTCATCAAACAGACCAGCCCGCTTGCTTTATTTAAAGCACCCCGCAGACCCTCTATCTCCTGCAGGCAGGCCCCGTGGTCGGCCCCTTCCGACCTGTCCTCCAAAACCATTTTATAGGCTGCCCTATACCCTTAAGTTTCTCTTCCTGGGTCTCCAGCTGGTGGCTCAGGGAAGCGCACTGCTCCCTGAGCTTGCCCTTACTGCGCATAGCCTCAGTGATCTGACACTCCATCAGCTCTACCCTAGCTTCGTGGCGGTTGGTCACGACCCGGCGCTCCTTGTTTAAAGAGTCCAGAGCCTCAATCAACTGGTTCCCACCCGCAGCCTTCTCCTCTACCTCCTCCTGAAGGTCCCTGATCTGGGCTGCCTGTGCCACAACCACACGGTCCAAAAGCTGGACCTGCTTTTTATAGCAGATCAGCCAGACCGCCTTCTCTACAGATTTCTTATGGGCTGTACTGGTCGTCCACCGGATTGCTGCATCCAGTGGGCGCTTGTCACCTAGTAACGCACACATCCATTGTTTGGTGATATTCACCTTACTAAACACATAGTCCGCAATGCGCTCGTCCATTATGTCCCTAGTTTTAAAATCCTTTTCTGGTACACTATCATCCTGCTGCCAGTGTCCCTTCGTGGTCGCCATTATCTGTAAGGGGTTTCTGCGCCGAGCTTTCGCCCGACCTAAGGTCCCCGTGCCTTGCTCTGATCCCTTGACCAGGCCGTGCACACTGGTTCCCCGTGAGTGGTTCGACCCACTCACCCCTTACGGTTCTAGACACTGGGCTTAGATGCAGGAGCTCTTATAGTGCAGAAAAAATTCAACCAGACCAGATTTCAAAACCAGGGTTTAAATGAAAAGGCTTTTATTCAGCACTTGGGACTATTGTCCATGAATATTTATACAGTTCTATAAGACATATCTATAATACACATACCGAATGCATGAATACCTTTGATTTATTAATCACAAAACGCACAGTTCACAAGACATATACCCGAATACCCTTTTCGCTGAAAACTTAAAAACACACAGTTCCACGAGACATATATCCGAATATCTTCTTTGCTGAATTCTTGAAACACACAGTTCCACAAAACATATACACGAATACCCTTTTACTTATGAATTCTTAAACACAGTTCTGCAAGACACATACACGACTGTAAGATGGGGAACGTACGACGCATCGCAACCTTGACCAACACATATTTTAATACACACCCAACGTTTATTCACAACCACCCTCCCCTCTACACTAAACTATGTCCAGGATATGTAGGATTTGGAATGCATGCTCACCATGGGGCTATTACTGGGGTTACTGGCTGTTCGTTTTGCAGTATTTCTTCTCGAGTTGCGTGCCTGTTCCTCTCTCTTGCATCCGTTCTTCTTGCCTGTCGTTTCTTCCTCCTGCATTCGTTTGACTTCCTTCTGACTTGCCTGCTTGCGTTCCTTGCAGGTTTTCTTCTCGAGTTGACTTAACTTTTTCACCCAAAAGTAGTGGCCAGTTATACTGTTTCTGACCCGTCCTATCTCCCGCCAGATCTTGGAATCTCTTTGTTCAAAAAGATATGTATGAGGTTTTCTTCTGATCTGCGCTTATGTTCTGGGATACCGGGGATGGCCAGACGGTGTTAATTGGGATTTCGTTGTGAGGTGATGGGTGTTAACTGGTTTCCCATCACCTACCAGGTAGTTTTCTATGGGCTGTTGTGCCCCCTCACTGAGATGAACTGTTTAGGTCGGCTTGGGGCATTGTGAGTATGCTGATGTCAGCGCCCCAGTGTCTGGACTCTGACCTGGTTTCGTAGGTTTCTGCATGGCCAATACCCATCCTTTGTTCTGGCCATGGCTTTGCAGAAAACCTCGAGACTGGGTTGTAAGGTTTTTTACTTTTGTGGCTGGTCACGAGGTCTTGCGGCCATTTTAGGACCCACGGATTTTGACATCCTTTGTTAATCTGACCGCTGCCTTTCTCCGCTATCAGCCCCAGTCTCCCGTTTAAAATGTCCAAACTGCAGCTCTTTGGTTTGGTGTTGCTTTCCAAATGAGGGAAAACTTCTCAAATCTTACAGCCTTCAACCATCACAATCATCTTTTTTTGTAGTAGATATGATTCCAAACAGCGGAGGATTTTCTCCCTGTTGTGTGATATCCATCAGAAAATCTTGGAGAATGCTAAATATCCAGAGCACCATTACAAATTGTGCCATGGGACTATCTGAACCCAAATGTGAATTTATTTTGGTTTTCTCAGGGTGAGATTACTCTGCCTAGATATATGTGAATGGTACTAAATAAAGCACATCATATTGCTGCATGTGATGCACTCATGCCATCCAGAGGTCATAGACTTCGCCTGCTGCATGAAGGCCGCTGCATAAGATACACCACGTAACTTAAGATTACTTGTGGAATCAATTTCATTGGCTTAATAGCAAGAGTCAAACATGTCTTCATCCAATATTAGACCGAGCTTCAGAATTTTAAGTACCAAGTTACCATGACATCACTTCAGCCTATGACAAGGCAATTGATTTTATAAAAGCCTTCAAGCTTCTCTTGAGACCCAAAGTTTGGCAATTGACAAACATGTTCTATTATCTAGGGTAATACACCTAGTCTGAAGTTGAAGAATTTGTATCTTTTTTTGTTTCAGTATAGGAGCTGTTGCCCCATGCTCACAATTTATATCAATGATCTAGATGAGAAAACCAAATGTAGTACTTCTAGGTTTGTCATAATACATATCATAAATCTGGTACAATGAATTGAGGAGGATGCTGAAAGTCTGTAACCTTTTGCAATCATCGTTGTTTCTGGCATTTGAGTTGCCAAACCAGACCATGATGCAAACAGCCAATATGCTCTCTACTGTACTGCGCTATTTTCAAGAGAGAGTTAGATTTAGCTCTTTGGGCTAAAGGAATCGAGAGATATGGGGGAGAAAGCAGGAGGAGGGTATTGATTTTAGATAATCAGCCATGATCGTATTGAATGGCGGTGCTGGCGGAATGGCCTACTCCTGCACCTATTTTTCTATGTTTCTGTGTTTCTGTGTATCTATACAAGGTCAAGAGAGTATTTGTTGACATACAGATTCTGCTCAATCTTCTAAGGAAGTAGAGGCATTGATTGGCTTTCTTTATGATTGCTGGATCCAGGACAGATCTTCAAAGATATGCACACCATGAATTTGAAGTTTTTGCCTCATCCTCCAGTTTAGAGCAAAAGTCCCTTTTAGCCTTTTTGATAACCTTATCAAAGTCATTCCTGAACTTCTTGTATGACTCTGTGTTACCACACCAGCACAAGATTTGGTCTTCAGAAGAATGCTGACCTCCTGGTTCAGTTTAGTTCAGTCCAGACCTGGTGCCTTAGGCCTAGCTGCTGCTGCTTACTCTTGCACAGTCATCACCCCCAACATTATTCAAAAGGGTGTACCTGTTTTGGGGGGAAATGGCCACAGCACATCCCCGCACTCTCTACCTATTACCTTTCCCCTTCCTGGTGGTCATCCATCTTCATTCTGCACTTCAAGTGCAACCACCTCATAATTACTTCTATCTATAATGCTCTTGGTGTCTGGATGATCCTGAGGTCATTAGGCCCCAGCTCCAGTTCCTTCACTCGGTGACTCAGGAGCTGAAGTTGAATATACTTCCCAAGATGTAGACCTCTGGCTATTAGAAGTTTCCTTAACTATATGAGGAGCATATCGGGTTAACAAATGAGGAGCGTTTGACGGCACTGGGCCTGTACTCGCTGGAGTTTAGAAGGATGATGGGGGGGTTAATTGAAACATACCGAATAGTGAAAGGCCTGGATGTGGAAAGGTTGATTCCACTGGTGGGAAGGTTTAGGACCAGAGGCCATAGCCTCAGAATAAAAGGAAGTATCTTTAGAAAGGAGATGAGGAGGAATGTCTTTAGTCAGAGGGCGGTGAATCTGTGGAATTCAACACCACAGAAGGCTGTGGAGGCCAGGTCCTGAACCGAGGGTGCAGTAAAATTGGTGTTCAACCTATACCATATTGCTACATTTGCACATTTTGTTTTAAGGACTATTTTGTGAGACTAGAAATCTGTGCACTGTTGTAAATACACCCAGGCCCTTGGGTGTATATATGAAGTGAAAAGACATTATTCTATAACCATGTAATAGTCTGCTTTACAAAATAAACACATACTTTTACAGTGGCAGAAGGTTTCAACAGAGGGTCTAATGGAATTATCAGAAAAGTTTGAAACCACAGTGCTGTACAAAAACTGGTACATCACTATTGTGGAAAAGTTTAGATTTTCATGTTGAAAATCAACATTACACATCCTAAAAAGACTTAGTGGTGAAGTAACTCAGCGTGTCTCTGGTTAATAGGGATAGGGGATATTTTGGGTCAGGACCATTCTTTGGACACTTATCTTGCTGGAAGTTTAAGAGAAATTATATAGCGTATTGACATTTCAATATTTGCAAAATACTAGATCAACGTAAATGCCTTAGTTACACAATCCTTAATGATTAAATTTTACAATATGTATTATCTTAGTGAAACTATGGACTGAGTTACGAAATTCATAACCAATTGGAATGTAGCACAGAAAGTTTTGTAAAATAATATATTAACTGCAGTGCTTCAACAAGAGGAAAGCAAATTAATTTTGCAGCACTTACAATAAATTCCATTGATTTTACAGGAGTTCCTGGAGCAAATGGGGGTCAAGGAACACTAGGACGTCTCTTTCTTCCTAGTAGTTACTTCCGAGGTTATGGTAAGTGATGCTTAAATTTTCAAACATACATTTCAAATATTTATCTAAAGGATCTGATTCCATTTAGGGGCAAAATGCCAACACCGAGAGAAATTTTTGCTTCGAATGTAAATTATGTAAAACTAAGTTAATCAAATGCGAAAAAAAGATACAAAGTGCTGGAGTATTTCAGCGAGTCAGGCAGCATCTCAGGATAGGTGACGTTTCAGGCAAGACTCTTCCACAGACTGGTTATGAGAGGGGGGGAGGGGGGGGAAGAAAGTTGGAAGAGAGGAGGGGCCTGGCAAAGTCTGGCAGACAGAAGTACAGCTTCACAGTAATCATTTCAGTTCATTGATGACAGGAAACAATATGACCTTTTCATGATTAATAATAAAAGGTGGAATGGCTTAACATGTGCAGCTACTTATTTAAAGTTGCTTTTAGTTTTAGAGATACAGCGTGGAAACAAGCCCTTCGGCCCACTGTGTCCACGCTGACCAGAGATCACCCGTACACTAGTTCTATCCTACATATGAGGGATAATTTACAGAAGCCCACAAAGCTGCACGTCTTTGGAATGTGAGAGGAAACCGGAGCACCCGGGGAAAACCCAAGCAATCACAGGGAAAACGTACAAGCTCCATACAGAGAGCACCCGAGATCAGAATTGAACCTGACCTTCTTGCACTGTCAAGTCAAGTCAATTTTATTTGTATAGCACATTTAAAAACAACCCACGTTGACCAAAGTGCTGTACATTTGATTAGGTTCCAATAGAAAAAAAAAATGAAAACATACAGTAGCACGCAAACAGTTCACAGCGCCTCCTCAATGAGCCTCAAACGCTAGGGAGTGGAAATATGTTTTGAGCCTGGACTTAAAGGAGTCGATGGAGGGGGCAGTTCTGATCGGGAGAGGGATGCTGTTCCACAGTCTAGGAGCTGCAACCGCAAAAGCGCGGTCACCCCTGAGTTTAAGCCTAGACCGCGGGATAGTGAATAGCCCCAAGTCGGCCGATCTGAGGGACCTGGAGTTAGAGAGGGGGGTTAGAAGATTTTTGATGTGGGGGGGGGAGTGTCCATTTAGGGCTTTATACGTGAATAGGAGGAGCTTGAAGTTGATTCTGTACCGTACAGGGAGCCAGTGGAGAGAGGCCAGAATCGGGGTGATGTGGTCCCTTTTACGGGTACCCGTCAGGAGTCTCGCTGCGGCGTTTTGGACCAGTTGCAGGCGGGACAGGGAAGATTGGCTGATCCCAGTGTATAGGGAGTTGCAGTAGTCTAGGCGGGAGGAAATGAAAGCGTGAATGATTTTTTCTGTGTCGTCGAATTTGAGGAAAGGTTTGATTTTAGCTATGGTTCGAAGTTGGAAGAAGCTGGCTTTTACCACAGCGTTGACTTGCTTATCAAATTTTAATGCAGAGTCAAATATCATGCCGAGGTTTTTGACATGCGGTTTGACTAGGCAGGATAGGCTTCCAAGACTGCCTGTTATCAATTTGATGGAGTCGGGGGGGCCGAATAGGATGACCTCAGACTTGCTCTCATTTAATTGGAGGAAGTTCTGTGCCATCCAACATTTTATGTCCTCAAGGCAGTGTGAGAGGCTGTTTAAATTTGACTGGTTGTTGGGTTTCAGGGGGAGGTAAAGCTGAGTGTCATCGGCATAGCAGTGGAAAGAAATGCCGTGCCTTTGAATGATTTGGCCAAGGGGGAGCATGTATAGAGAGAAGAGAATGGGGCCTAGGATGGAGCCTTGTGGAACTCCGCAGGAGAGGCTAGCTGGAGCAGAGGAATAACTGCCTATGTTGATGGCGAAACTCCTATCTTTGAGGTACGAAGCGAACCAGCTCAGGGCAGTGCCATCAATGCCAACCGCGTACCGGAGACGGTCAATAAGGATGGTGTGGTCCACTGTATCGAATGCTGCGCTGAGGTCGAGAAGGAGCAGGATTGCACTGTAAAGCAGCAACTCTTCTGCTGTGCATCTGCACTGTTTTTCTATTATATTTATGTAACAGTAATTGATTTTAGTCTCAAAAGCACATGGACAAACACAGAATTGGATGACTATTTTGCAGTTTGGCATGCTGCTGCTCTTTGATTGATTAATCCACTGATGACAATAATATCACTGGGGACCTGCCAAATCCAATAGTGAGATCTTTCTCACCACATTCAATAATAATGTCCGCAGTGGGTTTGATGAAGCTCCTAATCAGGTAATGAGATGATGTAGTTTGTAAATACAGGTATGATCAAAATGTTGCAATCTTTCTAGATTTGGCTAAAGTATTACTTACTATTTTCATAATTGTATAATTTCTATTTAGGGCAATGTTTCAGTGCTGTACAATGGAAAACTGAGGTGCTGTGGTTTAGATGAGATGCAGTGCCAAAGACTATCAAAGTATAAACAAACGTGGGGCAAAATTAAAGAAAAAGCAGTTCTCCCAGTTATCCTTTAATGAAAGATTCATAAGATAACAAGAAAAGCTGGCCATTTGACTCACTCGGTCTGTACATTCTCTGAAGAGCAACCAATCATCTCTTTTCATGGATAGGTGACATTGGATTGGATAGGAAGGGTCCTGACCCAAGACATCACCTCTCCATATTCTTCAGAGATGCTGCATTGCCCGTTGAGTTACTCCAGCACCTTGTCTTTTTTTTTGTTGTAAACCAACATCTGCAGTTCCTTGTTTTGAGGCTTTTTTCCCATATCTCTTTCTAATATTTTTCCAATCTCATTTTGAGTGCCACCGTTAAAGTTATATCCACCAAGCTATCAGATTGAGTTTTCATTGTGTAATAAGAACCTCTATTGGCAGTTCTGTTTTTTTTTTATTGATAGACTTGTATTCAATATCTGTATTGCCATATACAGCACCAAAACAGACTGTTGGGGTCCTTGGACAGGGTCGAGGGGGGAGGTGTATGGACAGGTGTTGCATCTCCTGTAGTTGCAGGAGAAAGTACCTGGGGAGGGGGTGGTTTGGATGAGGAACGAGTTGACCAGGGAGTTGCAGAAGGAACGGTCTCTGTGGAAAGGGGTGGAGATGTGAAGATGTAGCTAGTAGTTGGATCCCATTGGAGGTGGTGAATATGTCGAAGGATTATGTGCTGTATGCGATGGCTGATAGGGTGGAAGGTGAGGACAGGGGGATATCGTGTAGGACAAGTTTGGATACTGTATTTTGAGCTCCCGATGCCATCCGAAATACCACTCCACTTTAAGTGCATATAGGTCTGGAATTCCCACAAATTTAGTTTAGAGGTACAGCACGATACGGGCTCTTCAGTCCAAGTCCACACTGACCAACATCACAC
Organism: Rhinoraja longicauda; assembly: GCF_053455715.1. Taxonomy (NCBI): domain Eukaryota; kingdom Metazoa; phylum Chordata; class Chondrichthyes; order Rajiformes; family Arhynchobatidae; genus Rhinoraja; species Rhinoraja longicauda. Next base: position 12,422,817 of record NC_135978.1, read on the forward strand.
TCGTCCTATGTTACCCCACTTTCGTATCCACTCCCTACATACTAGAGAGCAATTTATAGAGGCCAATTAACCTACAAACCTTCAGGTCTTTGAGATGTAGGAGGAAACTGGAGCACCCAGAGAAGATCCACGCAGATACAAGGAGAACATGAAAACTCCAAGGACAGGACCCGAGGTCAGGGTTGAACCTGGATTTCTGGCACCGTGAGGCAGCAGGTCTACCATCTGTACCACCGTGCTGCCCTGATGGAGACGTTACACTTTTAATTTTTAAATTTTCTTGAAATGCTTTCTCTGTCCTCCTAGTAATCTTTTGTCATGAATCTGAAGAAGGGTCCCAACCCAAAATGTCACCTATTCATCCTCCCCAGGGATGCTGCCGAACCCACTGAGTTACTCCTGCATTTTGTGCAAATTTCTTGTCATGATTAAACTCTGAATACCTCTCTTGGAAGTCTAGTGTTGGACTTGTAAAAGATGGCTTGCACATTAGAGGTGGCACTTAGCCAGCTCACTGGTAGTGTTTTAGGTTTAGATTTATTATTGTCATGTGGACTTGGTTGCAGGAAAAAACTTTTGTTTGCATACTGTCCAATCAAATTAGATTATACTACACATGAATACAATCTAGACAAAAAGTTAAAGCAATTTGAAAGAGTATCGGACAACAGTAGATCCTAATCTGGAACCGACATGCAAAGTGTCGCCACACTAATAGCCTTGCAGCAACCAATGAAGGGAATATGCAGCTGGAGCTGACCCGCTGGGCGACAGTAAGGGCGCTCCCAGTTGCATTGGTTAAATCGGAAGTGCTGGGAGAGTGTATCAGATCTGTGCTCCGGCTAATCACCATGCAGCACCCTGCATGGTAGAAATCTGTTGAAGAGCAATGACTTAGCCAGTACTGTGATATAGCAATGAGAACATCATTTGGACATACTAAAAACCTGTGATCGTATGAAAACTCATATATATTTAGAGCACAAAAGCAAGGGCTTTCAGGCTGTTTTGTCCATGCCAGCCAAAGAGAAATATTTAGTTTAATCATTCTTCATTTCTTAGTGAAGATCCTTAAAGGTAATGGCTACTTTTGACACATTTCAAAATTAGCCATTACCTCTAATGTTTTGCACCATGAAAAGAAGAAAGATTACATTAAATATTGCACTACCAGCATTAAAGCTTAAACTTACATTAGCCCTACCCCAACCCCTTGAGGTTGCCTCTAACTACTGTAACTCTCAAAACACCTGTGCTGAGGAGGTGGTTAAAGAGCTGGCTCGCCATAAACTCCTCATTGGTAATTAGGCGCAGACAATAAATGTTATCGATACTCAAATCCCCCAAATTACGAAAGTACATTGAATGTTTTCAAGCACCACGTACAGTTCCCTGGGTCTTGACTCCAAGCACTGACCATTGAGCCAGCAACGGTGAAGTCACCATCTTCACTCTGTCATTTATCTCCGGTCTCGAGTAAGCTTTTGTCTTCAATTGTCAGTCACCATCCATTCTGAAGACCCTTCTGAAGGGGATGCGTGGTGATAAAATATTTGTAATCTTGCAATCGATGTATAATGCAATTCATCCAGTCTGCAATCACATAAATAGGTGGCCAACATGAAGTGTGAAGTGCGGGAGTGTTGGAGATTGACCACTGCGTTTATTTTCGCATGGAATCGAATTCCAGTTGCCCGTACCTCTGTTTACAAAGCTCGGAGTCCTGTCTTAGTTGTCCTCAATATAATACATTTTCTATGAAGCCCTGATTAATCCTTACAAACTCAACCAGTGTATATGTGGCGAGGATACCAACGGTCACTTGCAGCATTACATGTCACCCGCGCGTCTGCCAACGGTCACTCGCGGGGATCACATGTCACCCGCGAGCCTGCCAACGGTCACCCGCGAGCCTGCCAACGGTCACCCGCGAGCCTGCCAACGGTCACCCGCGAGCCTGCCAACGGTCACCCGCGAGCCTGCCAACGGTCACCCGCGAGCCTGCCAACGGTCACTCGTGGGGATCACATGTCACCCGCGAGCCTGCCAACGGTCACTCGTGGGGATCACATGTCACCCGCGAGCCTGCCAACGGTCACTCGTGGGGATCACATGTCACCCGCGAGCCTGCCCATCGTGAGCGTCCGCCTGTCAACGGCGACTCGCGAGACCAACCGCCACTCGCCAGTTTTGCGAATCACTACCGGTCCACCTTGTGATTTGTCCCTTCTGTGTTGAACCGTCACTGGCGTTTGTCCCGCACTACTCGCACACATGCCGTCACTGCAACAGTTGTAATTTTAGCCGAACTGGGGGGAAAAAAGATACAAAATGCTGGAGTAATTCAGCGGGTCAGGCAGCATCTCAATAGACAATAGGTGCAGGAGTAGGCCCTTCGAGCCAGCACCGCCATTCAATGTGATCATGGCTGATCATTCTCAATCAGTACCCCGTTCCTGCCTTCTCCCCATACCCCCTGACTCCGCTATCCTTAAGAGCTCTATCTAGCTCTCTCTTGAATGCATTCAGAGAATTGGCCTCCACTGCCTTCTGAGGCAGAGAATTCCACATATTCACTGCCTCCCATTCCGAAAGGGACCCATTTATCCCCACTCTTTGCTTTCTGTCTGTCAACCAATTTCTACCCCTTATTCTTAAACTTAAGGAGGTGGCTCTAGAAATAGTGGAAGCATTGGAGATCATTTTTCAATGTTCTATAGATTCAGGATCAGTTCCGGTGGATTGGAGGATAGCAAATGTTACCCCACTTTTTAAGAAAGGAGGGAGAGAGAAAACGGGTAATTATAGACCAGTTAGTCTGACATCAGTGGTGGGGAAGATGCTGGAGTCAATTATAAAAGACGAAATTGCTGAGCATTTGGATAGCAGTAACGGGATCATTCCGAGTCAGCATGGATTTACGAAGGGGAAATCATGCTTGACAAATCTACTGGAATTTTTTGAGGATGTAACTAGGAAAATTGACAAGGGAGAGTCAGTGGATGTGGTGTACCTCGACTTTCAGAAAGCCTTCGACAAGGTCCCACACAGGAGATTAGTGGGCAAAATTAGGGCACATGGTATTGGGGGTAGGGTACTGACATGGATAGAAAATTGGTTGACAGACAGAAAGCAAAGAGTGGGGATAAATGGGTCCCTTTCGGAATGGGAGGCAGTGACCAGTGGGGTACCGCAAGGTTCGGTGCTGGGACCCCAGCTATTTACGATATACATTAATGACTTAGACGAAGGGATTAAAAGTACCATTAGCAAATTTGCAGATGATACTAAGCTGGGGGGTAGTGTGAATTGTGAGGAAGATGCAATAAGGCTGCAGGGTGACTTGGACAGGTTGTGTGAGTGGGCGGATACATGGCAGATGCAGTTTAATGTAGATAAGTGTGAGGTTATTCACTTTGGAAGTAAGAATGGAAAGGCAGATTATTATCTGAATGGTGTCAAGTTAGGAGGAGGGGGAGTTCAACGAGATCTGGGTGTCCTAGTGCATCAGTCAATGAAAGGAAGCATGCAGATACAGCAGGCAGTGAAGAAAGCCAATGGAATGTTGGCCTTCGTAACAAGAGGAGTTGAGTATAGGAGCAAAGAGGTCCTTCTACAGTTGTACCGGGCCCTGGTGAGACCGCACCTGGAGTACTGTGTGCAGTTTTGGTCATCAAATTTGAGGAAGGATATTCTTGCTATGGAGGGCGTGCAGCGTAGGTTCACTAGGTTAATTCCCGGAATGGCGGGACTGTCGTATGTTGAAAGGCTGGAGCGATTGGGCTTGTATACACTGGAATTTAGAAGGATGAGGGGGGATCTTATTGAAACATATAAGATAATTAGGGGATTGGACACATTAGAGGCAGGAAACATGTTCCCAATGTTGGGGGAGTCCAGAACAAGGGGCCACAGTTTAAGAATAAGGGGTAGGCCATTTAGAACGGAGATGAGGAAGAACTTTTTCAGTCAGAGAGTGGTGAAGGTGTGGAATTCTCTGCCTCAGAAGGCAGTGGAGGCCAGTTCGTTGGATGCTTTCAAGAGAGAGCTGGATAGAGCTCTTAAGGATAGCGGAGTGAGGGGGTATGGGGAGAAGGCAGGAACGGGGTACTGATTGAGAGTGATCAGCCATGATCGCATTGAATGGCGGTGCTGGCTCGAAGGGCTGAATGGCCTACTCCTGCACCTATTGTCTATTGTCTATTGTCTATTAAACTGTGGCCCCTTGTTCTGGACTCCCCCAACATTGGGAACATGTTTCCTGCCTCTAACGTGTCCAACCTCTTAATAATCTTATACGTTTCGATAAGATTCCCTCTCATCCTTCTAAATTCCAGTGTATACAAGCCTAATCGCTGCAGTCTTTCAACATATGACAGTCCCGCCATTCCGGGAATTAACCTAGTATACCTACGCAGGAGAACATGGATAGGTGACCCTTCTTTACACCGGTGGGGAGGAAGCTGGAAGAGAGGGAAGACAAGACACAGCGTGGCAGGCAATAGGTGAACAGGGGTGGGGTGATAGATGGTTGGATGATAGACGGAGATGAAAAAAAAGGAATGAAGAGTTGCGAATTGCAAAGCCAGAATAAATAATTTGGGGGGAGAAGAGATATAGTTGCAAGACCAGATGGGGCACAGGGAAGTGCGGGCGGAAAGGGCAGTTAGGAGAATGCAATGTTAATACCGTTGGAATGTCTCCGGCATCGTTTGAAGAAATTACAGGCCCAGTAAGACCCATGCTCTATAATTTTGTGCGATGCAACCATTGAACGTATTCCAGAATTTGTGGTAGAACTACACGAGGCTACATGAAAAGTGCGACTTGACTGAAAACAAAACTTGAAAATTAAAAGGATCAAAAGGAGCACCTGAATCCTGCAGCAACCCTCTCTGCCAACCAAATTTACAAGAACATTTTTAAATAGAACAAGGAGAGATTCCTTTCTCTGAACTTAGCTAAATAATATGTAATGTTTATTTGTCCATTGATGGCTCTAGAAAGTTGTTACGTTCTGCTTATACTTTAAAAATATAAGATTGTTTCATGGTCTGTTAACAAAACAGATCTAGTATTAAAATTTGAATAAATTCTTCAGATGCAGGCATATTTTCCAGCTTTGTTTCGCTGTATGTGGTCTTGTGAAATTAATGAACTACAGAACTATCTGTTGAATCCAGCCCACGGCAACTCTGACAGCACCCTTCAGGGCTGGGGGGTGCACTGTCGATCAACCAGGAGCGACTAGGCTTGTATACACTGGAATTTAGAAGGATGAGAGGGGATCTTATCGAAACATATAAGATTATTAAGGGGTTGGACACGTTAGAGGCAGGAAACATGTTCCCAATGTTGGGGGAGTCCAGAACAAGGGGCCACAGTTTAAGAATAAGGGGGCCAATTCTCTGAATGCATTCAAGAGAGCTAGATAGAGCTCTTAAGGATAGCGGAGTCAGGGGGTATGGGGAGAAGGCAGGAACGGGGTACTGATTGAGAATGATCAGCCATGATCACATTGAATGGCGGTGCTGACTCGAAGGGCCGAAAGGCCTACTCCTGCACCTATTGTCTATTGTCTATCACATTTAATTCAAAATGTTGTTAATATGTAAATAAAGTAATTTCTAACAAAAAAAAGGGCAAGAGAAGTAGGTGCATCATCAAGAGCTGATTCCGGTCTAAGTTACTTACCATTCTGATTTTGGAACTTTCTACCCACCCCATTGTGGGAATACCTTCTCCAGAAGGGCAAGTAGTTAAAGAAGATGGCTTATCATTATCTTCTCTAGGGCATTTTGGGACGGACAATAAATGCTGGCCCTGTCCTACACTTCCACACTGGAGAACGACTGACATTCTGAATTTGAAGATTGTTGCTTTGACCCAAAGCTCTGATGTTTTCCAGAAATCCTATTCCTTAGGTCACATTTCCCTTCCCCTGAAAACTATTTAGTTCCGACTCCTTTACTTAAGATAAGCGTTGGTCCTGGCATTATGTTTGGCACAGACATTGTGAGCCCAGTGACCTGTTCCTGTGCTGTACTGTTCTACGTTAAAAAATAGAATGTTGTTATAGCAGGAGTGAAGTGGCAACTCCAACAGCCTGACCGCGGGACAAGACGGCAGGGAAGAGAAAAAGACATTTTGGCCTTCCATCACAGTGAGGAGGGACTGGAGGAGACTCACTGTGATGGATGTTTCTTTTTGTTTGGTGTTAGTTGTGATTGTATGTGTTATTGCATTTTTATTGATTAATCTTATTGGTCTTATTGTTCAACTGCGGGTAATGTTTCATTTTACTACACATTTATGTGTATGTAACAAATAAACGACTATTGACTATTGACTATTGAAATGGTGAAGTATAGGAGGGAATTCCCCCTGGAAACATAATGGAACCAATGAAATTCAAGGATGTTCTTTTCGGTAAAAATATATTTTTACTTGATGAAAAATGGGTGACAAACCAGATGTAGAGTACCTGTTCACTGGCATGATGTGCAATTATTTATAATTTTTCACTTTAATCCTGGATATTTAGTTGCAAATTCTGAACTGCACATGCTGGAAATGTGAAATAAAAAGAAGCTATTGGAAATATTCAGCAGGTCATACACCATCTGTAGAAAGTGAAACACGGTTAACATCTCAGGTCAAAAATCGTTGATGAGTACCCTATTATGATATGAGTCTGAAATAAGCTGCCAGCCATTCATTCCCACCTTCCATACTCCCACCCTTCCTCATCAAATCTTCTGTTGAAACCTTTATCATATCTTTATTTTCTGTAGACTTGATTGTATCAGTGCTCTACTGGTCATTCACTCATCTTTCTCACATGAACCTGCGGACATTTAAACTGCTGCATGCATCCTAATTTACATCTTTCCCTTCACTCGGTTCTTATGCTTGCTGTCCTATATCAACTCTGCACCTTTTTTATAAGATTTGCATTCTTGTTTGATTATGCCCTCTGTGCGCACACACACACACACACACACACACACACACACACACACACACACACACACACACACACCCGTCTTAGACAAACAATTGGAAGGAATTTTCTGGTCTGTCCACTAAGCATTGTTGCAAACATCTAGCTCACCTCAGTCTTCCTGTTGCACAATATCAAGCAGTTTCCAAATTGATGTGTTTCCGCACAGAATTTGAAATGCATGCAGTTCCTCCACAATATGTCAGTTATATTGTACTAAAGCAGGTTAAACTTCTTATTTCATTTCAGGAGTACCTAGCCAAATTCCAAGGTCAGCATATCCCTACAAGTCGATTCCTGGAGCTGGGATTCTAGGTAAAAGTTTTCAGTTTTATTTGGAGGAACTATTCTTTCTCTGTATTTATTGTGTTCTAAATCCATTTTATTACAGGATTCTTGAGCAGATTACCCAGTGTGAATTCTGGATAATCTCAGCAAAGTCATGATCCACTCTATTGTGGAACACTGTGGCAGAGTGCACTTGCAGTTTTACCATCTGGAATCTTTTGAGAGTTAGGGACATCGACATTCAGATTTACATGCACAAAAGCACGTATTTGTGAATGCAAGTGCTAGCTGTTTGCAATAGAATGCAGGCATTTATCACACAGATGCATCCCATTCCTTTTGCTGATTTAGACTAATAGTAATTATTGTTTGTCATAAAATCATGAAACCTTTTCTTTCAACAGAAGAGTTTATGATAATGCTGATTAACAATGAGTCTGACACCCACACTAGTCCATGTCAACTGAATGACTATGTTTGGGATGGCCCAGTGGGGAACAGTACCTCTCTCCTTGTCCCGTTCTCCTTCATGGAGATCTCCAGAGTAAGAGCAGGCATCAATTTATTTGCCTTTCCAAAAATGTGTCCACAGCAATAGAAAAATGTCAAAATAGCAAAATGTTAAAATAATCAGTCTGCAGAAAGGTCCCGACGCGAAACGTCATCTATCCATGTTCTCCAGAGATGTTTTCTGACCTGCTGAGTTACTCTAGCACTTTATGTCCCTTTTGTGTAAACCAGCATTTGCAGTTCCTTGTTTTTTCAAAATAGCAAATGCCAGTTTTCTTTCATTGCATTCTCCCCTTAAATAGGCATAACAAGGTCTGCCATTTTTATTCAATGCTTTTCAATATAATTGAGTTCATAACTCATCATTCCTTTAAGTTGAGGTCTGAGCATTAAAATGGGCTTCAAACTGGGATACACTACAGTTTTCAAATGGTGCCCGGAACCTGTTCCGATTATTATTTACTGTACAGGTGGCGCAGCGGTAGAGTTGCTGCCTTACAGCACTTGCAGCGCCGGAAACCTGGGTTTGATCCCGACTACGGGCGTTGTCTGTACGGAGTTTGTACGTTCTCCCCGTGACCTGCATGGGTTCATGCTGAGATCTTCGTTTTCCTCCCACATTCCAAAGACGTACAGGTCTGTAGGTAAATTGGCTTGGTAAATGTAAAAATTGTTCCTAGTGTGTGTAGGATAGTGTTAATATGCGGGGATCGCTGGTCGGCGCAGACCCAGTGGGCCGAAGGGTCTGTTTATGCGCTCTATCTCTAAACTAAACTAAAGTTCTTTAAAAGTAGGTTGTTAAAATTATATTTCTCAAGTCCAGTTTTTACAGCTATTAATCTATCGCCAGATTAAAGTTGTTATTTGCATCAAAAACAATTACTTCCCATTTGTTCAAAGTCTGCATATAAGTTGGCGGAGATGGGGTGAAAGTTTAGTTTAGTTTATTAGTTTATTATTGCCATTGTATCGAGGTAAATGAGGTACATGGGAAGTCAGGACCACTCTCTAGTTGATGAGAGGATGGTTCAGTTGCCTGATAGCTACTGGGAAGAAACTGTCCCTGAATCTGGAGGTATGCATTTTCAAACTTCTGTACCTCTTGCCTGATGGGAGAGGGGAGAAAAGGGTGTGACCAGGGTGAGACTGGTCCTTGATTATGCTGGTGGCCTTGCTGAGGAGCCATGAAGCGCAGATGGAGTCAATGGAAGGGAGGCTGGTTTACATGATGGTCTGGGCTACATCCACAACTTTCAACAATTTCTTGCGGTCTTGGATGGAGCTGTTCCCAAACCATGCTGTGATGCATCCTAATAAAATCCTTTCCACGCATCTGCAGACATTGGTAAGGGTTGTTGGGGACATGCCGAACTTCTTAAGCCTTCTAATAAAATAAAGGCTTTGGTGGGGTTGGGCTGAGAGTGAGGAGAATGTTTAAATGGCCAAAGTTTTTGAATTTTTTTCTTCATACTGTCTGCAATACAGTTTACTGCATTAATTTAAAGACATGAGAAATGTAAGCTTAATTACTTGAATTTGCTTCATAATTGCTTCATAATTTAGTCAGATAAATAAGTATGCAGCATATTGAAAGGTTATAATGAGTCTGATGAAGTATTTTGAATGTATGAAAGGGCAATGGTAAATTTCTAGGACATAGTAGAACTTCTGGCTTTGCCTTTTTGTGTCTATGTGTCTTTGTGTTGCCATCTATTTCTCACATTTCTATGTATTACGTTGGGTCAATTCCCTATGTATATGAAAGTTATATAACAAGTGAAGGGCAAATTTAACTCTTACAAAATTTTCTTAGATTTTGTTTAATTAAAAAATGAGAACATAACTTTGAACTGTTTTTTCTACCACTCTAGGTGCTGGAGTTCCAGGTGCCATTGTCCCAGGTGCATATCCAGGGTATCCGGGTAGGTGCAGATATTGCCTTGAAGTGTGCATGTATTTTACATTGTGCTCCCTGTTAGTACAGTTTATTGTCGTTGATAATCCTGGGTGTTCAAATGATCTTGAAAATCATCTTTTTAAATCTTCTAATGTATTAAAATACAAAAATAATACTGAAGAGTTCCTTCATACCTTAAATAATTTTGCTGGGGAAGAATTCACTGCTTTTGGAGTTTTTTAGCTTTTTATTTACATTTTTAATCACTGTTTTCATAGGAAGACACACATTCAATCTTCTCCCCATTAAGTCGTACTAAAAGTGTGCAGGACTATGACTAATGAATCCATAATTAAGATAAAACCAGATAGCTCCACTTCTTCAATTTCCCCAACATTCTGAAAACTTTACAAAGTGTCTGACTCCAATGGCCTCAACTTCAACTGTCTCTCCCAACAAACCTGTCAGCAATTGATGAACACAGAGCGTAACCCTGCTGTTCGGACCTGCATTCCTGGGCTTGGCACGTTCTATGGTGTTTGCACAAATGGGGTAATTTTACATGGGAGGTTTAAATTGTGCATTAAATGATGACTGATGAGACCTTGCATTCTTCGAATGCTTTGTACACTTGCATGTGCGTGTAAGTTAAATCCCAATTGAATTTATAGGACAAAATGAAACTACACTCTAATTTAGTAACCAGTGCTTGAAATTGAATATATTAGAAACATAGAAAATAGGTGCAGGAGGAGGCCATTCGGCCCTTCGAGCCAGCACCGCCATTCATTGTGATCATGGCTGATCATCCACAATCAATAACCCGTGCCTGCCTTCTCCCCATATCCCTTGATTCCACTAGCCCCTAGAGCTCTATCTAACTCTCTCTTAAATCCATCCAGTGATTTGGCTCCACTGCCCTCTGTGGCAGAGAATTCCATAAATTCACATCTCTCTGGGTGACAAAGTTCCTTCTCACCTCAGTTTTAAATGGCCTCCCATTTATTCTAAGACTGTGGCCCTGGTTCTGGACTCCCCCAACATTGGGAACATTTTTCCTGCATCTAGAGACATATATCTAATTTTATATGTCTCTATAAAATCCCCTCTCATCCTTCTAAACTCCGGTGAATACAAGCCTAGTCTTTTCAATCTTTCCTCATATGACAGTCCCGCCATCCCAGGGATCAATCTCGTGAACCTACGCTGCACTGCCTCAATTACAAGGATGTCCTTCCTCAAATTAGGAGACCAAAACTGTACACAATACTCCAGATGTGGTCTTACCAGGGCCCTATACAACTGCAGAAGAACCTCTTTACTCCTATACTGAAATCCTCTCGTTATGAAGGCCAACATGCCATTAGCTTTCATCACTGCGTGCTGTAACTGCACGCCAACTTTCAGTGACTGGTATACAAGGACACTCAAGTCTCGCTGCACTTCCCCCTTAACTAACCTGACACCATTGAGATAATAATCTGCCTCCTTGTTTTTGCCGCCAAAGTGGATAACCTCACATTGATCTGTATTATACTGCATCTGCCACGCATCTGCCTACTCACTCAACCTGTCACCCTGTGACCTCCTAACATCCTCTTCACAGTTCACACTGCCACCCAGCTTTGTGTCATCCATAAACTTGCTAGTGTACTTCTAATTCCTTCATCCAAATCATTAATATATATGGTAAACAGGTGCGGCCCCAACACCGAGCCTTGCGGCACTCCACTGGCCACTGCCTGCCATTCTGAAAAGGACCTGTTTACTCCTACTCTTTGCTTCCTGTCTGCCAACTAATTCTCTATCCATGTCAACAACCTACCCCCAATACCATGTGCTCTAATTTTCTCAACAATCTCCCATGTGGGACCTTATCAAAGACTTTCTGAAAGTCTAGATACACTACATCCACTGGCTCTCCTTCATCCATTTTACTTGTCACATCCTCAAAAAATTCCAGAAGATTAGTCAAGCATGATTTCCCTTTCATAAATCCATGCTGACTTGGACTTATCCTTTTACTGCTATCCAAATGCACCGTTATTACCCCTTTAATAATTGACTCCAGCATCTTCCCCACCACCGATGTCAGGCTAACTGGTCTGTAATTCCCCGTTTTCTCTCTCGCTCCTTTCTTGAAAAGTGGGATGACATTAGCTATCCTCCAATCCACAGGAACTGATCCTGACTCTATTGAACATTGGAAAATGATCACCAATGTGTCCACTATTTCTAGAGCCACCTCCCTGAGTACCCTGGGATGCAGACCATCAGGCCCTGGGGATTTATCAACCTTCAGTAACATCAGTCTACCCAATAATATTTCTCGCCTAATGCTAATTTCTTTCAGTTCCTCTACCCCCCTAGATCCTCTGTCCTGTAATACATCTGGGATATTGTCCAATCTGTTTCTATTTTTGAAATTTTGAAAAATGGAAGTAGAATTCTGTTAAGTATTATGTATTGTACTCCTAGGTGCAAGGAGTCATGGGCTTGGAGTACTTCCTGGAGTACCAACTGGAACTGGTTTGAAAGCCAAACCAAGTAATTTTAAAAATACTTATATTGATATTCTATTCAAGTATTTTATTAAGTAAGATAAGGAAACATGGGGATACAGTTGAGAGTAAAAAATAGAATTAAAACTCCTTTGCCATTGTACTGTCCAAAAATACACTTGTGCAATAACTGTAGAATGTCAGGAATCAATGGACATAAGAATATGGCACAACTAGACTTACTTGAAGGAGGAGTTTTACTTAATATCATATTTAGTTTTTTCAGCTTTAATGTATTGGATATGCTGTGCAGGTTTTGGTGCTGAAAAAAACTCCTATGCTAAGCTATCCTATGCTAATTTGGGGAGGGATGGGTAGACTGTGTGGGAGGAGTGTTTGGGTGTTGAGCAGAGGAACTAGGTGGGGGAGGGTACAGAAACTGACACGGGTAGGAGGCTGGGGGGATTTGGAAAATGGAGGCTGGTCATTTGTTGTTTCCACATCACCTTCCAGCCTCTGTCATTGCAAACTAGAACAGCACTTCATATTCTGCCTGAATAGTCTAAAACACCTCCCCCACCTACTCCATCTGCCCATTACACAACTCCAATTGGGTTCCTTGTCCCCCCTCTGCACTGTTCTCATATAAGGTTTGATGATTCATCCTAGATTCCCCAAGATGTCCAAAAGACAATATACAATTCTGCACCACAATGTAGATGCTAAGAGATATGAAATGTATCGGCTGAAATAATTTTTAAAGTAATTATATTGTGGAACCTGATAGATTCTAGAGTGAACAATAGGCAAATATTGTTTTTTACAAGTTTATTGAATTATAATTTTCCACCAAAAAATGAGGATGTGGCACTAATAATGGTTTAATTTTATAATTTATCCCTTTGTTTACTCTTTCTAGATGCTGGTGGTCAATATGGATATCCAACAGGTAAAGACTGATATAAGCATCTAATAATTACACATAAAATAATGTATTACAATAAAGAAAGAAGTGGGAATATATGCTTCCACTAAGGTCCTGAATAGGAGGTTGGTTAACAAGGTAGGAACAATGAGATTAATAAACATTCATCATTGAACAGAAAGGAAAGAGTGCAAATACATGGATCTTTCGCAGATTGGTAAATTGAAATTATTATTATTTCTTGGTATCATACAACTGCCAATAGCGAACAAATTTCAGTGCATGTGTCATGCAGCATGTCACAGCTCAGGAGATGTTCCATAGTCTGGAGGCCCCGTCTGCACCCGCAGTCTGCCACATCTTCAGTATTTCCCACTTCAACATGCTCGATTTGCTCCTCTCCATTCCTGTCTGCAGTCTGTTGAGACTGCGCCAGGTTATCCACGGTTGGTCGGAACCTGGTGGGAGTTTCTCAGAGGGATCGATTGCTATGTGAGTGTCTTCCAGAGATTCTGTAGTCTCTCTTCCCAGAGTTTGAGCCTTCTAGACGATGCACTACAGTCCAGGGGATGGACAGAGGAGAGGAAACTTCAGTGTGATTTCAAACGCTGAGGTAGCAAAGGGTGGTCATGTAGGGGGTGTCTTTCATCCTCTGATTGTCTGAGGCGTTCTTTTAGACTGGCTACAGCTCTTCTGATCCAGGAGGTGCAATGTCAGAGAGTAGGTAGGTGTTGTCAGTCATGGTAGGTTTCATGCATCCACTGATGTAGCGACAGCTTGTGTTTAGTACAGGATCAATCTTCCTTGCATGAGCTGAGCACTCCCATACTGCGCAGGCATACTCGGCAGTGGAGAAGCAGAGAGCCAGAGCTGTTGATCGAATGGTTTTAGAATTTGTTCCCCAATTGAAACTAATGAGGCACCACAAGGATTGGTGCATGGACCCCAATTTAGCTGAGGGGATATTTTCAAGTTCCTAAAGAAATTACCTGGTTTTTGAGGTGAATGTAAAAAGATTTACAGAAGATTTTGTCAAGATGAATGAAAACCTAAGATCATAACAGATAGAATGTAAAGTAGAAAAATGTGTTCCTTTGCTGCAAATAACAGATACATTGATTATTTTTTAACTAATGAGAGATTAAGTCATGTTGACATTTAAAGGGACTGAGGTATACTGGTGCACAAATCAACGAAGACCAGGTATACATTTGCTTTGACTGTAGCTTTGCAGGCAACGATACAACAAATAAATATACAACAATCAATAATACAATAAATTACCAGTATTATAGATAACCAGATTATAAAGTGCAACTTAAACAAAGTTCATTGTAGATCGTTGAAGAGGCAGGGTTGTCCTTGAACCAGGAGGTCATAGTTTTTTAGGCGCCTGTATCTTCTTCCCGATGGTAGCAGAGAGATGAGAGCATGGCCAGGGTACTGTGGGGCTTTGTTGATATTAGCTGCCTTTTTGAGATAGCACCTCCTGTGGAGAACGCAATACCTGTGATGGACTGGGTAATGTCCACCACTTTATGCAACTTCCTTTGTTTAGTTTAGTTTATTGTCACGTCTACCAGGGTACAGTGAAAAGCTTTTTGCTGCATGCTATCTAGTCAGCGGAAAGACTATTCAAGATTACAATCAAACCGTCTACTGTGTACAGATATAGAATAAAGGGAATAACATTTAGTGTAAGATAAGGTCCAGTAAAGTGCATTTTAGATAGATCGAAGGTCTCCAATGAGGTGGATGGTAGGTCCAGACCGCTCTCCAGATGGTGATAGGATGGTTCAGTTGCCTGATAACACCTGGGAGGAAACTATCCCTGAATCTGGAGGTATACCTATTCACCCTTCTGTACCGCTTGCCTGAATGGAGCGGGGAGAAGAGGAAGTGTCCGCATTGAGCGGGGAGAAGAGGAAGTGTCCGCTGGTGGCCTTGGCGAGGCAACGTGAAGTGCAGATGGAGTCAATGGTAGAGAGGTTGGTTTGCATGATGGTCTGGGCTGCGTTCACAATTCTCTGCAGTTTCTTGGGGTTTCGAAGGAGCTGTTCCCGAACCATGCTGTGATGCATCCCGATATAATGCTTTAATGGCGTGTCAGTAGAAGTTGGTGAGAATTTTTGGGGATATGCCGAACCTCCTAAGTTCATGGGCATTCAATTACTGAAGTAGGCCGAGATGCAACTAGTCAGCATGATTTTTAATGTTAGAAGTTCACTTGTTAGATAAATACCTTCCCGCTTCAAATTTTTATCTGTTTCCTGATAGGTTATGGTAGCTTTGGAGTAGGAGTGCCTGTTGGCTATCCAGTTATTTCACCAAAACTTCCAGGTATGTGCTGCGCATGTTTTCACATGTAGGATATTAATAGGAGACTAATAGTAGAGCAGGGGTATTCAGGTACAGATTCAGTGGATATGGAGAATATGTGAGAAGTTGTTTTCAACATATTTCCCAATTTAGAAGTAAGAAGTTCAGATATAATCACAATCAAATATGAATAGTTACAACATTGAACAAAACTAGTTGCAGCATATGCAGTTGTATTATAATTTAAAATGTGGTTATTACTTATTATTGTGACTGTTGCGATAGTTCTAACTGTGCTATTGTTCAAACTGTACAATCTCCCGCTGCTATATACAACAACTGCCCATTGAGAGTCCTTCTTTTGTCAGATCTTGGAGAAAAGTCCTGTCATAATTAATTTTCTGTTTCATCAGTGAGACAAGCATAAGATGTCATGGCAGCACACTCAATCCAAGCATTGGCATGTACTAGATTATATGATCGTATTACAGGTGTCCAGTTGCTTAGCTATACTGAACCAGTAGTTCACAGAAAAAAAATGTACAACTCAAATAGATGAAGCAGGATAAATTATGTGCAAGATGAAGACTAATCTTACCAAAATATGTGGTGTTGGTTCATTAATATAAAATGATGCCGAAGCAACGCCTAATTAGTGGTGAATAACTTCTCTGCATTCATATTCCTTCAGAGTCTTATTATTGTTGAAGATTTTAAAGGAGTGAAATATTTAACTTTTTCAATTAAGTTTACCTTTTTATCCTCCCATTATTTATTTGTACATTTGGTATTTCTGAGACTGACTTAGCTAGTTTAACATTTTTTAGTTCAGATGATCCTGGCCAGTTGCAATTCTGCACTCAAATCATTTGATGAGACGTTTAATTGCTATATTCATAGGAACCTCCATCAAAATGGTTTCAATGAACTTGTGCTAAGTTTCTACTCAAAATTCCCAAATAAATATTTGGATACATGTAAAGAAAGTGAACCACTAAGGCCTTATCACAATATCTAATTCATTATGCATCCAAAAACATCACAGTAAATAGAATTATATCTGGTGAAGAATAACCTTAAAAATCAGTGGGGTTTTTGTACTGAAAAGAGGGACTTTCTATGATCACACCATGCGGCATAGTGACAGAATTTTGTAACTATGCTTTCAGTTTTACTATCTAATGGTTTACATACACTATCCTGTGTTCAATATAATCTAGTCTAGTTTTTTTATTGTTAAACACAGTTTGTGACATTTTTATTTGCATTGCAGGAGGCTATGGAATTCCATATAGTGCAGGTAGGATTTTCAATACTGTTTTCCTCATTTTTTAAGATGTTTTTTAATATTGCAATCCATTCCTATTATTACAACACCTTGTTAATATTATCACATTTTCAAAATTACAAAATGAAAAGATG
This sequence comes from Rhinoraja longicauda, assembly GCF_053455715.1. Lineage (NCBI taxonomy): Eukaryota > Metazoa > Chordata > Chondrichthyes > Rajiformes > Arhynchobatidae > Rhinoraja > Rhinoraja longicauda. Next base: position 12,439,682 of record NC_135978.1, read on the forward strand.
GAATCTAACCTGTAGAATTTCTATGCATGCCTATTTCTGTTTTGCCTATTTCATATTTTGACCAAAAATCATTATTGTTAAAGATTATGCAGCACTTTAATAAGGTTTACTAAGCTCCCAGAGTATAAAGTTAGAAAATCGCAACACACATCTATAATTCTATTGTTAGATATTCCTATTCTGTAAATGGAATTATTAATAAACAAATTAGGAATAACAATAAAAGAATAAGAAAATGCAGATTACTGGAAATACTCAGCATGATAGGGGATCTCCAGGGAGAGTGGAAAATGAAGACATTTTGAAGCACGATGACCCGTCGTCAATCACAAGATTTGATAAGGATAATGAGAGCAAACTGTGGATCTTTTCTCAATTAACTCTATTTCTCCACAGATGACCACAGGTGCTGCCTGGTCTGCTTAGCATTTCCAGCATTCTCTCTTTTCATTTCTGCAGGAAGTATAGTCTACAATTAATATTACTGAATACAGAGGACAATGCCTGAGCTAACACTTGAGAATGTAAATCAGATTCTTTTCTGGTGACTTCAGAATTTAAATTTGGCTTTAAGATTCCAAAAATAAAATGCCATTAACAGCAAATGTGAAATAAGACTAAAGTGGTTTACTATTGGGGAAAAAAATCTCATTGCCTAGAAATTAATTTGTACCGAAAAACATGCTTCAAAATGGTGCTACAAGGGAATCAATTCCTAGTGTCATTTGTTCCTAATCTTCATGCATACATCTTTTGTAAGCATGGACATGTCCCAATAATGCAGCAATCTTTTACATTGGCAAACATTAACTGTGAATAGTCTGGTGTACCAGCGAAACTAAACACCACTAATTCCTGTCATGCCTTCACCTCTTCAAAAGGAAGTGACAGTATTCAGCTCTTCCGCATGACATGATCAAACATCTCATTTTACAGTTATGCATTCTGGAGGAAGAGGTAAACAGCAGAAAAGGTGTTCAGTATACTTGGGGTTCAATGCTAATTCAACATCTTAAATGCTGATACAACATCTTTTCACTAACCTATTTTTCTCAGCACTTTCATAAACTCTGTCCACATACTATTGTAATTGCCATTAATTAAATGTAGGATACTTAGTTTCAGAATTAAGTTTCTCACCCTCAAACTGAATATGAAATTCTATTATGCTATAAACACTTTCCTAAGAGATCTTTTAAATTCCTCAGCATAAATATCACCAACAATTTGCCTTCAACCAACCATATTGAAGCTACAGTCAAGAAAGCACATCAACATCTTTACTTCCTCAGAAGATGAAAGAAATTCAATATGTCTCCAACAATGCTTAACTTCTACAGATAAACTGTAGAAAGCATTCTGTCGGGATGCATCACAGTTTGGTTTGGCAACAGCTCTGCCCAAAACCACAATAAATTGCAGAGAGCTGTGGATATAGCCCATTCCATCACACAAACCAACTGCCACCCATCGATTCCATCTACACCACATTGCTTCGAGAAAGCCAAAAAACATAATCAAGTACCATTTACAACTCAGTCATTCCCTCTTCTCCTCTCTCCCTTCGGGCAGAAAAGCTTGAAAGCAGGTAACATCAGATTCATAAACAGCTTTTTTTCCTGCTGATATCAGACTACTGACTTCCACCTGTTAGCTGGGGTGTGGTCTCAATCTCAAACCACCTCATCATGAATCTTTCACTTTTTTTTCATCTATACTTACTCAATTATGCCATGTCACCATAACATTATATTCTGCACTCTGGTATTTTTCTCTTTGCACTACCTGTTGTACTTCCGTAGGTCTTGATTGTTCTCGCGCATAGTATGATTTACCTGGATAACAAGCAAAGAAAGCTTTTCACTATGTTGCAGTATACATGACACTAATAAACCAATATCAAAACCAATTTTTGCAATTATTTAGAATCAGAATGTAATCACTTGTTTTGATTGTTTTGATGCTAGCCCAGTCCAATGAATACCCAGTCAGCTTTTGTTCAGAAGCTTTTCACAATCAATTTGCACAGAGGCCATTACAATCCAGTTTGTGAAGTATCTTAATTGCTTTCTGAATTCCTTTCTAAAGCAGTCTGTTATCATACCATTTCATATAAGAGACATTGAATTTTCTGCTGAATTCATAGCAAGGTAACTTGCACATGCTCTATTAAAGGATAAATGGGAAATATAGTATTTTCTTGTATTTCTCTTGTATTTATATCACTTTGTAGGATTTTAACAAATGTTTCAGAAATCAGGTTTTCCTGGATTTAAGTCATTTTGTTAATGTTCACATTGATGTTAAACTAAAAAAGCTGTTGATCTCTATCGTAACTTGTCAATCTTCTTTCAGCTGGATATGCAGCTGCCAAAGCTGCTAAATATGGAGGTAAATCCATCAAACATTTTAACAGCATAACATTTTTGTATTAATAAGCACTCTTCTCCAACATAAGAGCAAGTGATTGGTGCAACATATTCAAACAGTGAAGTTGCCTTCACCTGTTTCCATGACTGGATCCTGCTTTTATTTACCGCTGTCTTTTGGCTTGTAAATTTAATGCCATATAGCATTATTTTCATATTAATAATTAAGGGAAAACCTGCAGACAAGGTGAAATATTTGTAGTTGTACTGCCAATTATCTTAATAACAGTCAGGTTTTATAGCGGATATAGAGGATAATATACTTTCGAAGATAAAGATAACATTAAAATGGGCAGATAAATGGCTATTGAAAATTAGCACAGATAAGAAAGAGTGTGAAGACGCTGATGAGTTTATGTACACATATCTTGGAAAGAGGGGGGACAATGAAAAATCAAATGTGATCTTTGGTTATATTGGAAACAGAGAGCAAAAAAAGAATTAAAATTTGACAAGTTTCTATAAAGCAGTGGCTTACCTCCACCTGGAACACTGTACTCTACCTGTTGCATTTGGGAAAGATGTCAAACTTATGGAAAAAGTGCAAAAGCGATTTCCTCGAAAGGTGCAGGGATGTGGGATTTCAGCTGTGGGGAAAACTGAAGCCGTGGATGTTCTGCTTAAAATGATATGAAGAGAGTAGAGAGAAATATTGAAAATATTGTTTTGATAGTGTACGCAAAATGGAACACAAATTAAGATGTTAGCAAATGAAACAGATATCACATGAGGATACTTCTTAAATCATTAAGATGTGATTTGGAATGCTAGGTGATGGAAGCAAATTTAATGTAATGTAAACAGGTGAGAGGACAGGAGAGGGAAATAAGAACATAATAGAAAGGAGGGAGAGCATGAAAAAGGGCAGTGACAGAAATTAAGTGGCTGAAAAAACTGAGGGAGAGAATGGGAGAAATTTAGAGAGGAGAGACAAAGAGAGAAATGGGATAGGTAATAAATGAGCTACATGAGAGAGAAAGGGGAAAAGGAAGACATTGTTGGTGATGCAAGCAAACAGCTGAGAGAGGATAATGGCAAAAAGTATAAGGGAGGGAGAGTCGGGAGCAGGAATGAGAGGAGGGACGGACAGTACAAGAAGGACAAGATAAGAGAAGAGTTAAAGCAAAGGAGTGGAAGAGCCTGAGGGGAATGAAAGCTTGACAAGAGGTGCTGTGCTCAAGAGAAAGGAGGGAGAGCGAGGAAGGGTGGAATATAAAGTGATCAGGTCAAGCTGAGGAGAGAACAGGGGAACAATAGCAAGATGAGGTAGAGTGAGATCAGAAAGCTGGGAAGCGAGAAATGGGTGCAGGGGAATGAGGATGTGAGTAGGAGGATACATGGAGCAAAACAAATTGCTGCAGAACTCAGTGCGACAAGCAGCAGCTGTGGGTTAAAAAATTGTTGGGATTTCAGTTCAAGACACTTCACCAACAATAAATATAAATTGGCGGACAGGGAAAAGGAAAGGGGGAAGGGGGGGGGAGTGACTAGATGGAATATACAGGAAGTGAAGGGGAAATAGGTATGAGGACAGGTAGATTGAATAGCAGCAAGAGCCAGAAACTAAAAGTGAAAATTGAAAATGATGCCAACACACAACAGGTCAGGCAGCATCTGTGGAAGAAGATGCAGCACATTCTTTGGACTTCAGCAGGTCAAGCGTAGTCAGTACTATCTGCCCTATTTCTCCCGAATGTTATGTGGGGTTGGTGATGTGTGGATATCTAGCCATCAAGGGAATGGACTGTATATGGCATTTTGCAATGTAAATGCTATATTTTGTAAACTTCTGGAATTTATTTAGCATTTAATATACATTAATTTGCAGTCATGTTTAGCCCTAATTTACTCACTATCCCAGAATAAACTATCCTTATTATGCTCCTCATTCTGTTCTGCTTCAAATGGAAGTAACAATTCATCTTTGTGATTGGAACTATAGTAATATTGTAATATACTGACTCTCAATAAGAACACCAGTTAGGTTAATTTAATATATTAATGAATATAACTCTGCACTATGTCATTTAAGGTGGTGTACCTGGAGGTGTTCCTGGAGCCGTTCAAGGAGGTGTTCCAGGTAATTTGCAATGGAATTATCTATCTACATATTAAATTATCCTGCATTTATCTATTTTGGATCCTCAAGGTTGAACTTGCAACCTGGAAATCTCCTGAAATGCATTACCAAGGCTCTGTAGCCCTTGAGCAGACGTGATCATCACTATGGAAAACAATTTGCTGAGTCGTCACTTACTGAAAACTTATGGAAGATCCATAACAGCATTGAGCAGCCCATTTCTATTGATGGTTAATTAACTTCCATCCAGTTGCCTTTGTCATGATAGCAATGCACACCTTTTGTCCACCTTTCTTTAGTTTTTAATCCAATTTATTGCAAGGGTTTTTAAGATTCAAAAAATAATTTACAATTACAATCTTTGTAAGAGAAGGGCATTAATAGTAAAATTCCCCTATCTTATTTGACGTTTCAAGTGATCCTCAAGATTGTTACTTTGAATAATTTAAGTATTGCTCATTAATTAACTATTACAGTTTATTAATCCCATATTACTGAAGGTAGTTATGCAGCTTAAACTGAAAGTAAATCTTTTAAAATTAATTCAATATCCCCTGTATGTTGGAGAAACAACTTCACCCAGACTCCTACACTTACTGTTTGCTTGCCTCTGCAAAAGTGAACATTGTTAAAGCTGTCTCACTGTTTGAAGAGAACCACAATGCTCTCTCTTAAGATGGGATGTGTCATACGATACTATTAATAAATACACCATAAATCTGAGAGAAATCCATAACAAATATTGAACTAATGTGAATGTTGGAATAGACTAATTGGGGCAGATCTTTTTTTCTACTATTTCCGAGGGGTGCCTTTTGACCTTGCAATTAATTCCATGTGGCAGTCCTTGTGTAGGAACAGTGGGAGAATACTTATGGGCATGATGAAATAGGTTAAATAATCTCGGTGCCATCCAATGATTCTACAGGACACCATTTGAAATATTTTTGATATTTCCCAGTATATACCATTACATTTACTTGACCAATTTACATTGTGGTCACATCCAAAAACTAACTAATAGAATAAACTGTATGTTTCTCACCATCTCTTTCAAGTAATTAAAATTATTTGAACTTCTGGTCACATTCCAGAAAGTTCTTGATGTAATGAAAGCCATGACTCATTTTTGAGAACAGCAATCTTGCTAATAACCAAATCTGTTTTGCAGAAAAATTAAGATCATCCGTTACTTTTGTAGAAAAGATAGATGATTGTATCTCTCCTGTGCTAATATTCCAGGTGGTGTTCCAGGAGGTGTTCCGGGGGATTCAGCTGGAGTTGTTCCAGGTGGCATTCCAGGAGGTGTCCCAGGAGGTGTTCCAGGCAGTGTACCTGGTAATTTTGTTGCTTATTACAGACATTTTTCTATGTATTTTAATGTTTATTGAGATATGCACATTTTGCAAATATGTGGGTTTTGCTTCTCAAAAGTAGAATCTCAATTTTTATAATTGCTGCAATTAGATTACAAATATAGCCTGAATCAGTAATCAGATATTAGCTTAACCTGGGATAAAACAGAGTGAAGTGAGATTTCCTGTAGGTAATTCTCAACCTGTCAATATTTGAACTTGCAAACTCGTGTAAAATTGGAGCCTCGAGTTTGAGTAAGCCCCATTAAGCAAGAAAATTAGACCAAGTGGACCCGTTGGGCCCAAACCTCTCCTGCATTGGTGCAGCACCCTCTCCTCCCCCTCCCGTCCCCCCCCTCCCCTCTCCTCCCTCCCCTCCCCCTCCCCCCTAAGTGAATAACTTAAAAAAATATAACACCGATTTCAATTAAACTTCTTCCATTAGCACCAAAGGGACGACGGTGAGTAAGGTGGGCCTAAAATTGTCGCGCTATTGTGTACCGTTTTGGCTGTAGTTCAGGAACAAACAAACAAACAAACTACAGTTTTAGTTTATAGATGCAGCATACCGCTATTTGAGTCTTTTTCGTGCTAGATGGGAAACGCGCTTGGTTTTTAAGCAGAAAGCGGTCTTCGTCATTTTAAACTGCTCTGTTCAATTGAAGTATGTTTAAAAAAACATCCATACCATGTAAACAAATTAATAAATTATTTTATATAAAATTCCGTGCTTCTTTAAAACAAAACTTTTAGTATTGATGCATGCCAACATATTTGGTGAATATCCCAGTAAGATTGTGGATTTCAACCAGGTGGTTTTTAAAACAATTTGTGGTTTCATGATCACAATTATAGAGATAAATTAATTCAATTTATTTGAATTCCAGATTTATTTTATTTCCTGTATTTGCCGGGTGGCACCAACAATGGTTGCCTCACTAACAGTCTGTCTGTCTTTTTCTTCCTTGTGTTTTAATTGTTAAATGTATGTTTTTAGTGTTAAATGTATGTATGTTCTTTAGCTTGTTTTATGTTGGGGGGTGGTGGAGGAGGGGGAGTTGGGAGAAACTTTTTCTAGTCTCTTACCTCGACGGAGATGCACTTTTTTTCCGTATCGTATCTCCGTCCGCACTGAAGCCTAACTTTGAGGAGTTGGCGGCCTTCGCTGGAGACCAATTTTAAGAGTTCCACCGCGGGGAGCCTGCGGGACTTTAACATCGTGGATCCCTTTAGTTTGATGATAAGTGCAATCTGATATGCAAAACAGTATATATCTCTGAATATGGACATTATTGGCAGTGAAATGTATTTTTCTTTTAAACCCTCAACTGACAAGCCAGGTAAAAATTAATTACATTGGTCATATGGGATGATATACTGTATTGGCCAGGTCGGGTAAGGAAGGCAGTTTTAACTGCCCTGAAGGAAACCAGTGAAGATGGTATGCTTTTATGACAATTCAGTGGCTTCATGTCACCACTGCTGTGATTAGCCATTTGATTTTAATACCAAATTTATTTGTATTAGTTGAATATAATTCTTCAGTCACATGGTAGGATACAAACTCAGAATTACTGATACGGATGTGGACTACTTTCTGGAAACTTAACCCTTTGGCTACGATACCTAATGCCCAGGTGAGGTGTGCCCTTAGCAAGATAAATTATGTATGATCTATGCACGATGAAGGGATTAATGGGTGAATTTCCTTTCTTTATTCTATTTATTATCTCAAAGATTGTGCAACTGTGTTAGTTGGATGTGAGGATGTTCATTATTATTGAATTCTGAAATATTTAATATTAATGAAACCTGCTCAAATAGATGATCATAATATTATTAACTATTCAATTTCTGTTCATAACTTGCAAATTCTCTGTCACTTCAGATGGTTACGCAGCAGCCAAAGCAGCTAAATACACAGGTAAAGCTTCCTATTTTCTCAGTTCAGTCAATAGCCACATGCATCGTGGGAAATTAATTTGGACAAACTTTCATGCTCACCTGTTTCCCAAGATGCTGCCAAGAATTAGAGATATAGTCACACAGCACGGAAACAGGCCCTTCAGCCCAAGCCATCCATGCTGTCCAAGATGCCCCATCTAAGCAATATCCATTTGTTTACATTTAGTTCTCGAAACCTCAACTTCAACCCTCGAAACATTGAAACCCTCAAAACCTTTCTTAACCATATATCTGTCCAAGTGTCTTTTAAATGCTGTTATTGTACCTGCCTCAACTATCTCCTCTGGCAGCTTATTCCATGTATAACCACCACCGTATGAGAAAAAAAGTTGTCCCTCAGGTTTCTATTAATTTTTTTAATCTCTGACCTTAAACCTATGTCATCTAGTTTTTAATTCACGTACCCTGGGTAAAAGACTTTCGCATTAACTGTATCAATTCCCTCATGATTTTATACAACTCTGCAAGATCACAGCTTAGCTTCCTGCACTCCAAAGACAAAGTCCTAGCTTGCCCAATCTCTCCCTATAGCTCAGGCCCTCGAGTCCTGGAAACTTCCTCGTAAATCTCTGCGCTCACTGTGAAGGTCCTGCCCTGATTTGACTTCCCAAAATGCAATCTATCACACTTAATTGCAATAAACACCATGAGCCATTCATTATCCTATTTGCCCAGCTGATCAAGGTCATTGTGTAATTTTTGATAACCATCTTCACTATCTACGATAACTACCTAATTTAGTGTCATCTGCAAACTTACTAATCATGCTTTGCACGTTCTCATTGATATAGATGACAAACAGCACTCGGCCCAGCACCGATCCATGAGGCACACCACCAGTCACTGGCCTCCAGTCCGAAAAACAACCTTCCATCATCACCCTCTGCTTCTTTCCATTAAGCAAATGATGTATCCCGGCAGATAGCTTCGCGGATGCCATAAAAAGACACAAATTGATAGAGTAGCTCAGCAAGTCAGGTAGCATCTTTGGAGAACATGAATGTGACATTTCGGATCGAGACTCTTCTGCAGACCTGAAGAGATGAAGGGACTCATCCCAAAATGTTACATATCTATGTTCTCCATAGTTGTTGCCTGCCCCACTGAGTTACTCCAGCATTTTGTTTTTTTTTGTAAGTCAGGATCTACAGTTCCTTGTTTCTCCCTCAATGCCATGCGATCTAGCCTTCCAGAGCAGCTTACCATGCAAAACTTTGTCAAAGGCCTTGCTCAAGTCCATATAGACAACATCTACGGCCTTACCCTTGTCAACCTTCTTGGTTATGTCTTTAAAAAAACTCAACTAAATTTGTGAGATACGATTTCTCACGTACAAAACTATATTGTCTACCCCGAAGCAGCCTCTGTCTATCCAAATACTATCAGAATCCTCTCCATTAACCTACCTACAACAGGTGTTAGGTTACCTGATCTACAGTTCTCAGGCTTTTCCTTGCAACCCTTTTTAAACAAAGGCACAATATTAGCAGCCTTCCAGTCAGATGACATCTCACCCAAACTCCTCCAGGGATATGCTTGATCCAGCTGCTTATACCTGTCCCATGCCTCCTTTTTCCTAACCACTTAATTTCTTTCATCATCCAGGCTTCCTGAACTCCTACCTGCCTTCTTCTTCACTCTAAGAGGAACATGCATGCTTTGAACTCTCACCATCACACTGTTCACACTTTCCAGACGCCCTTTTCCCAAATCTCAACCTAATCAACTTTTCCAAGGGCCTATATAACTATGGACCAGCCCAGTCCTTATCCATAGCCACTTTAAAGCTAATAGAACATGGTCACTAGGTCCAAAAGCCTCACCCTCTAACACTTCATTCATTTGCCCTTCCCAATTTCCTAAGAGTAGGTCAATCTTTGCCCTCTCCCTATGTAGGGGCCTCTACATAGTGGTCAAGGAAATTCCCTGAACACATTTGACAAATTCCAATTGTCTAAGCACTTGACACTATGGCTCTCCCAGTCTATATTGGGAACATTAAACTTCCCCACTGTGACAATGCTATTAGTCTTGCAGCTGCTTTCATACTCCTGGCATATTTGTTCTTCTAATTCCCGTGGACTATGTTTGGGCCTAGGCTGCACTCGGAACAAGGTGATCATCCCTTTTCATTTCTCGGCTCCATCCGTATAGGTTCACTGGATGAACCATCATTAATGTCATCTCGAATGATTGCGGGAACATTCTCCTTAATCAGTAAAACAACACTCCCTCCTCTTTTACCCCCATCTCTATCTCACCTGTAGTACATGTACCCTAGAATGTTAAGCTGCTGGTCCTGTTAAATTGAGAAATAATCTATTTTGGTTTTCAAAAGAGTTCTGCAATCTCGCCAATGAAGGGATGTATTATCAAATATTAAAACATTACGTTATTACTAGAATTTGGAACAGTATAGTTCAGGAACAAGCCCTTCGGCTTGTGATGTCTGTGTCGAATGTAATGCCAAACTAAACTAATCTTTCTGTGCAGCAAGGGCTATCTATCCATATGTGTCCTTTCCTGCATATTAATGTGGCTATCAAAAAGCCCTTTAAATGTCATTATCGTCTCTGCTTCCACTGTCATCCTTGGCAGCAGATTCCAGAAACCTACCTCTCTCTGTGTAAAACACGTTTTCTGGAGATCTCCTATAAACATTCCCCCTTTCACCACAAAACTATGTCAAAGTATTTGACATTTAATGTAAAATTGCAAAGTATTTGAAATTTAATGTAAAATTAATGTAAAATTATTGATAACACTCCTTTCGACAGATGAAAGACTGAAGTGGATGGTAGAAAAGACAAGCGGCATAGTGCTTATCATTTCAAATTTTTTAGAGAGCAAATATTTGAAACACCTTAATATCTTTCATTATACTGTATATATTTCCACAATCAATTTGCATGATTGTCACGTCCAAAATTTGAACAATGGAATAAACTGCTCTTCCTCATCAAATATAAATTCCATTTCAAGAAACTGAAGGTATATGAACTTAATCACAATCCAGAATCTCTTCTTAATAGTAAATAAAACTATAATTGGTCACCTTATTATTAAGAAAATGAGTTTGATAATTGATACCTTGCAATTCTGTGAGCATTATAGAAATGTATTTTTCTTGTGCTGAAATTCCAGGTGGCGTTCCAGGAGGAGGGCTTTCAACTGGAGGCGTCCCAGGCGCTGTCCCAGGCGCTGTCCCAGGCGGCGTCCCAGGCGGCGTCCCAGGCGGCGTCCCAGGCGGCGTCCCAGGCGGCTTTCCAGGGGGCGTTCCAGGGGGCGTTCCAGGTGGTTTTCCAGGGGGTTTTCCTGGTAATTATTATTTTTTTTTACCTTTTCAAAGTATTTTGACAGCGATTGAAATCATATCATATCATATACATACAGCCGGAAACAGGCCTTTTTGGCCCACCAAGTCCGTGCCGCCCAGTGATCCCCGTACATTAACACTATCCTACACCCACTAGGGACAATTTTTACATTTACCCAGCCAATTAACCTACATACCTGTTTATGTTTTATTTGTTTGAGGTATTTTAACTTGGTGTTTCACATTTAAGTAAACCATATCATTAACAAAGAAAATTATCCACTTCCATTGTCCTGAAAGTAAAGACAGCTGAGTCTTTACAATGCTGCTTGTGAAGCATATGCAGTTCTAAAGTGGGATGTGCTTTTTTTCTCAGTATTTTGAATTGGTCTGTTGCATCGAGGTAATTTAAGCATTTGAAGTATCCAAATGAATGTAGAAGCTCTTTGAAGATATCCGTGCTTCTTACGAGTACATTGTCCAACATCGCTAGCCATCAGCACACATCCTATGGAGAGAAGGAATGAGTGACATTTCAGGTCTTCAGATAGGGTCTTAAGTCTAAAGTAGGGTCTCGACCCGAAATGTCACGCATTCCTTCTCTCCAGAGATGCTGCCCGCCCGCTGAGTTACTCCAGCATTTTATATATCTTTGGTTTAAAGCAGCATCACCATTTTGAATTGGCCTGTTGCAACGAGGTAATTTAAGCATTTGAAGTATCCAAATGAATGTAGAAGCTCTTTGAAGATATCCGTGCTTCTCACAAGTACATTGTCCATTGCTAGCCATCAGCACATATCCCATGGAGAGAAGGAATGGGTGACGTTTCGTGTCGAGCCCTTTCTTTAGATAGGGTCTAAAGTCTTAAAATAGGGTCTCGACCCGAAATGTCACCCGTTCCTTCTTTCCAGAGATGCTGCCTGTCCTACTGAGTTACTCCAGCATTTGTATTTCCTTCCAGCATCTATCCTACAACGTGTTTAGGCACATTCACACATTCTAGTACTTTAGCATATTATTTTAGGTTCTCAGTTTAAAAAATCATTACATTTTTGAAAATGGCAATGCGCTGATGAGAAAATAAACAAAGCTTTCAAATCAGTACGTTGTGGTAATAGACGTGGTCGTCTTGGCGAGCTCATGCTTCCTCAACCTGGAATATATGACTGTGAAGTGCTGCCCCGACTACCTGCCAAGGGAATTCACCTCGGTTATCCTGACAGCAGTCTACATGCTTCTCCATATGGACATTAAGCTTGTTCTGAACGAACTGTACTCGATTATCAACAGCCAGGAGACATGAACCCTGGTCATTGTAGCTGGAGACTTCAATCAAGCCAATCTCAGGGGTACTACCAAAGTACTACCAGCTTGTCTCTTGTCCCACCAGAGGCCTGAACAATAAAAAGTGCCTACCGCTATGTCCCTCAGCCACATTTTGGGAAATGTGGTCATCTAATAAGTGCCTACTCCCTGCCTACAAACAATAACTGAAGCAGGAAGATCCGGTACAGAGAGTTGTTCAATGCTGGTCGACGGACACAGCTGACATCCTACGCAACTGCTTTGAGTCAGTGGACTGGTCCATATTCAGGAATTCTGCAGCCAATCTGAATGAGTACACAACTGCCATGACAACCTTCATGAGCAATTATGTGGAGGAGTGCGTGCCGACGAAGACAATCTAAGTGTTCCCAAACCATGGATGAACCGTGAGGTATACTCACAGGTAAAGGCTAGGTCTGCTGCATACAAGTTAAACAATCCCGAGCAGTACAAAAAAGCCCGCTATGATCTTCGCAAAGCTATCAAGGATGCCAAGAGACAATACCGGGACAAACTTGAGTCCCAGTATAATTATTAGGACACATGCAGAATGTGGTACGGTTTGAATACTATAACTGGCTGCAAAGTGAAGTCAGGCAACATCCCTGGTGATAATGCGTCCTTACCTGATGAACTTAATGCTTCCTATGTTCGTATTGAGCAGAAGTCCAATGACGCGATGACATCCGTCCCTTTAGATTCGATTGTGCCTCTTCCCAGAGTCACTGTTGCAGAAGTTAGATCGGCCTTCCTGAGGGTCCACGGAAAGCAACCGGCTCAGATAGATTCCCTGGCTGCGTCCTTAGAAGCTGCGCAGACCAACCAGCAAAGGTATTAATGGACAACTTTAATCGCTCCCTACCCCATTCTGAGGTGCCCACCTACTTCAAGAAGACCACTATCATCCCAGTGCTAACTAACAACAAAATCTCATGCCTTAATGACTACCGTCCAATGGACTTGACATCCACCTTCATGAAATGATTTGAGGCTAGTTATGAAATGCATTAAATCCAGTCTACCAAGCAGCCCTGATCCACTGCAGTTTGCCTACTGCCACAACAGGTCTACAGCTGATGCCATGTCCTTGGCCCTACACTCATCCCTGGAACACATGGATAAGAGAGACACCTACATCAGACTTCTATTCACAGACTACAGCTCTCTTTTAACACCGTTATCCTGTCCAAGCTCATCACCAAACTTGTGGAACTTGGAGTCAGCACTCATTTCTGCAACTGGAACCTCGACTTCCTGACCAACAGACCCCAATCAGTGAGAATAAGGGACATTCTCTACAATAATCCTCAACACTGGTGCTCCACAAGGATGCGTTCTCAGCACCTTTTTTACTCCTTGTACACCTACGACTGCAGCCAAGTACAAATCCAATTCAATTTACAAATTCGCGGACGACACTACAGTTGTGAGCTGGATATCAAATAATGATGAGACGGAGTACAGGAAAGAGATTGAGAACATCATGATCTGATGTCAAGGCAATGATTTTCTCTTAATGTCAGCAAGACAAAGATCCCAGAGAAAACCCACGCAGGTAACATAGAAACAAAGAAAAATAGGCACAAGAGTAGGCCATTCGGCCCTTCGAGCCAGCACCGCCATTCAATATGATCATGGCTGATCATCTAAAATCAGTACCTTGCTCCTGTTTTTTCCCAATAGTCCTCTATTTCTTTAGCCCTAAGAGCTAAATCAAACTCTCTCTTGAAAACATCCGGTGAATTGGCCTCCACCACCTTCTGTGGCAGAGGATTTCACAGGTTACAAATTCTCCGGGTGAAAAAGTTTTTTTTTCATCTCAGTCCTAAATGGCCTACCCCTTATTCTTGAACTGTGACCCCTGGTTCTGGACTGCCCCAACATCGAGAACATTTTTCCTACATCTAGCCTGCCCAATCCTTCAATATGTTTCTATAAGATCCCCTCTCATCCTTCTAAATTCCAGTAAATACAAGCCTAGTTGACTCATTCTTTCATCATATGTCATAGAAACATAGAAAATAGGTGCAGGAGGTGGCCATTTGGCCCTTCGAGCCAGCACCACCATTCATTGTGATCATGGCTGATCACCCACAGTCAATAACCCGTGCCTGCTTTCTCCCCATATCCCTTGATTCCACTAGCCCCTGGAGTATCTAATTCTCTCTTAAATCCATCCAGTGATTTGGCCTCCACTGCCCTCTGTGGCAGAGAATTCCACAAATTCACAACTCTCTGAGTGAAAAAGATCCTTCTTACCTCAGTTATAAATGGCCTCCCCTTTATTCTAAGACTGTGGCCCCTGGTTCTGGACTCGCCCAACATTGGGAACATTTTTCCTGCATCTACCTTGTCCAGTCCTTTTATAATTTTATATGTCTCTATAAGATCCCCTCTCATCCTTCTAAACTCCAGTGAATACAAGCCTAGTCTATTCAATCTTTCCTCATATGACAGTCCCGCCATCCCAGGGATCAATCTCGTGAACCTATCCTGCACTGGCTCAATTACAAGGATGTCCTTCCTCAAATTAGCAGACCAAAACTGTACACAATACTCCAGATGTGGTCTTACCAGACCCCTATACAAATGCAGAAGAACCTCTTTACTGCTATACTGAAATCCTCTCATTATGAAGGCCAACATGCCATTAGCTGAGCACATGACATAAGCTGATGTCAGTCCCGCCATCCCGGGAATTTAACCTGGTGAACCTACGTTGCACTCCCTCAATAGCAATAATTTCCTTTCTTAAATTAGCAGACCAGAATTGCACACAATATTCCAAGTGCAGTCTCACCAGGGCCCTGTACAACTTCAGTAGGACCTCCTTGCTCCTAAACTCAAATCCTCGAGCTATGAAGGACAATATGCCACTAGCTTTCTTCACTGCCTGCTCCATCTGCATGCATACTCTCAGTGACTGATGTACAAGCACACCCAGGTCTCGTTGCACCTCCCGTTTTCCTAATCTGACAACATTCAGATAATAATCTGCCTTCCTGTTCTTGCCACCAAAGTGGATAAGCTCACATTTATCCACATTGTACAACATCTGCCATGCATCTGCCCACTCACCCAACTATCCAAGTCACCTCCAATTTCACCTCCAATTTCACCTCCAATTTCCATCCTGCCCTTAAATATACCTGGACTATCTCTGACATCTCTCTCCCGTTTCTGGACCTCACCATCTCCATCACAGGAGACAGACTAGTGACGGACATTTACTACAAACCCACCGACTCGCACAGCTATCTGGACTACACTTCTTCCCACCCGGTCCCCTGCAAAAAGTCTATCCCCTACTCCCAATTCCTCCGTCTACGCCGCAATACGGGGAGAAAAGATGAGGTACGAGGGTAAACTAGCCAATAATATAAAGGAGGATAGTAAAAGTTTTTTTAGGTACGTGAAGAGGAAAAAAATAGTCAAGGCAAATGTGGGTCCCTTGAAGACAGAAGCAGGGGAATTTATTATGGGGAACAAAGAAATGGCAGACGAGTTAAACCGTTACATTGGATCTGTCTTCACTGAGGAAGATACACACAATCTCCCAAATGTTCTAGGGACCGGAGAACCTAGGGTGATGGAGGAACTGAAGGAAATCCACATTAGGCAGGAAATGGTTTTGGGTAGACTGATGGGACTGAAGGCTGATAAATCCCCAGGGCCTGATGGTCTGCATCCCAGAGTACTTAAGGAGGTGGCTCTAGAAATAGTGGAAGCATTGGAGATCATTTTTCAATGTTCTATAGATTCAGGATCAGTTCCTGTGGATTGGAGGATAGCAAATGTTATCCCACTTTTTAAGAAAGGAGGGAGAGAGAAAACGGGTAATTATAGACCAGTTAGTCTGACATCAGTGGTGGGGAAGATGCTGGAGTCAATTATAAAAGACGAAATTGCTGAGCATTTGGATAGCAGTAACGGGATCATTCCAAGTCAGCATGGATTTACGAAGGGGAAATCATGCTTGACAAATCTACTGGAATTTTTTGAGGATGTAACTAGGAAAATTGACAAGGGAGAGTCAGTGGATGTGGTGTACCTCGACTTTCAGAAAGCCTTCGACAAGGTCCCACATAGGAGATTAGTGGGCAAAATTAGGGCACATGGTATTGGGGGTAGGGTACTGACATGGATAGAAAATTGGTTGACAGACAGAAAGCAAAGAGTGGGGATAAATGGGTCCCTTTCGGAATGGCAGGCAGTGACCAGTGGGGTACCGCAAGGTTCGGTGCTGGGACCCCAGCTATTTACGATATACATTAATGACTTAGATGAAGGGATTAAAAGTACCATTAGCAAATTTGCAGATGATACTAAGTTGGGGGGTAGTGTGAATTGTGAGGAAGATGCAATAAGGCTGCAGGGTGACTTGGACAGGTTGTGTGAGTGGGCGGATACATGGCAGATGCAGTTTAATGTAGATAAGTGTGAGGTTATTCACTTTGGAAGCAAGAATAGAAAGGCAGATTATTATCTGAATGGTGTCAAGTTAGGAGGAGGGGGAGTTCAACGAGATCTGGGTGTCCTAGTGCATCAGTCAATGAAAGGAAGCATGCAGGTACAGCAGGCAGTGAAGAAAGCCAATGGAATGTTGGCCTTCGTAACAAGAGGAGTTGAGTATAGGAGCAAAGAGGTCCTTCTACAGTTGTACCGGGCCCTGGTGAGACCGCACCTGGAGTACTGTGTGCAGTTTTGGTCTCCAAATTTGAGGAAGGATATTCTTGCTATGGAGGGCGTGCAGCGTAGGTTCACTAGGTTGATTCCCGGAATGGCGGGACTGTCGTATGTTGAAAGGCTGGAGCGATTGGGCTTGTATACACTGGAATTTAGAAGGATGAGGGGGGATCTTATTGAAACATATAAGATAATTAGGGGATTGGACACATTAGAGGCAGATAACATGTCCCCAATGTTGGGGGAGTCCAGAACAAGGGGCCACAGTTTAAGAATAAGGGGTAGGCCATTTAGAACGGAGATGAGGAAGAACTTTTTCAGTCAGAGAGTGGTGAAGGTGTGGAATTCTCTGCCTCAGAAGGCAGTGGAGGCCAGTTCGTTGGATGCTTTCAAGAGAGAGCTGGATAGAGCTCTTAAGGATAGCGGAGTGAGGGGGTATGGGGAGAAGGCAGGAACGGGGTACTGATTGAGAGTGATCAGCCATGATCGCATTGAATGGCGGTGCTGGCTCGAAGGGCTGAATGGCCTACTCCTGCACCTATTGTCTATTGTCTATTGTCTATCTGCGCCCGGGATGAGGTGTTTCACACTAGGGCTTCCGAGATGCCCTCGTTCTTCAGAAAACGGGGCTTCCCCTCCTCCATTATAGATGAGGCTCTCACTCGGGTCTCTTCTACATCCCGCAGCTCTGCTCTTGCTCCCCCTCCCCCCACTCGCAACAAGGACAGAATCCCCCTCGTTCTCACCTTCCACTCCACCAGCCAGCGGATCCAACATATCATCCACCAACATTTCCGTCACCTACAACGGGACCCCACCACCGGCCATATCTTCCCATCCCCTCCCCTCTCTGCGTTCCGCAGAGACCGTTCACTCCGTAACTCCCTGGTCCACTCGTCCCTTCCTACCCAAACCACCCCAACCCCGGGCACTTTCCCCTGCAACCGCACGAGATGCAACACCTGTCCCTTTACCTCCCTCCTCAACTCCATCCAAGGACCCAAACAGTCTTTCCAGGTGAGACAAAGGTTCACCTGCACCTCCTCCAACCTCATCTATTGCATCCGCTGCTCTAGATGTCAACTTATTTATATCGGCGAAACCAAGCGCAGGCTCGGCGATCGCTTCGCTGAACACCTGCGCTCGGTCCGCATTAACAAAACTGATCTCCCGGTGGCCGAGCACTTTAACTCCCCCTCCCATTCCCAGTCTGACCTTTCTGTCATGGGCCTCCTCCAGTGCCATAGTGAGGCCCGCCGGAAATTGGAGGAGCAGCACCTCATATTTCGCCTGGGCAGTTTGCAGCCCGGTGGTATGAACGTCGACTTCTCCAACTTCAGATAGCTCATCTGTCCCTCACTTCCCCTCCTCCTTCCCAGATCTCCGTCTATCTTCCTGTCTCCACCTATATCCTTCCTTTGTCCCGCCCCCCTGACATCAGTCTGAAGAAGGGTCTCGATCCGAAACGTCACCCATTCCTTCTCTCCCGAGATGCTGCCTGACCTGCTGAGTTACTCCAGCATTTTATGAATAAATCGATTTGTACCAGCATCTGCAGTTATTTTCTTATATCCAAGTCACCCTGCAGCCTCATAGCATTTTCCTCACGGTTCACACTGCCACCCAGCTTTGTGTCATCTGCAAACTTGGGGATGTTACATTTAATTCCCTCATCTAAATCATTAATATATATTGTAAATAACTGGGGTCCCAGCACCAAGCCTTGCGGCACCCCACAAGTCACTGCCTGCCATTTTGAAAAGGACCCGTTAATTCCTACTCTTTGCTCCCTGTGTGCCAATCATTTCTCTATCCATGTCAATACCCTACCTCATAATACCATGTGCTCTAATTTTGCACAGTAATCTCGTGTGGGACCTTGTCAAAGGTTAAAACGGGGAGAATGAACAGACAAGCACCCATCGTCAGAATCGAACCTGACGGAACTATAAAGTTCACCGCTGCGCAGCATGCTGCTCTAGGTGTTAATTGGCCAAAATATTTTTCACTTTGAACGATACCTCAATAATCTTGCCCAGTTAAGTGATGTAGTATATCAAATACCAATAAATTATATAAATGATATGAAATTATTGAGAATAATCCACCAAACAAATATAAAACCAACAGTGGAAGAGAATTGAGGGACAGGTCGGCTGTTCAGACATTTATCATATGCTGATATTCACTGACACGTCCAGTCATTGGAGCAGATATATTCTTTGATACTGGGAGAACACTTATAGGAATGGTTAAACACTTGCAATAATATTATTATCATCCTAAGCCATTTCTTTCACAGATTAAAAAAATTAAATATTTTTCATCATGCTGCATATATTTTCATAATTTGTTCACTTGATTATTACATCCAGAATCCAAATATTAGAATAGACTGTTCTGTCTCATCTGACATGATTTTCGTAAATTTAAAATGGGATTTACCAATGGGATTTAGCACTAATCCCATTGAATTCTGTGAAACTATAGATGATTGTATCACTTCTCTGCTGATATTCCAGGTGCTGTTCCAGGAGGATATTCTGGACTTGCAGCTGGAGGTGTTCCAGGAGGTGTTCCAGGAGGTGTTCCAGGAGGTGTTCCTGGTAATTTTATCAGTTATTAATCATATGTTTGGAGCATATTGTGCATTGCACTCGAAATTAGGCTTTACATTTTTATCGCTGCTGCAATTAGATATAAAATGCAGCAATCCTGGACAGACATGGCACCTGCCAATGTTTGGACAAAGAAAATCCTATAAATTGGAGCCTCCAGAGGAAGCCCTCTGAGAAAATTGTTCTCTTTCATATTTCCAAGTGGTATGGGCCAAACATTTACTCTGATTTAACTTTTTAATTCTATGTCTTTGCAGGTGGATATGCAGCAGCCAAAGCAGCTAAATATGCAGGTACATCTTAATTTCTTAATATGGTCAATTGCCCCCTGCACCTTGAGAAAACGATTCCATGCAAACTCTCATGCTTACTCTGTTTACATGCTGTTAGTCATAGAGTCATACAGCATGGAAACAGACCCTTTGGCCCAACTTGTCCATGCCAACAAAGATGTCTATCTACGTTAATCCCATTTTCCAGCATTTAGCCTGTACCCCTCCATTCCTTTCCTATACTAGTATATACTGTGAATGCTGCCTCTACCACCTCCTCTGTTTGTTCCATATACCCACCCTCTGTTATTACCATAATTTATTTATGTCGCAGATTAAAACAATTAAATATTTTTGAACATGCTGCATATGTTTTCACAATATTTTCACTCGATTATTAAATCCAGAATCCAAATATTAGAATAGACTGTTTTGTCTCATCTGACATGATTTCTGTCATCGGAATAGAAAGTGAAAATATTTAATGTTCGGTCACACGTCAGAATCGATTCTGAGTAAATAAAAGCAGCAATGCAATAGACAATAGACAATAGACAATAGGTGCAGGAGTAGGCCATTCAGCCCTTCGAGCCAGCACCGCCATTCAATGCGATCATGGCTGATCACTCTCAATCAGTACCCCGTTCCTGCCTTCTCCCCATACCCCCTCACTCCGCTATCCTTAAGAGCTCTATCCAGCTCTCTCTTGAAAGCATCCAACGAACTGGCCTCCACTGCCTTCTGAGGCAGAGAATTCCACACCTTCACCACTCTCTGACTGAAAAAGTTCTTCCTCATCTCCATTCTAAATGGCCTACCCCTTATTCTTAAACTGTGGCCCCTTGTTCTGGACTCCCCCAACATTGGGAACATGTTTCCTGCCTCTAATGTGTCCAATCCCCTAATTATCTTATATGTTTCAATAAGATCCCCCCTCATCCTTCTAAATTCCAGTGTATACAAGCCCAATCGCTCCAGCCTTTCAACATACGACAGTCCCGCCATTCCGGGAATTAACCTAGTGAACCTACGCTGCACGCCCTCCATAGCAAGAATATCCTTCCTCAAATTTGGAGACCAAAACTGCACACAGTACTCCAGGTGCGGTCTCACCAGGGCCCGGTACAACTGTAGAAGGACCTCTTTGCTCCTATACTCAACTCCTCTTGTTACGAAGGCCAACATTCCATTGGCTTTCTTCACTGCCTGCTGTACCTGCATGCTTCCTTTCATTGACTGATGCACTAGGACACCCAGACACCCAGATCTCGTTGAACTCCCCCTCCTCCTAACTTGACACCATTCAGATAATAATCTGCCTTCTATTCTTACTTCCAAAGTGAATAACCTCACACTTTGTGATAGCCAGTAAATTTAAAATGGGATTTACTAATGGGATTTAGCGCTAATCCCATTGAATTCTGTGAAACTATAGATGATTATATCACTTTTATGCTGATATTCCAGGTGCTGTTCCAGGAGGATATTCCGGGCTTGCAGCTGGAGGTGTTCCAGGAGGCGTTCCAGGAGGTGTTCTAGGTAATTATATCAGTTACTAATGTTATTTTTGATGCTTATTTTGCTTTCTTCTCGAAAATAGACTTTAACTTTTTTTTGCAAAAGACAGACACAAATAGCAGAGTAACTCAGCGGGACAGGCAGCATCTCTGGAATGTAGGAATGGGTGACATTTCAGATCGAGACCCTTGCTGCAATTAGATTTAAAATGCAGCATCCTGGACTGACATGGCACCTGCCAATGTTTGGACAAAGAAAATCCTGCAAATTGGAGCCTCCAGAGGAAGCCCTCCGAGAAAATTGTTCGCTTTCATATTTCCAAGTGATATGGGCCAAACATTTACTCTGATTTAACTTTTCAATTCTATGTCTTTGCAGGTGGATATGCGGCAGCCAAAGCAGCTAAATATGCAGGTACATCTTATTTTCTTAATATAGTCAATTGCCCCCTGAACCTTGTGAAAACAATTCCATACAAACTCTCATGCTTACTCTGCCTGCTATTAGAGTCATAGAATCAAAGAGCATGGAAACAGGCCCTTTGGCCCACTTTGTCCATGCCAACCAAGATGTAACATAGAAAATAGGTGCATCCTCCTCACAGTTCACACTGTCACCCAGCTTTGTGTCATCTGCAAATTTGCTAATGTTACTTTTATTCCCTTCATCTAAGTCATTAATGTATATTGTAAATAGCTGCGGTCCCAGCATCGAGCCTTGTGGTAGCTTACTAGTCACTGTCTGCCATTCTGAAAGGGAACCGTTAATCCCTACTGTTTGTTTCCTGTCTGCTAACCAATTTTCTATCCATGTCAGTACCCTACCCCCAATACCATGTGCTCTAATTTTACCCACTAATCTCCTATGTGGGACCTTATCAAAGGCTTTCTGAAAGTCCAGGCACACTACATCCACGGGCTCTCCCTTGTCCATTTTCCAAGATACATCCTCAAAAAATTCCAGAAGATTAGTCAAGCATGATTTCCCCTTCGTAAATCCATGTTGACTCATAGAAACATAGAAACATAGAAAATAGGTGCAGGAGTAGGCCATTCGGCCCTTCGAGCCTGCACCGCCATTCAATATGATCATGGCTGATCATCCAGCTCAGTAGCCTGTACCTGCCTTCTCTCCATACCCCCTGATCCCTTTAACAAAAAGGGCCACATCTAACTCCCTCTTAAATATAGCCAATGAACTGGCCTCAACTACCTTCTGTGGCAGAGAATTCCACAGACTCACCACTCTCTGTGTGAAGAAATGTTTTCTCATCTCGGTCCTAAAAGACTTCCCCCTTATCCTTAAGCTGTGACCCCTGGTTCTGGACTCCCCCAACATCGGGAACAATCTTCCCGCATCTAGCCTCTCCAACCCCTTAAGAATTTGATATGTTTCTATAAGATCCCCCCTCAGTCTTCTAAATTCCAGCGAGTACAAGCCCAGTCTATCCAATCTTTCCTCATATGCAAGTCCCGCCATCCCAGGGATTAATCTGGTGAACCTTCTCTGTACTCCCTCTAAGGCAAGAACGTCTTTCCTCAGGTTAGGAGACCAAAACTGCACACAATACTCCAGGTGCGGTCTCACCAAGGCCCTGTACAACTGCAGCAGAACCTCCCTGCTCCTAAACTCAAATCCTCTTGCTATGAATGCCAACATACCATTCGCTTTCTTCACTGCCTGCTGCACCTGCATGCTTGCTTTCAATGACTGGTGCACCATGACACCCAGGTCACGTTGCATCTCCCCTTCTCCCAATCGGTCACCATTCAGGTAATACTCTGCTTTCCTGTTCTTGCCGCCAAAGTGGATAACCTCACATTTATCCACATTATATTGCATCTGCCATGCATTTGCCCACTCACCTAATCTATCCAAGTCACTCTGCAGCCTCCTAGCATCCTCCTCGCAGCTAACACTGCCACCCAGCTTCGTGTCATCCGCAAACTTAGAGATGTTGCATTCAATTCCCTCGTCCAAATCATTAATATACACTGTAGATAACTGGGGTCCCAGCACTGAGCCTTGCGGTACCCTACTAGTCACTGCCTGCCATTCCGAAAAGGACCCGTTTATTCCTACTCTTTGCTTCCTGTCCGCCAACCAATTTTCTATCCACCTCAAAACTGAACCCTCAATACCGTGTGCTTTAAGTTTGTACACCAATCTCCTATGTGGGACCTTGTCGAAGGCCTTCTGAAAGTCCAGATATAACACATCGACTGGTTCTCCCTTATCCACTCTACTAGTTACATCCTCGAAAAATTCTATAAGATTCGTCAGACATGATTTGCCTTTGGTAAATCCATGCTGACTTTGTCCGATGATTTCACCACTTTCCAAATGTGATGCTATCACATCTTTAATAACTGATCCAGTTACCGCTATCCAAATGTTCTGCTATTTCATCTTTTATAATTGACTCCAGCATCTTCCCCATCACCGATGTCAGGCTAACTGGTCGAAAATTCCCTGTTTTCTCTCTCCCTCCTTTCTTAAATATTTTGATAACATTAGCTACCCTCCAATCCACAGGAACTGATCCTGAATCTATAGAACATTGGAAAATGATCACCAATGCATCCATGATTTCTAGAGCCACTTCCTTAAGTACCCTGGGATGCAGACCATCAGGCCCTGGGGATTTATCGGTCTTCAGTCCCATCAGTCTACCTAACACCATTTCCTGCCTAATGTGAATTTCCTTCAGTTCCTCCGTCTCCCAAGGACCTCTGGCCACGAGTACATCTGGGAGATTGTTTGTGTCTTCCTTAGTGAAGACAGATCCAAAGTACCTGTTCAACTCATCTGCCATTTCCTTGTTCCCCATAATAAATTCACCTGCTTCTGTCTTCAAGGGACCCACATTTGTCTTAACTATTTTTTTCCTCTTCACATGCCTAAAGAAGCTTTTACTATCCTCCTTTATATTCTTGGCTAGCTTACCTTCGTATCTCATCTTTTCTCCCCGTATTGCCTTTTTAGTTATCTTCCGTTGCTCTTTAAAAGTTCCCCAATCCTCTGGCTTCCCGCTCATCTTTGCTATGTTATACTTCTCTTTTATTTTTATACTGTCCTTAACTTCCCTTGTCAGCCACGGTCGTCTCTTACTCCCCTTAGAATCTTTCTTCCTCTTTGGAATGAACTGATCCTGCACCTTCTGTATTATTCCCAGAAATACCTGCCATTGTTGTTCCACCGTCATCCCTGCTAGGGTCTCTTTCCAGTCAACTTTGGCCAGCTCCTCCCTCATGCCTCCATAATGCCCTTTGCTCAACTGTAATACTGACACTTCCGATTTTCCCTTCTCCCTCTCAAATTGTAGATTAAAACTTATCATACAGTGCCCTCCATAATGTTTGGGACAAAGACCCATTATTTATTTATTTGCCTCTGTACGCCACAATTTGAGACTTGTAATAGAAAAAAAATCACATGTGGTTAAAGTGCACATTGTCAGATTTTAATAAAGGCCATTTTTATACATTTTAGTTTCACCATGTAGAAATTACAGCAGTGTTTATACATAGTCCCCCCATTTCAGGGCACCATAATGTTTGGGACACAGCAGTGTCATGTAAATGAAAGTAGTCATGTTTAGTATTTTGGTGCATATCTGTTGCATGCAATGACTGCTTGAAGTCTGCGATTCATGGACATCACCAGTTGCTGGGTGTCTTCTCTGGTGATGCTCTGCCAGGCCTGTTTTGCAGCCATCTTTAGCTTATGCTTGTTTTGGGGGATAGTCCCCTTTAGTTTTCTCTTCAGCATATAAAAGGCATGCTCAATTGGGTTCAGATCAGGTGATTGACTTGGCCACTCAAGAATTGACCATTTTTTAGCTTTGAAAAACTCCTTTGTTGCTTTAGCAGTATGTTTGGGATCATTGTCTTGCTGTAGAATGAACCGCCGGCCAATGAGTTTTGAGGCATTTGTTTGAACTTGAGCAGATAGGATGTATCTATATACTTCAGAATTCATTATGCTACCACCATCCTCAGTTGTATCATCAATGAAGATAAGTGAGCCAGTACATTCAGCAGGCATACATGCCCAAGCCATAACACCCCCACCACCGTGTCTCACAGATGAGGTGGTATGCTTTGGATCTTGGGCAGTTCCTTCAATTCCTCCATACTTTGCTCTTGCCATCACTCTCATAAAAGTTAATCTTCGTCTCATCTGCCATAAGACCTTTTTCCAGAACTGTGGTTGCTCTTTTAAGTACTTCTTGGCAAACTATATCCTGGCCATCCTATTTTTGCGGCTAACCAGTGGTTTGCATCTTGCGGTGTAGCCTCTGTATTTATGTTCATGAAGTCTTCTGTGGACAGTGGTCATTGACAAATTCACACCTGACTCCTGAAGAATGTTTCTGATCTGTCGGGCAGGTGTTTGGGGGGTTTTCTTTATTGTAGAGAGAATTCTTCTGTCATCAGCTGTGGAGGTCTTCCTTGGCCTGCCAGTCCTTTTGCGATTAGTAAGCTCACCAGTGCTCTCTTTCTTCTTAATGATGTTCCAAACAATTGATTTTGGAAAGCCTAAGGTTTGGCTGATGTCTCTAACAGTTTTATTCTTGTTTCTCAGTCTCATAATGGCTTATTTGACTTTCATTGGCACAACTTTGGTCATCATGTTGATAAACAGCAATAAAAGTTTCCAAAGGTGATGGAAAGACTGGAGGAACAACTTGGTGCTGAGAGCTCACTTAACCCTGCATTAAGGAGGCAATTAAACACACCTGGGCAATTACAAATGCCTGTGAAGCCATGTGTCCCAAACATTATGGTGCCCTGAAATGGGGGGAACTATGTATAAACACAGCTGTAATTTCTACATGGTGAAACCAAAATGTATAAAAATACCCTTTAATAAAATCTGGCAATATGCACATTAACCACATGTGATTTTTTTTCTATTACAAATCTCAGATTCTGGAGTACAGAGGCAAATAAATAAATGATGGGTCTTTGTCCCAGACATTAGGGAGGACACTGTATTATGGTCACTGCCTCCTAATGGCTCTTTTACCTTGAGTTCCCTTATCAAATCCGGTTCATTACACAACACTAAATCTAGAATTGCCTTCTCTCTGGTAGGCTCCAGTACAAGCTGCTCTAAGAATCCATCTCGGAGGCACTCCACAAACTCCCTTTCTTGGGGTCCAGTACCGACCTGATTTTCCCAGTCTACCAACATGTTGAAATCGCCCATAACCACCGTAGCATTACCATTTCGACATGCCAATTTTAACTCTTGATTCAACTTGCACCCTATATCCAGGATACTGTTTGGGGGCCTGTAGTTAACTCCCATTAGGGTCTGTTTACCCTTACAATTCCTCAGTTCTATTCTGACTCTACATCTCCTGATTCTATGTCGCCCCTCGCAAGGAACTGAATATCATTCCTTACCAAAAGAGCCACCCCACCCCCTCTGCCCACCTGTCTGTCTTTTCGATAGGGCGTGTACCCCTGAATATGCAGTTCCCAGCCCTGGTCCTCTTGCAGCCATATCTCTGTAATTCCCACAACATCATACTTGCCAATTTCTAACTGAGTCTCAAGCTCATCCACTTTATTTCTTATACTTTGCGCATTCTTATACAGCACTTTAACTTCGGTATTCACCTCCCCTCTCACACTATTGGCCCTGACCATATTCTCTTATTCCTTCTCAAACTTTCCTTCCTATTAATTTGGGAGTCTTTTGTAACTTTTCTTGTACTCACTTCCCCTTTAACTCCATCTTTATACTCCCAATTTGTCAACCCCTCTCCCCCGTTATTTAGTTTAAACCCACACGTGTAGCACGAGCAAAGCTGCCTGCCAGAACGTTGGTGCCCCTCCAGTTAAGGTGTAACCCATCCATTTTGTACAGGTCACCCCTACCCCAGAAGGGATCCCAGTGGTCTATAAATCTAAATCCCTGCTCCCTGCACCAGCCCCCCAGCCACACATTCAGATCCCCAATCTCCTTGTTGCTCCCCTCACCAGCATGAGGTACAGGAAGCAATCCAGAGATAACCCTCCCAGAAGTCCTGCTTTTCAGTCTTCTTCCTAACTCTCTAAACCAGTGCTTCTTAAACTCATTCACCCTTGAGTCTTTATCACAAAATTTCATTCACCCTTGACTAAACTTTCTTATGTTTTTTGGTAATTTTTGTCTTATTCTCCCTTGTGTATAATTTTATATATGTTTAGTCATTCACCCTTCATGCACCTCTCTAATTTCATTCACCCTTGGGTGAACCATTCACCAGTTTAAGAAGCACTGCTCTAAACTCACGTTGCAGAACCTCCTTCCTCTTCTTCCCGACGTCGTTTGTGCTCACATGCACAACTACTTCCGGCTGTTCACCTTCCCTCTCGAGGATGTTCTGAAGTCGGTCCATGACATCTTGAGCCCTGGCACCAAGAAGGCAACAGACCATCCTCGAGTCTCGCCTGCCGCCACAGAATCTCCTGTCTGCACATCAGATAATGGGGTCACCCGCCACTATGGCTCTGCTCGACGTCGGTCTCGCCGGTCAAGTCTTATCGCTAGCATTGGAGCCACTAACCTTTCCGCTGTTTGGACTGGAAGCATCTTCTGCCCCAAGAGCTACCAAGAGGATGTACTGTTTTCATTAGGCACAGCCATCGTGGTCTCCTGCACTCCACTTTTACTCTCCTTTCTCAGTCACCCACCTTCGTTCTTCCTGTATCCTTGGCGTGATAACGTCACTGTAGGTCCTGTCCAGGAAACTCTCATTTTCCTGGATGGCCCTGAGGTCATCCAGCTGCTTCTCCACATCCGTGTATATATGCATATAGAAACATAGAAACATAGAAAATAGGTGCAGAAGGCCATTTGGCTCTTTGAGCCAGCACCACCATTCATTGTGATCATGGCTGATCATCTACAATCAGTAACCTGTGCCTGCCTTTTCCTCATATCACTTGATTCCACGAGCCGCTAGAGCTCTATCTAACTCTCTTTTAAACTCATCCAGTGAATTGGCCTCCACTGCCTTCCATGGCAGAGAATTCCACAAAATCACAACTCTCTGGGTGAAAAAGTTATTTCTCACCTCAGTTTCAAATGGCCTCCCCTTTATTCTTAGACTGTGCCCCCTGGTTCTGGACTCCCCCAACATCGGGAAGATGTTTCCTGCATCTAGCTTGCCCAGTCTTTTCATAATTTTATATGTCTCTATAAGATCCCCTCTCATCCTTCTAAATTCCAGTGAATACAAGCCCAGTCTTTCCAATCTTTCCTCATATGACAGTCCCTCCATCCCAGGGATTAACCTTGTGAACTTACACTGCACTGCCTCAATAGCATGAACGTCCTTCCTCAAATCAGGAGACCAAAACTGCACACAATACTTCAGATGTCGTCTCACCAGGGCCCTATACAACTGCAGAAGGACCTCTTTGCTCCTGTACTCAAATCCTCTCGTTATGAAAGCCAACATGCCATTAGCTTTCTTCGCTCCCTGCTGTACCTGCACGCTTACTTTCAGTGACTGGTGTACAAGGACACCAAGGTCTTGTTGCACTTCCCCTGTACCTAATCTGACACCATTGAGATAATAATCTGCCTCCTTGTTTTTGCCGCCAAAGTGGATAACCTCACATTTTTCTACATTATACTGCATCTGCCATGCATCTGCCCATTCACTCAACCTATCCAAGTCACCCTGCAACCTTCTAACATCCTCTTCGCAGTTCACACTGCCATCCAGCTTTGTGTCATATGCAAACTTGCAAGTGTTACTTCTAATTCCATCATCCAAATCATTAATATATATAGTAAATAATTGCAGCCCCAACACCGAGCCTTGCGGCTCGCCACTGCCTGCCATTCTGAAAAGGATTTGTTTATTCCTACTGTTTGCTTTATGTCTGCCAACCAATTCTCCATCCATGTCAATACCCCACCCCCAATATCATGTGCTCTAATTTTGCTCACCAACCTCCCGTGTGGGACCTTATCAGCTTTCTGAAAATCTAGATACACTACATCCACTGGCTCTCCTTCATCCACTTTACTTGTCACATCCAATTTGTTCACTTGATTATTACATCCAGAATCCAAACATTAGAATCTGTTTGGTTCATCTGACATGATTTCTGCCATCTATCCACCCACCCACCCATCCACCCACCCACCCACCCACCCACCCATCCATCCACCCACCCACCCACCCATCCATCCACCCATCCATCCATACATCCATCCATCCATCCATCCATCCATCGCCTCTCACCCAGCCCCGCCCTGGCAGAGACTCGCACGTCGGCAGTCAGCGTTGAACGCACGGGCACTGGCAAGTGCCTTTCGCAGCCAATGGCTCCATGGAGGGGAGTGGGCGTGGCAGCCGACTGGGTGGAGGGGAAGTTGGGGGTAGGGGGAGGGTGGCGATAGGGGGGAAGTGGGGGTGGGGGGAGGAGGGGGAGAGTGGGGTCAGGGAGAGTGGGGATGAGGGAGGGAGGAGGAGGGGGTGGGGGGAGGGGGCAGTGAGGGTGGGGGGAACAGTGGGGGGAAGGGGGACAGTGGGGGACAGGATTTTGTGCTAATCCCATTGAATTCTGTGAAACTGTAGATGATTGTATCACTTCTCTGCTGATATTCCAGGCGCTGTTCCAGGAGGATATTCTGGACTTGCAGCTGGAGGTGTTCCAGGAGGTGTTCCAGGAGGTGTTCCAGGAGGTGTTCCAGGAGGTATTCCAGGAGGTGTTCCTGGTAATTATATCAGTTATTAATGATAGTTTTGAAGCATGTTTTGCTTTCCACTCGAAAATAGACTTTACATTTTTACCGCTGAAGATAGACACAAAAAGCTGGAGTAACAGCGGGACTGGCAACATCTCTGAAGAAAAGAAATGGGAGACATTTTGGGTCGAGACCCTTCTTTAAATTTTCATCACTGCTGCAATTAGATTAAAAATGCAGCAATCCTGGACAGACATGGCATCTGCCAATGTTTGGACAAAGAAAATCCTATGAATTGGAGCCTCCAGAGGAAACCCTCTGAAAAAATTGTTCTCTTTCATTTTTCCAAGCAGTATGGGCCAAACATTTACTCTGATTAAACTTTTCAATTCTATGTCTTTGTAGGTGGATATGCGGCAGCCAAAGCAGCTAAATATGCAGGTACATCTTAATTTCTTAATATAGTCAATTGCCCCCTGCACCTTGGGAAATGATTCCATGCAAAATATTAAGCTTACTCTGTTTGCATGCTATTAGTCATAGTCATACAGATTGGAAACAGGCCCTTTGGCCCAACTTGTCCAATGCCAACCAAGATGTCAAGCTACCTTTATGCCATTTTCCTGCATTTAGCTTGTACCCCACCATTGCTTTCCTATCTGTGTATATATCTATATAATAATAATAATAATAATGCATTACATTTATATAGCGCTTTTCAAACACTCAAAGATTTCTAGAACATAGAAATACTGTGAATACATATATACTGTGAATGCTGCTCCTATCAACTCCTTGGGTTTGGTCCATATACCGACCCTCTGTTATTACCATCAGTTGCCATTTATTTCACAAATTTAAAAAAATAAATGTTTGTAATCATGCTGCATATATATTCACAATTTGTTCACTTGATTATTACATCCAGAATCCAAATATTAGAATAGACCGTTTGGCTCATCTGACATGATCTGCCATCTTATTAAGTGAAAATATTTAAAGTTCGGTCACATCAGAATCACTTCTTTGAGTAAATAAAAGCAGCAATGCACCTTTGTGATAGCCAGTAAATTTAAAATGGGAATTAATAATGGGATTTAGCGCTAATCCCATTGAATTCTGTGAAATTATACATGATTGTATCACTTCTCTGCTGATATTCCAGGGGCTGTTCCAGGAGGATATTCTGGGCTTGCAGCTGGAGGTGTTCCAGGAGGTGTTCCAGGAGGTGTTCCTGGTAATTATATCAGTTATTAATTATAGTTTTGATGCATATTTTGCTTTCCACTCGAATAGACTTTACATTTTTACCGCTGAAGATTGACACAAAAAGTGGGTGTAACAGCAGGACAGGCAGCATATCTGGAGAACGAAATGGGTGACATTTCAGGTTGAGACGCTTCTTTAAATTTTTATCGCTGTTGAAATTAGATTAAAAATGCAGCAATCCTGGACAGATGGGGAACCTGCCAATGTTTGGACAAAGATAATCCTGCAAATTAGAACCTCCAGAGGAAGCCATCTGAGAAAATTGTTCTCTTTCAATTTTCCAAGTGGTGTGGGTCAAACATTTACTCTGATTTAACTTTTCAATTCTATGTCTTTGCTGGTAGATATGCAGCAGCCAAAGCAGCTAAATATGCAGGTACATCTTAATTTCTTAATATAGTCAATTGCCCCCTGCACCTTGGGAAATGATTCCATACCAACTATCATGCTTACTCTGTTTACTCCTAGTCATACAGATTGGAAACAGGCCCTTTGGCCCAACTTGTCCATGCCAACCAAGATGTCTATCTACGTTAATCCCATTTTCCTGCATTTAGCCTGTACCCCTCCATTCCTTTCCTCTCCGTGTATATATCCATATATACTGTGAATACTACTTCTACCACCTCCTCTGTTTGTTCTATATACCCACCCTCTGTTATTACCATCATTAGCCATTTATTTCACAGATTTAAAAAAAGAAATGTTCAATCATGCTGCATATATATTCACAATTTGTTCACTTGATTATTACAACCACAATCCAAATATTAGAATAGACCGTTTGGCTCATCTGACATGATCTGCCATCTTATTAAATGAAAATATTTAAAATTCGGTCAAACATCAGAATCACTCATTTGAGTAAATAAAAGCAGTAAAACGCCTTTGTGAGAGCCAGTAAATTTTAAATGGAATTTACCAATGGGATTTTGCGCTAATCCCATTGAATTCTGTCAAACTATAGATAATTGTATCATTTCTCTGCTGATATTCCAGGTGCAGTTCCAGGAGGATATTCTGGACTTGCAGCTGGAGGTGTTCCAGGAGGTGTTCCAGGAGGTGTTCCAGGAGGTGTCCCAGGTAATTATATCATTTATTAATTATAGTTTTGATGCATATTTTGCTTTCCACTCGAAAATAGACTGCCAATGTTTGGACAAAGAAAATCCTGCAAATTGGAGCTTCCAGAGGAAGCCCTCTGAGAAAATTGTTCTCTTTCATTTTTCCAAGTGGTATGGGCCAAACATTTACTCTGATTTAACTTTTCAATTCTATGTCTTTGCAGGTGGATATGCGGCAGCCAAAGCAGCTAAATATGCAGGTAAATCGTAATTTCTTGGTATGGTCAATTGCCCCCTGCACCTTGGGAAATGATTCCATACAAACTATCATGCTTACTCTGTTTGCATGCTATTGGTCATAAACATTCAGCATGGAAACAGGCTCTATGGCTCAACAAAAGACAATAGGTGCAGGAGTAAGCCATTCAGCCCTGCGAGCCAGCACCGCCATTCATTGTGATCATGGCTGATCATCCAAAATCAGTACCCCTTTCCTGCCTTCTCCCCATATCCCTTGACTCCGCTTTCTTTAAGAGCTCTATCTAACTCTCTCTTGAAAGCATCCAGAGAATTGGCCTCCACTGCCTTCTGAGGCAGAGAATTCCACAGATTCATAACTCTCCGAGTGAAAAAGTTTTTCCTCATCTCCGTTCGAAATGGCCTACCCCTTATTCTTAAACTTGTCCATTCTAACCACGATGTCTATCTACGTTAATCCCATTTTCCTGAATTTAGCCTGTACCTCTCCATTCCTTTCCTATCCGTGTTTCTATCCATATATACTGTGAATGCTGCTTCTACCATATCCTCTGTTTGTTCCATATACCCACCCTCTGTTATTACCATCATTAGCCATTTATTTCACAGATTTAAAAATATATATATTTTTAATCATGCTGCATATATATTCACAATTTGTTCACTTGATTATTACATCCAGAATCCAAATATTAGAATAGATCGTTTGGCTCATCTGACATGATTTCTGCCAACTTATTATTAAGTGAAAATATTTAAAGTTCGGTCACACATCAGAATCGATTCTTTGAGTAAATAAAAGCAGCAATGCACCTTTGTGATAGCCAGTAAATTTAAAATGGGATTTACTAATGGGATTTAGCACAAATCCCATTGAATTCTGTGAAATTATAGATAATTATATCACTTCTCTGCTGATATTCCAGGTGCTGTTCCAGGAGGATATTCTGGACTTGCAGCTGGAGGTGTTCCAGGAGGTGTTCCCGGAGGTGTTCCCGGAGGTGTTCCCGGAGGTGTTCCCGGAGGTGTTCCTGGTAATTTTATCAGTTATTAATCATATGTTTGGAGCATATTGTGCCTTGCTCAAAAATAGACTTTACATTTTTATCGCAGCTGCAATTTGATTAAATATGCAGCAATCCTGGACAGACATGGCACCTGCCAATATTTGGACAAAGAAAATCCTGTAAATTGGAGCCTCCAGAGGAAGTCCTCTGGAAAAATTTGGTCTCTTCCATTTTTCCAAGTGGTTAGAGTTTGTTGAGTCTATAACGACATTGTTAGGAATCAAGTAAAGTTCTTGAGTGAGAAAAGCTTTTTAAAATATTTTGAATTGGTTTGTTGCAATAATGGCTGTGCTTTTGGAAATAGCTTTCTTTTGATAAGATTTCAAATATTCTTCTTGTGGTTCATAATGCTACAAACATTCCAAGAACATTACCTGGCAATAGCAGGACATTTTCCTTCCCCTACCAGCACTATTAAAGGAATAAATAGACAATAGACAATAGGTGCAGGAGTAGGCCATTCGGCCCTTCGAGCCAGCACCGCCATTCAATGTGATCATGGCTGATCATTCTCAATCAGTACCCCGTTCTTGCCTTCTCCCCATACCCCCTGGTTATCTATTGGTTATTTGTCTTTTTGTTGTGGAATCTGCTCTTTGTAACATTTCAATTTGCCAGAGGAAAGGTTGATAGGAAAGGTTTAGAGGGATACTGGTCAAACATTTACTCTGATTTAACTTTTCAATTCTATGTCTTTATAGGTGGATATGCGGCAGCCAAAGCAGCTAAATATGCAGGTACATCTTATTTTCTTAATATAGTCAATTGCCCCCTGCACTTTGGGAAAACAATTCCATATAAACTCTCATGCTTTGTTTGCATGCTATTAGAGCCATAGAGTCATACAGCATGAAAACAAGCCCTTTGGTCCAACTTGTCCATGCCAACCAAGATGTCTACATTAATCTCATTTTCCTGCATTTAGCCTGTATCCCTCCATCCTTTCCTATCTGTGTATCTATCCATATATACTGTGAATGCTGCCTCTACCACTTCCTCTGTTTGTTTTATATACCCACCCTCTGTGTGAAAAACCTTCCCTTTTAGAGTTTAAAACCTCTAAAACATGCCCTCTAGTTTTAGATCCTCTTAGTCTTGTCTATCTACCTATCTATGCCTCTCATTAAATTTATGAACCTTTATAAGGTCATCCCTCAGCCTCTGTGCTCCAGTGACAACAATCCCAGTCTGTCCTTTTAATTAATCCTCTCCATTTTGGGCATCATGCCGGTACATCTCTTCTGCTCTTTTCTAACACTACCATATTCTTTCTATAGTGTAGTAACCAGAACTGCTCACGATATTTCAAGTGTGGTCTAAACAATGTCTTGAACAGCTACAAGATGATGTCCCAACTTTTACACTTAATACTCATGTGAAAGCAAGCCAACTAAACACTCTCTTCTCTACCCTATCTATCTGTGTTGCCATTTTTGGTGAGCTATGAACATGCAGCCTAAGGTCCTTCTGTACATCATGCTTCTAAGATCCCACCTATTTTCCATCCACCATCAATTCACCCAACTTTCCACCACATTTATGTCCCTCTGTATCATTGTGGCCTTCCATCACAGTGAGGAGAGGACTGGAGGAGACTCACTGTGATGGATGTTTTCTTGATGGATGTTTCTTTTGTGTGTTTTGGGGGTTGTGTAATTTTAATGCCTATTTTGATGCTTTTGTTGTTGGACTGTGGGTGACTGAATTTCGTCCAATTTGGATGACAATAAAGCTATCTTGAATCTTGAATCTTGAATTAGGCAATCTTGCTCACTCTACAATTTTACCAATTCAGAGCACAAGCTTTCACATCCAAGTCATTTATATATATAACAAACAATAAAGGTCCCAGTAGACACCATGGACTGCAGGTGCTGGTTTGCAGAAAAAGACACAAAGCGCTCGAGTAACTCAGTGGACCAGGCAGCATCTCTGGAAGACATGGATTCACAATATTTTGGTTTGGAACCCTTCTTCAGACTGATTGTAGTAGGGGGGAGAAAACTGCAAGAGAGGTTATTGCAGGACAAAGCCACACGTGACAGGTGGTTACTGGTTTGGGGGTTTTGATTAGTAGGTGGTTGAACAAAGACCAGAGATGAAAAGACAAAAGTCAATGAGGTAAGGAAATAAGGAGAGAAGAGGTATGAAATGTGAAGCCGGCTGGTGTCACCCGGTGGTATTATTTGTAGCCTTTTGCCTTTTTAGAACTGTTTTCAGATTTTTCATCATATTGTATTTCTATTACATCATCGGTTAACAGAATACTTCAAATTCAAAATGTAAGTAATGCAATAAGCTATTCTTTCACGTTCACACTTTATTTCTCCCACTTCACTTAAATAACAAAGAACTTAAACCTGTCATCTGATGAAAAAAGCAATTTATCCTTGAAATTGGTAGTCTTAACCATGCTGCAATATGGTTAAAACCAATAAAATATATTATTGTTCAGGTTGTACAAAATAAAACTGTACATCTGCTGCATTGGTATTCCAGGTGGTGTGGCAGGAACTGGTCCAGGGGCTATTCAGTTTTTCTTTCTCTACGAGCCTGCTGGTCTTGTCCTATAGCCCTGCTATTAGCAACACTGAACAAAAACAAAGCTGTAAACAAATGTCACAACTGACACATTTATAAGTTTGGCATCACCCTACCCAGTAAGATTTCTGTAATTCTTCCCTTGCCTTCTCCAAAACTGAAACAACCTAATTTCTCTCTTTCTTTATTCTGTCACTGGTCTAAGACCTGAACTGTTAACTCTATTTCACTTTACGCAGATGTCACCTGGCCCTACTGAGTGTTTCCGACATTTCCTGTTTTTATGTCACATGATTTTGCCATAGCCAGAATTTAAACAAAGGATTAAATAACACCTTTAAATGGCACTTTTCAAAGTTTATTTCTGCTATTTTGCAACGGAATTCCCATATTCTGTCATCCGAGTATTCGGAAAACCGAATGTTTCATGAAATACTGTGGTACTTTTCCACTCACCAGGATTTTGGTTCCTGCACTCACTTTCTCTTACTTGAGCCCCTGTTCCTGCGTTCTCTACAACATGGCTAAGCTTTCAATCCTACTCTTACTCTAACTCAACGGGGCACTGATTACAGTACTCTCTCTCACACACTACGCACTGGTTCCTGCACTTTCCTTCTACTAATTGGGGCCGGCCTTAGTTTTACACTATCTTTCCACTCATCCAGACACTAGTTCCTATGCTTCTGGGTCCGGGTGCCCGTTAGGTACCGTACCGAGGGTTCTGGGGGGGGTCATGTAGGGACATAGGGATTGGCTGGGAGAGTTCGAACCCTCGGATTGGCTAGCGATGTCACCAGGTGTGCCAGCGCGGGAGGGACAAGCAGTCTAGTGTTGAACTCCGTCTAGGTAAGACGTTTTGTTGGTTGTCTATAGTTTTGAGTGTTGCGATTGTCACGGAGTTTTGCACGTGCAATAAACTCTGTCTGCAACACCCATCCGCTACCAGACTCGCCACAGTCGCACCAGGGGGCGGAGATGGGCGAGGACCAGACGCTCCAATGTCTTCATCAGGTGTCATGTCAGTGCCACCGGCCTGTAGCTGTTGAGTTCCTTCGGGTGCGGCGTCTTTGGTACCGTACCAGTACCACGCAGGATGTTTTTCACAGCTATGGAACTCTCCCCAGTTTGAAGACATGCTCCACTATTCCGCACAGCTGGTCTGCACAGGACTATAGGAGCCTCGAGCTGATGCCGTCCGGACCAGCCGCCTTCCTCGCATTGATCTTCCTGAGCTAATTTCTCACCTGGTCTGTGGAGAAATACAGATTGGAGCACAAGGGCTGGGTGCTCAAGGGTGTGAGAGGAGGAGGGGGTGTGGGGGGGGGGGATGGTGTAGGGGGGGGGGGGTGGTGTAGGGGGAGGAGGTGGGGGTGGTGGGGTTGGGGCTGGAGAAGCAGAAGCAGAAGCAGTGGGTGGTGACTGTGACCCAAGTGCTGTGGGAGGGGAGGTGGGGCAGTGTACTGGACGTGCAAACAAGTGGGGCTGCAACAGAGGTGACTGGACCGGGTGTGGGGTAGGTGACTTCTCGAACCTGTTGAAGAAAAGGTTCAGATCGTTCACCCACTTCTGGTCCCCCACGGCCTGGGATGGGTTTGAGGCCTCTCCAGACTCCACTGATGTTGTTCCTCTGCAGCTGGCCCTCCATCTTCTTCCTGTAGCTGTTCTTCCCCTCTCTGATCTTCCTCTTCAGCTCCTTTTGCACCGCCTTCAGCTCCTCCTTATTTCCCAACTTAAAGGCCCTCTTTTTCTCCTTAAGGAGATCCTTTATGTCAGGGTTGACCCGGGGTTTGTTGTTGGAGAAACATCGTACAGTCCTGGTGGGTACAGTGTTCACCACACAGAAGTTAATATAGTCCGTGATGCACTGGGTGTCAGTTATAATGCTTCACAGATTATATGGAGTAGATTTTCAAGAAATAACTCCAGTAATCCTCATTTAAAATTCAGATCAAATAAAATTGCACGATTTGTAACAATAGAATAAATAATCCACCTCTTTGGCTATTTTTGCTCATGTTGCTCATTTCTTTGTTATTTGATGTATAAAATATCAGTCTATCCCTCGCATTCACAAGAAGATAATTTACATATATCCTGTGGTAATTAATGGGTAAATAGCTGATTTATAGTATTTTTCTTAATATCTAAAAGTTTGATACATTTTTGTTAATTGGAAAAGTATTGTGGTGATCTGATAGTAAATTACAAATTCAATCATCAGAAATTCCTCTTATACAAACCATCGCCGATTTTCTAAAATGACTTTGGAGGATTTGAAAGAATTTTCTCATAATTAGCTGGAAACAGTGCAAAATGTCATGAGACGACTACGCCTTGTGATGACAATATGGTGGAAACAGCACCAATTCCTTAAATGTAATTGCATATGCTTGTCTTGCGACCCTACTAGTTGAATATTTCAGAAATGTTATTTACTAATACATTCTTTGCACAATTTAAGGCTAGATTCGCATATCAATCTTTTTTCACAGCAGGTGGCAATGCAGCAGCCAAAGCTGCAAAATAGTGCCATGAGCACATATACTGGCATTGTAGGATGTTACAGAATAGTTCCAGTCGTACTGTCTATGGTTGAAATGCTTTTGAACGTTTGATCATAATCCACTTTCGGTTCTCACAGTAAACAAAAGCTGCCTTTCAAGCTTGGAAATAGATGACCTAATAACACTGCAGTAAATTGTCCTTAGAGTCTGACTCTTTTAAATAATTTAATATTTTGATGATTGGAACTCTATTCTATTGTCATTCCAGGGGCTGTGCCAGGAGGAGTTCCAGGGGGTGTACCCGGAGGCTATCCAGGGGGTGTACCTGGAGCTGCATACGGAGGCCTTCCAGGTGATCTTTTCTCTTTTAAATGTGCTACAGGTCTTCATTTAGTGCCAGTTATAATGCTTCACAGAATATATAGAGTAGATTTTCAAGAAATAACTCCAGTAGTCCTCATTTAAAATTCAGATCAAATAAAATTGCACAACTTGTAATATAATACAATAAATAATCCACCTCATTGGCTATTTGCTCATGCTGCTCAATTCTTTATTCGGTATACAAAATATCAGTCTATCCCTAACATTCACAAGAAAATAATTTACACATGACCTTTGATAATTAATGGGTACGTAGACGTAAAATGGTGGAGTAACTCAGCGGGACAGGCGGCATCTCTGGAGAGAAGGAATGGTGACGTTTCGGGTCGAGACACTTCTTCAGTCTGACGAAGTGTCCCGCTAAGTTACTCTAGCATTTTGTGTCTACCTTCGATTTAAACCAGCATCTGCAGTTCTTTCCTTCACATAAATATCAGTTTATCCCTGGCATTCATAAGAAGACAATTTACATACGACCTCTGATAATGGGTAAATAGCTGTTTTATGGTATTTTTCTCAATATCTTAACGTTTAATATATTTTTGTGTTAATTGGAAAAGTATTGTGGTGATGGGATGGTAAATTACAAATTCAATCATAAGAAATTCCTATTATACAAAGCCAACGGAGATTTTCTAAAATTACTTTGGAGGATTTGAAAGAAGAGGCAGCAACTCCTTGTGATTTTGTGATGGCAGTATGGTGGAATCAGCACCAATTCCTTAAATGTAATTCCATATGCTTGCCTTGTCCTACAAGTTGAATATTTGAGAAATGTGATCTACTAATATATTCTTTGCACAATATGAGGCTAGATTCTCTTATCAATCTTTTTTCATTGCAGGTGGCTACGCAGCAGCCAAAGCTGCAAAATATGCAGGTAAGTCTTCCTGTTTTCAATAGAAAAACCTGAAAATGCTGGTAATTTAAAATTGAAATTGATAATACTGAACAATACTCAGCAGGCCCAACAGCCTTGGAGAACAAACATAGGGTCTCAGGTCTCCACGATATTAAAACGCTTCTTACAGGAATCAACAAGGTTGTAGTCAAAGGAATCCTACAGTTAATATCAAAATAATTAAAGACAAAATTGGGAAGTGATTTTTAATATTCAGTTTAATCTATACCTCATTTTAATGTATGTGGCAGTGGAAATTTGGTACAACATTCTCCCAAACTACTATAATGATCAATCAACTGAAAGTTATTTGAGTTTTGTCTATTAAATTAATTAAATCAAATTTTGAGACAAGAAATGAGCTATAGATTAAGCTGAACAGTGTAACAGACTTGAAGTGATGTTCTTAAGTTATCCTATTCCTGTATTTGAATCCTGCCATTGCTCACCAGTGTTTTTTATATATGCCAGTATAGTGACATGAGCACATATACTGACATTGTAGGATGTTACAGAATAGTTCCTGTCGTACTGTCCATGGCTGAAATGCTTTTGAACGTTTGATCACAATCCACTTTCGGTTCTCACAGTAAACAAAAGCTGCCTTTCAAGCCTGGTAATAGATGACCTAATAACACTGCAGTAAATTGTCCATAGAGTCTGACCCTTTTAAATAATTTAATATTTTGATGAATTATTTGAATTCTATTCTATTGTCATTCTGGGGGCTGTGCCAGGAGGAGTTCCAGGTGGTGTACCCGGAGGTTATCCAGGGGGTGTACCCGGAGGCTATCCAGGAGGTGTACCTGGAGCTGCATACAGAGGCCTTCCAGGTGATCTTTTCTCTTTTAAAATCTTTTCATTTTTATTGAAATGTCTTGAGTACTAAATTTCAGTTTTACAATCCATTCACTTTATATCAATATTACAATTTTAAGTAGATCCTGAATCCTATAGCCAAGACAGGCACAAGAACAAAGAGGAAATTAATGTTCTAGGAGACATTTAGTCTCATATTTGCCTGTCTTTGGAACCAAGAAACCTGTGGTGCAAATAATCATAGGTACAGGCTTAGAAAAGTTTTCATTGCCATTTTCAGGAACAATTGCCAACTCCTCCCTTCAGCATGGCTTGCAGGAAGCTTATTCAAATTTTGGGGTATAGGGACTGTAGGCGTCGAGAAAGAGAAAGTTAAATTATTACCTATTTAAATTATTTGTATTAATTTAATGCTTTTAGTTAATGTATTTGTGTGTTTTAGATTATCTTGTTTATGATGTTGGTGAGGTCAACTCCATTAATTTCACCAGAGAAACAAAAATGTGCTACAGGTCTTCATTTAGTGCCAGTTATAATGCTTCACAGAATATAGAGAGTAGATTTTCAAGAAATAACTCCAGTAGTCCTCATTTAAAATTCAGATCAAATAAAATTGCACAACTTGTAATATAATAAAATAAATAATCCACCTCATTGGCTATTTGCTCATGCTGCTCAATTCTTTATTCGGTATACAAAATATCAGTCTATCCCTGGCATTCACAAGAAGATAATTTACACATGACCTTTGATAATTAATGGGTAGATAGACGTAAAATGGTGGAGTAACTCAGCGGGACAGGTGGCATCTCTGGAGAGAAGGAATGGTGACCTTTCAGTCTGACGAAGTGTCCCGCTAAGTTACTCTAGCATTTTGTGTCTACCTTCGATTTAAACCAGCATCTGCAGTTCTTTCCTTCACATAAATATCAGTTTATCCCTGGCATTCACAAGAAGACAATTTACATACGACCTCTGATAATGGGTAAATAGCTGTTTTATGGTATTTTTCTCAATATCTTATCGTTTGATATATTTTTGTGTTAATTGGAAAAGTATTGTGGTGATGGGATGGTAAATTACAAATTCAATCATAAGAAATTCCTATTATACAAAGCCATCGGAGATTTTCTAAAATTACTTTGGAGGATTTGAAAGAATTTTCTCATAATTAGCTGGAAACAGTACAAAATGTCATGAGGCAACTCCTTGTGATTTTGTGATGGCAGTATGGTGGAATCAGCACCAATTCCTTAAATGTAATTCCATATGCTTGCCTTGTCCTACAAGTTGAATATTTGAGAAATGTGATCTACTAATATATTCTTTGCACAATATGAGGCTAGATTCTCTTATCAATCTTTTTTCATTGCAGGTGGCTACGCAGCAGCCAAAGCTGCAAAATATGCAGGTAAGTCTTCCTGTTTTCAATAGAAAAACCTGAAAATGCTGGTAATTTAAAATTGAAATTGATAATACTGAACAATACTCAGCAGGCCCAACAGCCTTGGAGAACAAACATAGGGTCTCAGGTCTCCAGGATATTATAACGCTTCTTACAGGAATCAACAAGGTTGTAGTCAAAGGAATCCTACAGTTAATATCAAAATAATTAAAGACAAAATTGGGAAGCGATTTTTAATATTCAGTTTAATCTATACCTCATTTTAATGTAAGTGGCAGTGGAAATTTGGTACAACATTCTCCCAAACTACTATAATGATCAATCAACTGAAAGTTATTTGAGTTTTGTCTATTAAATTAATTAAATCAAATTTTGAGACAAGAAATGAGCTATAGATTAAGCTG
Source organism: Rhinoraja longicauda (assembly GCF_053455715.1). Lineage (NCBI taxonomy): Eukaryota > Metazoa > Chordata > Chondrichthyes > Rajiformes > Arhynchobatidae > Rhinoraja > Rhinoraja longicauda. The sequence goes on from NC_135978.1 coordinate 12,482,567, forward strand.
AACAGTGTAACAGACTTGAAGTGATGTTCTTAAGTTATCCTATTCCTGTATTTGAATCCTGCCATTGCTCACCAGTGTTTTTTATATATGCCAGTATAGTGCCATGAGCACATATACTGACATTGTAGGATGTTACAGAATAGTTCCTGTCGTACTGTCTACGGCTGAAATGCTTTTGAACGTTTGATCACAATCCACTTTCGGTTCTCACAGTAAACAAAAGCTGCCTTTCAAGCCTGGTAATAGATGACCTAATAACACTGCAGTAAATTGTCCATAGAGTCTGACCCTTTTAAATAATTTAATATTTTGATGAATTATTTGAATTCTATTCTATTGTCATTCTAGGGGCTGTGCCAGGAGGAGTTCCAGGTGGTGTACCCGGAGGTTATCCAGGGGGTGTACCCGGAGGCTATCCAGGAGGTGTACCTGGAGCTGCATACAGAGGCCTTCCAGGTGATCTTTTCTCTTTTAAAATCTTTTCATTTTTATTGAAATGTCTTGAGTACTAAATTTCAGTTTTACAATCCATTCACTTTATATCAATATTACAATTTTAAGTAGATCCTGAATCCTATGGCCAAGACAGGCACAAGAACAAAGAGGAAATTAATGTTCTAGGAGACATTTAGTCTCAAATTTGCCTGTCTTTGGAACCAAAAACCTGTGGTGCAAATAATCATAGGTACAGGCTTAGAAAAGTTTTCATTGCCATTTTCAGGAACAATTGCCAACTCCTCCCTTCAGCATGGCTTGCAGGAAGCTTATTCAAATTTTGGGGTATAGGGACTGTAGGCGTCGAGAAAGAGAAAGTTAAATTATTACCTATTTAAATTATTTGTATTAATTTAATGCTTTTAGTTAATGTATTTGTGTGTTTTAGATTATCTTGTTTATGATGTTGGTGAGGTCAACTCCATTAATTTCACCAGAGAAACAAAAATGTGCTACAGGTCTTCATTTAGTGCCAGTTATAATGCTTCACAGAATATAGAGAGTAGATTTTCAAGAAATAACTCCAGTAGTCCTCATTTAAAATTCAGATCAAATAAAATTGCACAACTTGTAATATAATAAAATAAATAATCCACCTCATTGGCTATTTGCTCATGCTGCTCAATTCTTTATTCGGTATACAAAATATCAGTCTATCCCTGGCATTCACAAGAAGATAATTTACACATGTCCTTTGATAATTAATGGGTAGATAGACGTAAAATGGTGGAGTAACTCAGCGGGACAGGTGGCATCTCTGGAGAGAAGGAATGGTGACCTTTCAGTCTGACGAAGTGTCCCGCTAAGTTACTCTAGCATTTTGTGTCTACCTTCGATTTAAACCAGCATCTGCAGTTCTTTCCTTCACATAAATATCAGTTTATCCCTGGCATTCACAAGAAGACAATTTACATACGACCTCTGATAATGGGTAAATAGCTGTTTTATGGTATTTTTCTCAATATCTTATCGTTTGATATATTTTTGTGTTAATTGGAAAAGTATTGTGGTGATGGGATGGTAAATTACAAATTCAATCATAAGAAATTCCTATTATACAAAGCCATCGGAGATTTTCTAAAATTACTTTGGAGGATTTGAAAGAATTTTCTCATAATTAGCTGGAAACAGTACAAAATGTCATGAGGCAACTCCTTGTGATTTTGTGATGGCAGTATGGTGGAATCAGCACCAATTCCTTAAATGTAATTCCATATGCTTGCCTTGTCCTACAAGTTGAATATTTGAGAAATGTGATCTACTAATATATTCTTTGCACAATATGAGGCTAGATTCTCTTATCAATCTTTTTTCATTGCAGGTGGCTACGCAGCAGCCAAAGCTGCAAAATATGCAGGTAAGTCTTCCTGTTTTCAATAGAAAAACCTGAAAATGCTGGTAATTTAAAATTGAAATTGATAATACTGAACAATACTCAGCAGGCCCAACAGCCTTGGAGAACAAACATAGGGTCTCAGGTCTCCAGGATATTATAACGCTTCTTACAGGAATCAACAAGGTTGTAGTCAAAGGAATCCTACAGTTAATATCAAAATAATTAAAGACAAAATTGGGAAGCGATTTTTAATATTCAGTTTAATCTATACCTCATTTTAATGTAAGTGGCAGTGGAAATTTGGTACAACATTCTCCCAAACTACTATAATGATCAATCAACTGAAAGTTATTTGAGTTTTGTCTATTAAATTAATTAAATCAAATTTTAAGACAAGAAATGAGCTATAGATTAAGCTGAACAGTGTAACAGACTTGAAGTGATGTTCTTAAGTTATCCTATTCCTGTATTTGAATCCTGCCATTGCTCACCAGTGTTTTTTATATATGCCAGTATAGTGCCATGAGCACATATACTGACATTGTAGGACGTTACAGAATAGTTCCTGTCGTACTGTCTATGGCTGAAATGCTTTTGAACGTTTGATCACAATCCACTTTCGGTTCTCACAGTAAACAAAAGCTGCCTTTCAAGCCTGGTAATAGATGACCTAATAACACTGCAGTAAATTGTCCATAGAGTCTGACCCTTTTAAATAATTTAATATTTTGATGAATTATTTGAATTCTATTCTATTGTCATTCTAGGGGCTGTGCCAGGAGGAGTTCCAGGTGGTGTACCCGGAGGTTATCCAGGGGGTGTACCCGGAGGCTATCCAGGAGGTGTACCTGGAGCTGCATACAGAGGCCTTCCAGGTGATCTTTTCTCTTTTAAAATCTTTTCATTTTTATTGAAATGTCTTGAGTACTAAATTTCAGTTTTACAATCCATTCACTTTATATCAATATTACAATTTTAAGTAGATCCTGAAACCTATGGCCAAGACAGGCACAAGAACAAAGAGGAAATTAATGTTCTAGGAGACATTTAGTCTCATATTTGCCTGACTTTGGAACCAAGAAACCTGTGGTGCAAATAATCATAGGTTCAGGCTTAGAAAGGTTTTCATTGCCATTTTCAGGAACAATTGCCAACTCCTCCCTTCAGCATGGCTTGCAGGAAGCTTATTCAAATTTTGGGGTATAGGGACTGTAGGCGTCGAGAAAGAGAAAGTTAAATTATTACCTATTTAAATTATTTGTATTAATTTAATGCTTTTAGTTAATGTATTTGTGTGTTTTAGATTATCTTGTTTATGATGTTGGTGAGGTCAACTCCATTAATTTCACCAGAGAAACAAAAATGTGCTACAGGTCTTCATTTAGTGCCAGTTATAATGCTTCACAGAATATAGAGAGTAGATTTTCAAGAAATAACTCCAGTAGTCCTCATTTAAAATTCAGATCAAATAAAATTGCACAACTTGTAATATAATAAAATAAATAATCCACCTCATTGGCTATTTGCTCATGCTGCTCAATTCTTTATTCGGTATACAAAATATCAGTCTATCCCTAACATTCACAAGAAGATAATTTACACATGACCTTTGATAATTAATGGGTAGATAGATGTAAAATGGTGGAGTAATTCAGCGGGACAGGCGGCATCTCTGGAGAGAAGGAATGGTGACCTTTCGGGTCGAGACACTTCTTCAGTCTGACGAAGTGTCCCGCTAAATTACTCTAGCATTTTGTGTCTACCTTCGATTTAAACCAGCATCTGCAGTTCTTTCCTTCAGATAAATATCAGTTTATCCCTGGCATTCACAAGAAGACAATTTACATACGACCTCTGACAATTAATGGGTAAATAGCTGTTTTATGGTATTTTTCTCAATATCTTAACGTTTGATATATTTTTGTGTTAATTGGAAAAGTATTGTGGTGATGGGATGGCAAATTACAAATTCAATCATAAGAAATTCCTATTATACAAAGCCATCGGAGATTTTCTAAAATTACTTTGGAGGATTTCAAAGAATTTTCTCATAATTAGCTGGAGACAGTACAAAATGTCATGAGGCAACTCCTTGTGATTTTGTGATGGCAGTATGGTGGAATCAGCACCAATTCCTTAAATGTAATTCCATATGCTTGTCTTGTCCTACAAGTTGAATATTTGAGAAATGTGATCTACTAATATATTCTTTGCACAATATGAGGCTAGATTCTCTTATCAATCTTTTTTCATTGCAGGTGGCTACGCAGCAGCCAAAGCTGCAAAATATGCAGGTAAGTCTTCCTGTTTTCAATAGAAAAACCTGAAAATGCTGGTAATTTAAAATTGAAATTGATAATACTGAACAATACTCAGCAGGCCCAACAGCCTTGGAGAACAAACATAGGGTCTCAGGTCTCCAGGATATTATAACGCTTCTTACAGGAATCAACAAGGTTGTAGTCAAAGGAATCCTACAGTTAATATCAAAATAATTAAAGACAAAATTGGGAAGCGATTTTTAATATTCAGTTTAATCTATACCTCATTTTAATGTAAGTGGCAGTGGAAATTTGGTACAACATTCTCCCAAACTACTATAATGATCAATCAACTGAAAGTTATTTGAGTTTTGTCTATTAAATTAATTAAATCAAATTTTAAGACAAGAAATGAGCTATAGATTAAGCTGAACAGTGTAACAGACTTGAAGTGATGTTCTTAAGTTATCCTATTCCTGTATTTGAATCCTGCCATTGCTCACCAGTGTTTTTTATATATGCCAGTATAGTGCCATGAGCACATATACTGACATTGTAGGACGTTACAGAATAGTTCCTGTCGTACTGTCTATGGCTGAAATGCTTTTGAACGTTTGATCACAATCCACTTTCGGTTCTCACAGTAAACAAAAGCTGCCTTTCAAGCCTGGTAATAGATGACCTAATAACACTGCAGTAAATTGTCCATAGAGTCTGACCCTTTTAAATAATTTAATATTTTGATGAATTATTTGAATTCTATTCTATTGTCATTCTAGGGGCTGTGCCAGGAGGAGTTCCAGGTGGTGTACCCGGAGGTTATCCAGGGGGTGTACCCGGAGGCTATCCAGGAGGTGTACCTGGAGCTGCATACAGAGGCCTTCCAGGTGATCTTTTCTCTTTTAAAATCTTTTCATTTTTATTGAAATGTCTTGAGTACTAAATTTCAGTTTTACAATCCATTCACTTTATATCAATATTACAATTTTAAGTAGATCCTGAAACCTATGGCCAAGACAGGCACAAGAACAAAGAGGAAAATAATGTTCTAGGAGACATTTAGTCTCATATTTGCCTGACTTTGGAACCAAGAAACCTGTGGTGCAAATAATCATAGGTTCAGGCTTAGAAAGGTTTTCATTGCCATTTTCAGGAACAATTGCCAACTCCTCCCTTCAGCATGGCTTGCAGGAAGCTTATTCAAATTTTGGGGTATAGGGACTGTAGGCGTCGAGAAAGAGAAAGTTAAATTATTACCTATTTAAATTATTTGTATTAATTTAATGCTTTTAGTTAATGTATTTGTGTGTTTTAGATTATCTTGTTTATGATGTTGGTGAGGTCAACTCCATTAATTTCACCAGAGAAACAAAAATGTGCTACAGGTCTTCATTTAGTGCCAGTTATAATGCTTCACAGAATATAGAGAGTAGATTTTCAAGAAATAACTCCAGTAGTCCTCATTTAAAATTCAGATCAAATAAAATTGCACAACTTGTAATATAATAAAATAAATAATCCACCTCATTGGCTATTTGCTCATGCTGCTCAATTCTTTATTCGGTATACAAAATATCAGTCTATCCCTAACATTCACAAGAAGATAATTTACACATGACCTTTGATAATTAATGGGTAGATAGATGTAAAATGGTGGAGTAATTCAGCGGGACAGGCGGCATCTCTGGAGAGAAGGAATGGTGACCTTTCGGGTCGAGACACTTCTTCAGTCTGACGAAGTGTCCCGCTAAATTACTCTAGCATTTTGTGTCTACCTTCGATTTAAACCAGCATCTGCAGTTCTTTCCTTCAGATAAATATCAGTTTATCCCTGGCATTCACAAGAAGACAATTTACATACGACCTCTGATAATTAATGGGTAAATAGCTGTTTTATGGTATTTTTCTCAATATCTTAACGTTTGATATATTTTTGTGTTAATTGGAAAAGTATTGTGGTGATGGGATGGCAAATTACAAATTCAATCATAAGAAATTCCTATTATACAAAGCCATCGGAGATTTTCTAAAATTACTTTGGAGGATTTCAAAGAATTTTCTCATAATTAGCTGGAGACAGTACAAAATGTCATGAGGCAACTCCTTGTGATTTTGTGATGGCAGTATGGTGGAATCAGCACCAATTCCTTAAATGTAATTCCATATGCTTGTCTTGTCCTACAAGTTGAATATTTGAGAAATGTGATCTACTAATATATTCTTTGCACAATATGAGGCTAGATTCTCTTATCAATCTTTTTTCATTGCAGGTGGCTACGCAGCAGCCAAAGCTGCAAAATATGCAGGTAAGTCTTCCTGTTTTCAATAGAAAAACCTGAAAATGCTGGTAATTTAAAATTGAAATTGATAATACTGAACAATACTCAGCAGGCCCAACAGCCTTGGAGAACAAACATAGGGTCTCAGGTCTCCAGGATATTATAACGCTTCTTACAGGAATCAACAAGGTTGTAGTCAAAGGAATCCTACAGTTAATATCAAAATAATTAAAGACAAAATTGGGAAGCGATTTTTAATATTCAGTTTAATCTATACCTCATTTTAATGTAAGTGGCAGTGGAAATTTGGTACAACATTCTCCCAAACTACTATAATGATCAATCAACTGAAAGTTATTTGAGTTTTGTCTATTAAATTAATTAAATCAAATTTTGAGACAAGAAATGAGCTATAGATTAAGCTGAACAGTGTAACAGACTTGAAGTGATGTTCTTAAGTTATCCTATTCCTGTATTTGCACCAGGTGTGACGAGATGGGGCTCCTAAGGGACCGTATTAGGAACCTGGAGCGGCAGATTGATGACCTCCGTCTGATCAGAGAGAGTGAGGAGGTTATAGATAGGAGTTACAGGGAGGTGGTCACTCCTAGACCACGGGAGGTAGACAAGTGGGTCACTGTTAGGGGGGGCAAGGAACAGAGGCAGGGACTAGGGAGTACCCCGGTGGCTGTACCCCTTGGAAATAAGTACTCCTGTTTAAGTACTGTTGGGAGGGACAGCCTACCTGGGGGCAACGACGGTGCCCGGGCCTCTGGCAAGGAGTCCGGCCCTGTTGCTCAGAAGGGTAGGGAAAGGAAGAGGAGAGCAGTAGTAATAGGGGACTCTATAGTGAGGGGGTCAGATAGGCGTTTCTGTGGACGCAGTCGGGAGACCCGGATGGTGGTTTGCCTCCCTGGTGCCGGTGTCCGGGATGTGTCTGAGCGTGTCCAGGATATCCTGAAAGGGGAGGGAGAGGAGCCAGAGGTCGTGGTACATATAGGTACCAACAATATAGGTAGGATAAGGAAAGAGGTCCTGAAAGGAGAATTCAGGGGGCTAGGAAGAGAGTTAAAAAAAAAAGGACTTCCAAAGTAATAATCTCAGGCTTACTGCCTGTGCCACGCGATAGTGAGAATAGGAATGGAGTGAGGTGGAGGATAAATACGTGGCTGAGGAACTGGTGCAGGGAGCAGGGTTTCAAGTTTCTGGATCATTGGGACCTCTTCTGGGGGAAGTATGACCTGTACAAAAAGGACGGGTTGCATCTGAACCCGAGGGGAACCAATATCCTGGCGGGGAGATTTGCTAAAATAACTGCGGAGACTTTAAACTAGTACGGTTGGGGGGAGGGACTCAAACTCAGATAGCTAATAGGCAGTGTGTGAGGCAGGAGGCAGAAAAGGGAAACACTCAGACCCAATATGTAGGAGAGAAAGAAGGGAAAAGAAATAAACTGAGAATAAGAAATGATGGGTCCCTTAAATGTGTATATTTTAATGCTAGGAGCATTGTAAGAAAGGTGGATGAGCTTAGAGCCTGGATTGACATCTGGAAGTATGATGTTGTGGCGATCAGTGAAACATGGTTGCAGGATGGTTGCGATTGGCAATTAAATATTCCAGGATTTCATTGTTTCAGATGTGATAGAATCGGAGGGGCAAGAGGTGGGGGTGTTGCATTGCTTGTCAGGGAGGATATCACAGCAGTGCTTTGGCAGGACAGACTAGAAGGCTCGATTAAGGAGGCTGTTTGGGTGGAACTCAGAAATGAGAAAGGTTTAGCAACACTTATAGGGGTGTATTATAGACCGCCAAATAGGGAACGAGAATTGGAAGAGCAAATATGTAAGGAGATAGCAGATATTAGTAGTGAGCACAGAGTGGTGATTGTGGGTGATTTCAATTTTCCGTATATAGACTGGGAATCACATTCTGTTAAAGGGCTGGATGGTTTGGAGTTTGTAAAATGTGTGCAGGATAGTTTTTTGCAGCAATACGTAGAGGTGCCTACCAGAGAAGGGGCAGTGTTGGACCTCCTGTTAGGAAATGAGATGGGTCAGGTGACGGAGGTATGTGTTGAGGAGCACTTTGGGTCTAGTGATCATAATGCCATTAGTTTCAATATCGGACACGATTGCGAGAGACTGGCTGGTGAGTACCACAAAACCCTCACCAAAGTCCCAACGGAGCTCGGTAGAACAGGCCCCTGGACCACCACACCGGGGAGTTGGAGACGGAGCCAGCGCAGGGAGAGGAAGCAAAAACGTGGTCGGAGAGCGGGGGTGCAGGCCAGGCTAAGGAGGGCCCCACAAAGACCATCCTTACCAAGCATCTTTCTCGCCAATGTCCGGTCACTCTCCAACAAGCTGGATGAGGTAAGGCTGTGGATCAACACCCAGCGATCCCTGAAAAACTGCTGCGCGCTGATCTTCACGGAGACGTGGCTCAACGCACTGGTCCCCGACGGGGCTGTGGAGCTAACAAACCGCTCACTACATCGTGCTGATAGAACAAAGGACTCCGGTAAGAGCAAGGGCGGTGGGCTCTGCATCTACATTAACAATGACTGGTGCACCAACCACACTGCAATAGAGAGCTACTGCTCCCCAGACCTGGAGTACTTACTGCTCAAATGTAGGCCGTTCTATCTGCCGCGGGAGTTTACGGTGGTCATCATCATGGCCGTATACATTCCCCCACAGGCTAATGCTAACCTAGCATTAGCACAGCTGCACTCGGCCATCAGTAAGCAGCAGGATGCCCACCCCAACGGTGCCTTCATTGTTGCAGGGGACTTCAATCAGGTCGACCTACGAGCCTCGCTCCACAAATTCCATCAGCATGTGCAGTGCCCTACCAGGGGCTCAAACACACTGGACAAGGTGTACACCAATGTAAAGGACGCCTACAGAGCTCTCCCCTGCCCACCCCTGGGACAATCCGATCACCTCTCACTGTTTCTACTGCCCGCATACAAACCCCTCATCCGCAAGACCAAACCCACAATAAAGACGGTCAAAATATGGCCCGAGAATGCCACCCTACAACTCCAGGACTGCTTTGATCGCACCGACTGGGACCTGTTTGCACAACAGGCCACCTACGGTTCAGAGATAGAGGTAGACTTGGAGGAATACGCATCCACTGTGCTCTCCTACATCAACTGCTGTGTGGAAAATGTCACGGAGGACAAGGTGATAAAGATGTTCCCAAACCGGAAACCCTGGATGAACAAGGAGGTACAGAACCTGCTGAGGGCACGCAACAATGCCTTTAAATCTGGTGACACTTCAGCATACAGTGTTGCCAGATCACACCTAAGCAAAGGTATTAAAAGGGCCAAAGACACCCATAGGCAACGGGTGGAAGACCACTTCAACACCACGGACACCAGAAGCATGTGGCAGGGTGTCAGGGACATCACTGGCTACAAGAGCAGCCCTGCCTGCCCCCACAGCGATATGGCATTGACCAACGAGCTTAACACCTTCTTTGCCCGCTTTGAAACTGGCAAAACCACCTTGAGTGAAAGAACCCCAGCCGAGGCGGTGGGACAGGTCTTGCAACTGAGCACACAGGAGGTACAACGCGCTCTGCAAAGGGTCAACCCACGCAAGGCTGCAGGACCGGATGGTGTTCAAGGAAGGGTACTGAAGGACTGTGCTGAACAGCTGGCTGAGGTATTCACCAAGATCTTTAACCTGTCATTATCTCTGGCTACGGTCCCCAAGTGCCTGAAGTCGGCTATCATAGTTCCGGTGCCGAAAAAAGCAAAGATCTCCAACCTGAACGACTACCGCCCGGTTGCCCTAACGCCGATTGTCATGAAGTGCTTTGAGAGGCTAGTCCTCTCACACATCAAATCCAGCATCCCTGACTCACTGGACCCACATCAATTTGCATACAGGGCAAATAGATCTACAGAGGACGCCATCTCTCTGGCTCTTCACACTGTCCTGACTCACCTAGAGAGACAGGGCACGTACGTGAGGATGCTATTCATAGACTATAGCTCCGCCTTCAACACGGTCATCCCCACCAAGCTCATCACCAAACTCCACCAGCTAGGCCTTAGCTCGTCATTATGTGACTGGATCCTGGACTTCCTGCTGGAACGACCGCAGGCAGTGAGAATGGGCCCGCACCTGTCCTCCACTATCACCCTGAGTACCGGCACACCACAGGGCTGTGTTCTGAGCCCCATGCTCTACTCCCTCTTCACACACGACTGTGTTCCTGCAATCGACACCAACACCATTGTCAAGTTTGCAGATGACACAACGGTGATCGGGCTGATCACCAACGGGGATGAAACAAACTATAGAGCGGAGGTGCAGAACCTGGCGGACTGGTGCTCGGATAACAACCTGTCCCTAAATACCACCAAGACCAAGGAGCTGATCATCAACTTCCGTAGGTCACATAACGGGGAATATGCCCCGATCTCTATCAATGGGGTCAGTGTGGAGAGAGTGTCCAGCTTCAAGTTTCTGGGCACTCACATTTCGGAGGACCTAACATGGTCCAATAACACTGCTGCGCTGGTCAAGAAGGCACAACAAAGACTGTTCTACTTAAGAACACTGAAAAAGTCTGGTCTACCCCAACAGCTGCTGAAGACCTTCTACCGCTGCACCATAGAGAGCATCCTAACGCATGGAATCCCTGTGTGGTACCTCAGCTGCACGGAGGCAGAAAGGAAAGCTCTACAGCGGGTAGTCCATAGAGCTCAGAGGGCCATCGGAACACAGCTACCAGACTTGGAGGGCATCTACAACACACGATGCCTCAGAAAAGCCACCAGCATCCACAAAGACTCTTCACACCCCTGCAACAGTCTGTTCGAACTCCTTCCATCGGGCAGACGATACAAGGCCTTCTATGCCCGCACCTCCAGACTCAGGAACAGCTTCATCCCCAGGGCCATAGCTGCTATGAACCGGTCCTGCTGAGCCGGATGGCCACAACGCATAGATCAACTTGCACTTTACCCTGTCCAAAACTGTTACAACTGTTCGTTTCGTTGGGTTGCTGCTGTCTAAATTACCTAAATTAGTGCATCGTATGGGAGGCGCATTCCCAATCTCGTTGTACCCCTGGGTACAATGACAATAAAGATATATTGTATATATTGTATTGTATTGTATTATGGAGAAGGTTAAATCTGGACCAAGGGTTGAGATTTTGGATTGGAGAAAGGCTAATTTTGAGGAGATGAGAAAGGATTTAAAAGGAGTGAAATGGAAATTGTTGTTTTATGAAAAGGATATAATAGAGAAATGGAGGATATTTAAAGGTGAAATTTTGAGAGTACAGAGTCTTTATGTCCCTGTTTGGTGGAAAGGAAAGAATAATAATTTGAAAGAGCCGTGGTTTTCCAGGGAAATTGGACACTTGGTTCGGAAAAAGAGGGAGATATACAATAAATATAAGCGGCAGGGAGTAAATGAGGTTCTTGAGGAATATAAAGAATGTAAAAGGAATCTTAAAAAGGAAATTAGAAAAGCGAAAAAAAGATATGAGGCTGCTTTGGCAAGTAATGTAAAAGTAAACCCCAAGGGGTTCTACAGATATGTCAATAGCAAAAGGATAGTGAGGGATAAAATTGGTCCATTAGAGAGTCAGAGTGGACAGCTATGTGCTGAGCCGGAAGAAATGGGGGAGATATTAAACAATTTCTTTTCTTCGGTATTTACCGAGGAGAAGGATATTGAATTATGTGAGGTAAGCGAAACAAGTAGAGTAGTAATGGAAATTAGGAGGATTAAAGAAGAGGAGGTACGGACACTTTTGAAGAATATAAAAGTGGATAAGTCTCCAGGTCCTGATAGGATATTCCCTAGGACATTGAGGGAAGTTAGTGCAGAAATAGCAGGGGCTATGACGGAAATATTTCAAACGTCATTAGAAACAGGGATGGTGCCGGAAGATTGGCGCATTGCGCATGTTGTGCCTTTGTTTAAAAAAGGTTCTAAAAGTAAACCTAGCAATTATAGACCTATTAGTTTGACGTCTGTGGTGGGAAAATTAATGGAAAAGATACTTAGGGACAATATATATAATTATTTGGATAATCAAGGCCTGATTAGAAACAGTCAACATGGATTTGTGCCTGGAAGGTCATGTTTGACTAATCTTCTTGAATTTTTTGAAGAGGTTACCAGGGAAATTGATAAGGGCAAGGCTGTGGATGTTGTCTATATGGACTTCAGTAAGGCATTTGACAAGGTTCCACATGGAAGGTTGATTAAGAAGGTTAAATCGTTGGGTATTAATAGTGAGGTTGCAAGATGGATTCAACAATGGCTGAATGGGAGATACCAGAGGGTAACGGTTGACAATTGTATGTCAGGTTGGAGGCCAGTGTCTAGTGGAGTGCCCCAAGGATCTGTGTTGTGTCCACTGTTGTTTGTCATTTACATTAATGATCTGGATGATGGTGTGGCAAATTGGATTAGTAAATATGCAGATGATACTAAGATAGGTGGAGTAGTTGATAGTGAGGTAGATTTTCAAAGTCTACAGAGAGACTTGGGCCTTTTGGAAGGGTGGGCTGAAAGATGGCAGATGGAGTTTAATGCTGATAAGTGTGAGGTGCTGCATTTTGGTAGGACAAATCAAAATAGGACGTACAGGGTAAATGGTAGGGAATTGAGGAATGCAGTGGAACAGAGGGATCTGGGAATAACTGTGCATTGTTCCCTGAAGGTGGAATCTCATGTGGATAGGGTGGTGAAGAAGGCGTTTGGTATGCTTGCCTTTATAAATCAGAGCATCGAGTATAGAAGTTGGGATGTAATGTTGAAGTTGTACAGGGCATTGGTGAGGCCGAGTCTGGAGTATGGTGTGCAGTTCTGGTCGCCAAATTATAGGAAGGATGTCGACAAAATGGAGAGGGTACAGAGGAGATTTACTAGAATGTTGCCTGGGTTTCAGCACTTAGGCTACAGAGAGAGGTTGAACAGGTTGGGTCTTTATTCATTGGAGCGTAGAAGGTTGAGGGGGGACTTGATAGAGGTTTTTTAAATTTTGAGAGGGACGGACAGAGTTGACGTGGGTAGGCTTTTCCCTTTGAGAGTGGGGAAGATTCCAACAAGGGGACATAGCTTCAGAATTGAGGGACAAAGGTTTAGGGGTAACATGAGGGGGAACTTCTTTACTCAGAGGGTTGTGGCTGTACGGAATGGGCTTCCGGTGGAAGTGGTGGAGGCTGGCTCGATTTTATTATTTAAGAGTAAATTGGATAGGTATATGGATAGGAGGGGATTGGAGGGTTATGGTCTGAGTGCAGGTAGATGAGACTAGGTCAGGGAGAATGGTCGGCGTGGACGGGTAGGGCCGGAGAGGCCTGTTTCCATGCTGTAGTTGTTGTTATATGTTATTTGAATCCTGCCATTGCTCACCAGTGTTTTTTTATATATGCCAGTATAGTGCCATGAGCACATATACTGACATTGTAGGATGTTACAGAATAGTTCCAGTCGTACTGTCTATGGCTGAAATGCTTTTGAACATTTGATCACAATCCACTTTCGGTTCTCACAGTAAACAAAAGCTGCCTTTCAAGCCTGGTAATAGATGACCTAATAACACTGCAGTAAATTGTCCATAGAGTCTGACCCTTTTAAATAATTTAATATTTTGATGAATTATTTGAATTCTATTCTATTGTCATTCTGGGGGCTGTGCCAGGAGGAGTTCCAGGTGGTGTACCCGGAGGCTATCCAGGGGGTGTACCCAGAGGCTATCCAGGAGGTGTACCTGGAGCTGCATACAGAGGCCTTCCAGGTAATCTTTTCTCTTTTAAAATCTTTTCATTTTTATTGAAATGTCTTGAGTACTAAATTTCAGTTTTACAATCCATTCACTTTATATCAATATTACAATTTTAAGTAGATCCTGAATCCTATGGCCAAGACAGGCACAAGAACAAAGAGGAAATTAATGTTCTAGGAGACATTTAGTCTCATATTTGCCTGTCTTTGGAACCAAGAAACCTGTGGTGCAAATAATCATAGGTTCAGGCTTAGAAAGGTTTTCATTGCCATTTTCAGGAACAATTGCCAACTCCTCCCTTCAGCATGGCTTGCAGGAAGCTTATTCAAATTTTGGGGTATAGGGACTGTAGGCGTCGAGAAAGAGAAAGTTAAATTATTACCTATTTAAATTATTTGTATTAATTTAATGCTTTTAGTTAATGTATTTGTGTGTTTTAGATTATCTTGTTTATGATGTTGGTGAGGTCAACTCCATTAATTTCACCAGAGAAACAAAAATGTGCTACAGGTCTTCATTTAGTGCCAGTTATAATGCTTCACAGAATATATAGAGTAGATTTTCAAGAAATAACTCCAGTAGTCCTCATTTAAAATTCAGATCAAATAAAATTGCACAACTTGTAATATAATAAAATAAATAATCCACCTCATTGGCTATTTGCTCATGCTGCTCAATTCTTTATTCGGTATACAAAATATCAGTCTATCCCTGGCATTCACAAGAAGATAATTTACACATGACCTTTGATAATTAATGGGTAGATAGATGTAAAATGGTGGAGTAACTCAGCGGGACAGGCGGCATCTCTGGAGAGAAGGAATGGTGACCTTTCGGGTCGAGACACTTCTTCAGTCTGACGAAGTGTCCCGCTAAGTTACTCTAGCATTTTGTGTCTACCTTCGATTTAAACCAGCATCTGCAGTTCTTTCCTTCAGATAAATATCAGTTTATCCCTGGCATTCACAAGAAGACAATTTACATACGACCTCTGATAATTAATGGGTAAATAGCTGTTTTATGGTATTTTTCTCAATATCTTAACGTTTGATATATTTTTGTGTTAATTGGAAAAGTATTGTGGTGATGGGATGGCAAATTACAAATTGAATCATAAGAAATTCCTATTATACAAAGCCATCGGAGATTTTCTAAAATTACTTTGGAGGATTTGAAAGCATTTTCTCATAATTAGCTGGAGACAGTACAAAATGTCATGAGGCAACTCCTTGTGATTTTGTGATGGCAGTATGGTGGAATCAGCACCAATTCCTTAAATGTAATTCCATATGCTTGCCTTGTCCTACAAGTTGAATATTTGAGAAATGTGATCTACTAATATATTCTTTGCACAATATGAGGCTAGATTCTCTTATCAATCTTTTTTTCATTGCAGGTGGCTACGCAGCAGCCAAAGCTGCAAAATATGCAGGTAAGTCTTCCTGTTTTCAATAGAAAAACCTGAAAATGCTGGTAATTTAAAATTGAAATTGATAATACTGAACAATACTCAGCAGGCCCAACAGCCTTGGAGAACAAACACAGGGTCTCAGGTCTCCAGGATATTATAACGCTTCTTACAGGAATCAACAAGGTTGTAGTCAAAGGAATCCTACAGTTAATATCAAAATAATTAAAGACAAAATTGGGAAGTGATTTTTAATATTCAGTTTAATCTATACCTTATTTTGATGTAAGTGGCAGTGGAAATTTGGTACAACATTCTCCCAAACTACTATAATGATCAATCAACTGAAAGTTATTTGAGTTTTGTCTATTAAATTAATTAAATCAAATTTTGAGACAGGAAATGAGCTATAGATTAAGCTGAACAGTGTAACAGACTTGAAGTGATGTTCTTAAGTTATCCTATTCCTGTATTTGAATCCTGCCATTGCTCACCAGTGTTTTTTATATATGCCAATATAGTGCCATGAGCACATATACTGACATTGTAGGACGTTACAGAATAGTTCCAGTCGTACTGTCTATGGCTGAAATGCTTTTGAACATTTGATCACAATCCACTTTCGGTTCTCACAGTAAACAAAAACTGCCTTTCAAGCCTGGTAATAGATGACCTAATAACACTGCAGTAAATTGTCCATAGAGTCTGACTCTTTTAAATAATTTAATATTTTGATGAATTATTTGAATTCTATTCTATTGTCATTCTAGGGGCTGTGCCAGGAGGAGTTCCAGGGGGTGTACCCGGAGGCTATCCAGGGGGTGTACCCGGAGGCTATCCAGGAGGCGTACCTGGAGCTACATATGGAGGCCTTCCAGGTGATCTTTTCTCTTTTAAAATCTTTTCATTTTTATTGAAATGTCTTGAGTACTAAATTTCAGTTTTACCATCCATTCACTTTATATCAATATTACAATTTTTAAGTAGATCCTGAATCCTATGGCCAAGACAGGCACAAGAACAAAGAGGAAATTAATGTTCTAGGAGACATTTAGTCTCATATTTGCCTGTCTTTGGAACCAAGAAACCTGTGGTGCAAATAATCATAGGTTCAGGCTTAGAAAGGTTTTCATTGCCATTTTCAGGAAAAATTGCCAACTCCTCCCTTCAGCATGGCTTGCAGGAAGCTTATTCAAATTTTGGGGTATAGGGACTGTAGGCGTCGAGAAAGAGAAAGTTAAATTATTACCTATTTAAATTATTTGTATTAATTTAATGCTTTTAGTTAATGTATTTGTGTGTTTTAGATTATCTTGTTTATGATGTTGGTGAGATCAACTCCATTAACTTCACCAGAGAAACAAAAATGTGCTACAGGTCTTCATTTAGTGCCAGTTATATTGCTTCACAGAATATATATAGTAGATTTTCAAGAAATAACTCCAGTAGTCCTCATTTAAAATTCAGATCAAATAAAATTGCACAACTTGTGATATAATAAAATAAATAATCCACCTCATTGGCTATTTGCTCATGCTGCTCAATTCTTTATTCGGTATACAAAATATCAGTCTATCCCTGGCATTCACAAGAAGATAATTTACACATGACCTCTGGATAATTAATGGGTAGATAGACGTAAAATGGTGGAGTAACTCAGCGGGACAGGCGGCATCTCTGGAGAGAAGGAATGGTGACCTTTCAGTCTGACGAAGTGTCCCGCTAAGTTACTCTAGCATTTTGTGTCTACCTTCGATTTAAACCAGCATCTGCAGTTCTTTCCTTCAGATAAATATCAGTTTATCCCTGGCATTCACAAGAAGACAATTTACATACGACCTCTGATAATTAATGGGTAAATAGCTGTTTTATGGTATTTTTCTCAATATCTTAACGTTTGATATATTTTTGTGTTAATTGGAAAAGTATTGTGGTGATGGGATGGCAAATTACAAATTCAATCATAAGAAATTCCTATTATACAAAGCCATCGGAGATTTTCTAAAATTACTTTGGAGGATTTGAAAGAATGTTCTCATAATTAGCTGGAGACAGTACAAAATGTCATGAGGCAACTCCTTGTGATTTTGTGATGGCAGTATGGTGGAATCAGCACCAATTCCTTAAATGTAATTCCATATGCTTGCCTTGTCCTACAAGTTGAATATTTGAGAAATGTGATCTACTAATATATTCTTTGCACAATATGAGGCTAGATTCTCTTATCAATCTTTTTTTCATTGCAGGTGGCTACGCAGCAGCCAAAGCTGCAAAATATGCAGGTAAGTCCTCCTGTTTTCAATAGAAAAACCTGAAAATGCTGGTAATTTAAAATTGAAATTGATAATACTGAACAATACTCAGCAGGCCCAACAGCCTTGGAGAACAAACATAGGGTCTCGGGTCTCCAGGATATTATAATGCTTCTTACAGGAATCAACAAGGTTGAAGTCAAAGGAATCCTACAGTTAATATCAAAATAATTAAAGACAAAATTGGGAAGTGATTTTTAATATTCAGTTTAATCTATACCTTATTTTAATGTAAGTGGCAGTGGAAATTTGGTACAACATTTTCCCAAACTACTATAGTGATCAATCAACTGAAAGTTATTTGAGTTCTGTCTATTAAATTAATTAAATGAAATTTTGAGACAGGAAATTAGCTATAGATTAAGCTGAACAGTGTAACAGACTTATAATAATAATAATAATGCATTATATTTATATAGCGCTTTTCATATACTCAAAGACGCTTTACAGAGATTTAGAGAACATAGGGAAATGAATAAATAGATAAATAAGTAAATAAGTAAACGAACAGAGAAAGGAGACAGAAGGTGATGTGACCTTCAGTGGTTGAAGGCAGTACTGAACAGGTGAGACTTCAGCGATGTTTTGAATGTGGTGAGTGTGGAGGAGTCTCTAACGGTTTGGGGTAGTGAGTTCCATAGGGTGGGAGCAGCGATGGAGAAAGCCCTGTCCCCCCAGGATCTGAGTTTGGTCCGGATGTGGGGGGATAGGAGATTGGCAGCAGCAGAGCGGAGGGTGCAGGTGGGAGTGTGCCTGTGGAGGAGGTCGGTCAGGTAGGATGGGGCCAGGTTATGGAGGGCTTTGTAGGTTTTGAGGAGGATTTGGTACTGGATTCTCTGGGGGATGGGGAGCCAGTGGAGTTTGTAAAGGACGGGGGTGATATGGTCACGGATCGGGGTGTGGGTGAGTAGACGGGCAGCGGAGTTTTGAATGTATTGAAGTTTACTGATGATTTTTGAGGGTGCGCCATAGAGGAGGCTGTTGCAGTAGTCCAGACGGGAGGTGATGAAGGCGTGGATGAGGGTTTCTGCAGCTGTGGAGGAGAGGGATGGACGGAGACGGGCAATGTTTTTGAGGTGGAAGAAGGCTGTCTTTGTGATGTGTTTGATGTGTTTGTCGAAGGAGAGGTTTTGATCAAAGATGATTCCAAGATTCCGGATGTGAGGGGAGGTGGATACTGGGAGACCATCAATGTTGAGGATGAAGTTTTGGGTGGATTTGGTGAGCGTTTTTGGACCAATGATGATGATTTCAGATTTGTTGCAATTGAGTTTGAGGAAATTTGATTGAAGCCAAGATTTTATTTCAGTGATGCAGTTCGTCAGTGTAGAGTGTGTGGTGGGGGAGATTGACTTGGTGGAGATGAGGAGCTGGATATCATCGGTTGAGACCATGACGGCGGATTAATTGACCAAGGGGGAACAGGTAGAGGATGAAGAGGAGGGGGCCAAGGACTGAGCCTTGGGGGACACCTTGGGGGAGGGGAGCGGTGGGGGATTTACAGTTGTTAATGGAGATGAACTGGTGTCTGTCAGAGAGGTAAGATTTGAACCGGGATAGGGCTGTGCCGGTGATGTTAAGGGAGGTTTCAAGTCGGGTGAGGAGAATGGAGTGATTTATGGAGTCAAAGGCGGCGCTGAGGTCAAGTAGGATGAGGATGTTGAGGTTGCCAGCGTCGGAGGAGAGGAGAATGTCGTTTGTGATTTTGAGGAGCGCAGTTTCAGTACAGTGGTTGGAGCGGAATCCGGATTGGAAAGTTTCATACAGGTTATTGGTAGAGAGGTGGTATTTGAGTTGGGAAGCTACAGCACGTTCCAAAACTTTGGACAGAAAGGGTAGGTTGGAGATTGGTCTGAAGTTGTTTGGGGTGTCAGGGTTTAGACCAGGTTTTTTCAGAATGGGGGTGACAGCAGCGATTTTGAGGGAAGGCGGGACGATGCCAGTGGACAGGGAGGAGTTTATTGTTGCAGTGATAAGTGGAGAGAGAGCAGGAAGTGATGTGATGTGAAGAGACTTGAAGTGATGTTCTTAAGTTATCCTATTCCTGTATTTGAATCCTGCCATTGCTCACCAGTGTTTTTTATATATGCCAGTATAGTGCCATGAGCACATATACTGACATTGTAGGACGTTACAGAATAGTTCCAGTCGTACTGTCTATGGCTGAAATGCTTTTGAACGTTTGATCACAATCCACTTTCGGTTCTCACAGTAAACAAAAGCTGCCTTTCAAGCCTGGTAATAGATGACCTAATAACACTGCAGTAAATTGTCCATAGAGTCTGACTCTTTTAAATAATTTAATATTTTGATGAATTATTTGAATTCTATTCTATTGTCATTCTAGGGGCTGTGCCAGGAGGAGTTCCAGGGGGTGTACCCGGAGGCTATCCAGGGGGTGTACCCCGAGGCTATCCAGGAGGCGTACCTGGAGCTGCATACGGAGGCCTTCCAGGTGATCTTTTCTCTTTTAAAATCTTTTCATTTTTATTGAAATGTCTTGAGTACTAAATTTCAGTTTTACCATCCATTTACTTTATATCAATATTACAATTTTTAAGTAGATCCTGAATCCTATGGCCAAGACAGGCACAAGAACAAAGAGGAAATTAATGTTCTAGGAGACATTTAGTCTCATATTTGCCTGTATTTGGAACCAAGAAACCTGTGGTGCAAATAATCATAGGTTCAGGCTTAGAAAGGTTTTCATTGCCATTTTCAGGAAAAATTGCCAACTCCTCCCTTCAGCATGGCTTGCAGGAAGCTTATTCAAATTTTGGGGTATAGGGACTGTAGGCGTCAAGAAAGAGAAAGTTAAATTATTACCTATTTAAATTATTTGTATTAATTTAATGCTTTTAGTTAATGTATTTGTGTGTTTTAGATTATCTTGTTTATGATGTTGGTGAGGTCAACTCCATTAACTTCACCAGAGAAACAAAAATGTGCTACAGGTCTTCATTTAGTGCCAGTTATAATGCTTCACAGAATATATAGAGTAGATTTTCAAGAAATAACTCCAGTAGTCCTCATTTAAAATTCAGATCAAATAAAATTGCACAACTTGTAATATAATAAAATAAATAATCCACCTCATTGGCTATTTGCTCATGCTGCTCAATTCTTTATTCGGTATACAAAATATCAGTCTATCCCTGGCATTCACAAGAAGATAATTTACACATGACTGTTGATAGTTAATGGGTAGATAGACGTAAAATGGTGGAGTAACTCAGCGGGACAGGCGGCATCTCTGGAGAGAAGGAATGGTGACCTTTCGGGTCGAGACACTTCTTCAGTCTGACGAAGTGTCCCGCTAAGTTACTCTAGCATTTTGTGTCTACCTTCGATTTAAACCAGCATCTGCAGTTCTTTCCTTCAGATAAATATCAGTTTATCCCTGGCATTCACAAGAAGACAATTTATATACGACCTCTGATAATTAATGGGTAAATAGCTGTTTTATGTTAACGTTTGATATATTTTTGTGTTAATTGGAAAAGTATTGTGGTGATGGGATGGCAAATTACAAATTCAATCATAAGAAATTCCTATTATACAAAGCCAACGGAGATTTTCTAAAATTACTTTGGAGGATTTGAAAGAAGAGACAGCAACTCCTTGTGATTTTGTGATGGCAGTATGGTGGAATCAGCACCAATTCCTTAAATGTAATTCCATATGCTTGCCTTGTCCTACAAGTTGAATATTTGAGAAATGTGATCTACTAATATATTCTTTGCACAATATGAGGCTAGATTCTCTTATCAATCTTTTTTTCATTGCAGGTGGCTACGCAGCAGCCAAAGCTGCAAAATATGCAGGTAAGTCTTCCTGTTTTCAATAGAAAAACCTGAAAATGCTGGTAATTTAAAATTGAAATTGATAATACTGAACAATACTCAGCAGGCCCAACAGCCTTGGAGAACAAACATAGGGTCTCAGGTCTCCAGGATATTATAACGCTTCTTACAGGAATCAACAAGGTTGTAGTCAAATGAATCCTACAGTTAATATCAAAATAATTAAAGACAAAATTGGGAAGTGATTTTTAATATTCAGTTTAATCTATACTTTATTTTAATGTAAGTGGTAGTGGAAATTTGGTACAACATTCTCCCAAACTACTATAATGATCAATCAACTGAAAGTCATTTGAGTTTTGTCTATTATATTAATTAAATCAAATTTTGAGACAGGAAATGTGCTATAGATTAAGCTGAACAGTGTAACAGACTTGAAGTGATGTTCTTAAGTTATCCTATTCCTGTATTTGAATCCTGCCATTGCTCACCAGTGTTTTTTATATATGCCAGTATAGTGCCATGAGCACATATACTGACATTGTAGGACGTTACAGAATAGTTCCAGTCGTACTGTCTA
The DNA here is from genome assembly GCF_053455715.1 of Rhinoraja longicauda. Lineage (NCBI taxonomy): Eukaryota > Metazoa > Chordata > Chondrichthyes > Rajiformes > Arhynchobatidae > Rhinoraja > Rhinoraja longicauda. The sequence goes on from NC_135978.1 coordinate 12,504,816, forward strand.
TGGCTGAAATGCTTTTGAACGTTTGATCACAATCCACTTTCGGTTCTCACAGTAAACAAAAGCTGCCTTTCAAGCCTGGTAATAGATGACCTAATAACACTGCAGTAAATTGTCCATAGAGTCTGACTCTTGTAAATAATTTAATATTTTGATGAATTATTTGAATTCTATTCTATTGTCATTCTAGGGGCTGTGCCAGGAGGAGTTCCAGGGGGTGTACCCGGAGGCTATCCAGGGGGTGTACCCGGAGGCTATCCAGGGGGTGTACCTGGAGCTGCATACGGAGGCCTTCCAGGTGATCTTTTCTCTTTTAAAATCTTTTCATTTTTATTGAAATGTCTTGAGTACTAAATTTTAGTTTTACCATCCATTCACTTTATATCAATATTACAATTTTTAAGTAGATCCTGAATCCTATGGCCAAGACAGGCAAAAGAACAAAGAGGAAATTAATGTTCTAGGAGACATTTAGTCTCATATTTGCCTGTCTTTGGAACCAAGAAACCTGTGGTGCAAATAATCATAGGTTCAGGCTTAGAAAGGTTTTCATTGCCATTTTCAGGAAAAATTGCCAACTCCTCTCTTCAGCATGGCTTGCAGGAAGCTTATTCAAATTTTGGGGTATAGGGACTGTAGGCGTCGAGAAAGAGAAAGTTAAATTATTACCTATTTAAATTATTTGTATTAATTTAATGCTTTTAGTTAATGTATTTGTGTGTTTTAGATTATCTTGTTTATGATGTTGGTGAGGTCAACTCCATTAATTTCACCAGAGAAACAAAAATGTGCTACAGGTGTTCATTTAGTGCCAGTTATAATGCTTCACAGAATATATAGAGTAGATTTTCAAGAAATAACTCCAGTAGTTCTTATTTAAAATTCAGATCAAATAAAATTGCACAACTTGTAATATAATAAAATAAATAATCCACCTCATTGGCTATTTGCTCATGCTGCTCAATTCTTTATTCGGTATACAAAATATCAGTCTATCCCTAGCATTCACAAGAAGATAATTTACACATGACCTTTGATAGTTAATGGGTAGATAGACGTAAAATGGTGGAGTAACTCAGCGGGACAGGTGGCATCTCTGGAGAGAAGGAATGGTGACGTTTCGGGTCGAGACACTTCTTCAGTCTGACGAAGTGTCCCGCTAATTTACTCTAGCATTTTGTGTCTACCTTCGATTTAAACCAGCATCTGCAGTTCTTTCCTTCACATAAATATCAGTTTATCCCTGGCATTCACAAGAAGACAATTTACATACGACCTCTGATAATTAATGGGTAAATAGCTGTTTTATGGTATTTTTCTCAATATCTTAACGTTTGATATATTTTTGTGTTAATTGGAAAAGTATTGTGGTGATGGGATAGCAAATTACAAATTAAATCATAAGAAATTCCTGTTATACAAAGCCATTGGAGATTTTCTAAGATTACTTTGGAGGTTTTGAAAGAATTTTCTCATAATTAGCTGGAGACAGTACAAAATGTCATGAGGCAACTCCTTGTGATTTTGTGATGGCAGTATGGTGGAATCAGCACCAATTCCTTAAATGTAATTCCATATGCTTGCCTTGTCCTACAAGTTGAATATTTGAGAAATGTGATCTACTAATATATTCTTTGCACAATATGAGGCTAGATTCTCTTATCAATCTTTTTTTCATTGCAGGTGGCTACGCAGCAGCCAAAGCTGCAAAATATGCAGGTAAGTCTTCCTGTTTTCAATAGAAAAACCTGAAAATGCTGGTAATTTATGGTAAAATTGAAATTGATAATACTGAACAATACTCAGCAGGCCCAACAGCCTTGGAGAACAAACACAGGGTCTCAGGTCTCCAGGATATTATAACGCTTCTTACAGGAATCAACAAGGTTGTAGTCAAAGGAATCCTACAGTTAATATCAAAATAATTAAAGACAAAATTGGGAAGTGATTTTTAATATGCAGTTTAATCTATACCTCATTTTAATGTAAGTGGCAGTGGAAATCTCCCAAACTACTATAATGATCAATCAACTGAACGTTATTTGAGTTTTGTCTATTAAATTAATTAAATCAAATGTTGAGACAGGAAATGAGCTATAGATTAAGCTGAACAGTGTAACAGACTTGAAGTGATGTTCTTAAGTTATCCTATTCCTGTATTTGAATCCTGCCATTGCTCACCAGTGTTTTTTATATATGCCAGTATAGTGCCATGAGCACATATACTGACATTGTAGGACGTTACAGAATAGTTCCAGTCGTACTGTCTATGGCTGAAATGCTTTTGAACGTTTGATCACAATCCACTTTCTGTTCTCACAGTAAACAAAAGCTGCCTTTCAAGCCTGGCAATAGATGACCTAATAACATTGCAGTAAATTGTCCATAGTCTGAGTCTTTTAAATAATTTAAATGATTGGAAATTTACTCTATTGTCATTCCAGGGGCTGTGCCAGGAGGAGCTTCTAGAGGTGTACCTGGAGGCTATCCAGGGGGTGTACCTGGAGCTGCATACGGAGGTCTTCCAGGTGATCTTTTCTCTTTTAAAACCTTTTCATTTTTATTGAAATGTCTTGACTGCTAAATTGCAGTTTGACCATCCATTCACTTTATACCAATGTTTAAATAAATCGTGAATCCTATGGCCAAGACAGGCACAAGAACAAAGAGGAAATGAATGTTCTAGAAGACATTTGATCTCTTATTTGTCTGGCTTTGGAACCAAGAAAGCTGTGTGGCAAATAATCGTAGGTACAGGCTCAGAAAGCTTTTCATTGCCATTTTCTGGAATAATTGCAAACTCCAGGAAGCATATTCAAATATTTTACTCAAGTATTTCACTTGTGAAACTACATTGATATCAAGTGTCTTTGCAAAACAATTTAAAGAAATTAGTATGGGGCGGCACACTGGCGCAGCTGATAGAGCAGTTGTCTCACAGTGCCAGTGAACTGGGTTTGATCCTGACCTCGGGTGCTGCCCGTGTGCTGTTTACATGTTCTCCTTGAGTGTTTCCTCCGGGTGCTCAGGTTTCCTCCCACAGTTTGTAGGTTAAATGGCCTCTGAGATTTGCCCCTAGTGTGTAGGGAGCGGTTGCAAAAGCAGGATAGTATAGAACTAGTGTGAAAGGGTGATTGAAGGTCATTGTGGGCTCTGTGTGCCGATGGGCCTGTTTTCAATTATGTATCTTTCAATCAATCATTCAATCAATCATTCAATCAATCAATAATGTCATTTAGTTTAGGTTCCTGAAGTCTTTGCAAATTGGCTTTGTGTTTTAGTATGCCTTAATATGTGTCATCATATGGTTTTGGGAGTAGGGTATTGACATGGATAGAGAACTGGTTGGTGGGCAGGAAGCAAAGAATAGGAATTAACGAATCCTTTTCAAAATGGCAAGAAGTGATTAGTGGGGTGCCGCAAGTTTCGGTGCTGGGATCCCAGTTATTAACAATATATATTAACAATTTACACAAAGGAATTAAATGTGACATCTCCAAGTTTGCGGATGACACAAAGCTGGGTTGCAGTGTGGGCTGCGATGAGGATGGTATGAGGCTGCAGGGTGACTTGGATAGGTTGGGTGAGTGGGTAGATGCATGGCAGATGCAGTATAATGTGGATAAATGTGAGGTTATCCACTTTAGTGGCAAGAACAGGAAGGCAGATTATTATCTGAAGTGTGTCAGATTAGAAAAAGGGGAGGTGCAACGAGACCTGGGTGTACTTGTACATCAGTCATTGAAAGTAAGCATGCAAGTACAGCAGGCAGTGAAGAAAGCTAATGGCATGTTGGCCTTCATTGCAGGAGGATTTGAGTTTAGGAGCAAAGAGGTCCTATTATAGTTGTACAGAGCCCTGATGGGTCCGCACTTGGAGTATTGGGTGCAATTTTGGTCTCCTAATTTGGGGAAGGACATTATTGCTATTGAGGGAGTACAGCGTAGGTTCACCAGGTTAATTCCTGGGATGGCGGGACTGACCTAAGATGAAAGAATGGGTCGACTGGGCTTGTATTCACTGGAATTTAGAAGAATGAGAGGGGATCTTAGAAACATATAAAATTCTTAAAGGATTGGACAGGCTAGATTCAGGGAAAAATGTTCCCAATGTTGGGGGAGTCCAGAACTAAGGGTCATAGCTTAAGAATAAGGTATATGTCATTTAGAACTGAGATGAGGAAACATTTTTGCACCCAGAGACTTGTACATCTGTGGAATTCTCTGCCACAGAAGGCAGTGGAGGCTATTTCACTGGATGCTTTCAAGAGAGTTAGATTTAACTCTGAGCTAAAGGAATTAAGGGATATAGGGAACAAGTAGGAACAGGGTACTAATTTTTGATGATCAGCCATGATCATATTGAATGGCCATGCTGGCTCGAAGGGCCGAATGGCCTACTCCTGCACCTATTCTTCTATGTTTCTCTATGGTGTTTCCAAAGCTTCATTTTAAGATCTGGAATACTTTAGAGTAATAATAGAAAATACTTGAAATACTCATAACTTACATCAGGCTTCTCCTGGAAAATATTCGTATTTCAATCCAAACTGTGTATTGATTCAGTTTATGTATAACTAAGTTTCTGTTCCCCCAGTGAACAAAAGCTGCCTTTCAAGCCTGGTAACAGTTGACCTAAGTTGTCCATAGTCTTTTAAATAATGTAATATACTGATGATTGGAACTCTGCTCAATTGTCATTCCAGGTGCTGTGCCAGGAGGAGTACCAGGAGGTGTCCCTGGAGGTTATCCAGGAGCTGCATATGGAGGCCTTCCAGGTGATCTTTTCTCTTTTAAAACCTTTTCATTCTTCTTGAAACGTCTCAATTTTGAGTTTTACCTTCCATTCACTTTATGTAAATATTACAATTTTTAAGTAGCCCCTGTTTCCGTAATATACCTGTATCTTTCAATCAATCATTCAATCAATCAGTCATTTAGTTTAGATTCCTGAAAACTTGCAAACAGGCTTTGTTGTTTTAGTATGCCTTAACATGTGTCACCATATGGAATATCCAAAGTTTCATTTAAAGATCTGGATAAATAATAGAAAATACTGGAAATACTCAGCAGGTAGGTAGGGCATTAGGGAGGTGGGAAGAGGGAGGGAGGGCGAATGGACAGGATCATGCTTTACATCATTTTAAGGTAATGTATGTTAATTAAAAATGTACCTAATTAATGATTAAAACCATTAAATTACAGCTATTTTCAAAGAAAGAAAATATCTGTTTTCTCTCACAATCCATTAACCTATATTTCCCAAAGAATGAAATGGTCTCAGATCCTGCTCCAGATCTGACCTGTTGTAGCGTTTAACTGGTAAATTTCAAACATAGTAGGACATTCTAACAAGACTGAGCTCCCATGGAGGAGTGAAATGACCAAATCAATTTCAGACCAGGTATGCATAAGGTTATTAAAACAATTGAATGTTGGTCGACCTGATTGGAACCACTTGCAAAATTTAGCAAGCTATGTCCATTATTTCAGGTCAGAACTTGCATCAGGATTGTCTTGACCATGAAAGTTGACAACTTCTCCTGGAAAATATTGGCATTTCAATTCAAACTGTGTGCATTACTCGGTGTATGTATACCTAAGTTTAGGGATACCTCTGCATACACATAGGTTCTGAGCTTACCTGGTTATGATGGCCATTTCCTGACCATGCTCTGCAGTTGAATATCTTTGGAGTAGCATCTTGTTTAATGCCAAGCAATTGTTTCTCAGATATCTTAGTACAGGATCCATGAGCTCTTTCTTTGCATAGGGACTTGTAGGCTTTGAGAAAGAGTTTAATATCTATTTAAATTATTTGTATTTATTTAATGCTTTTAGTTAAAAATGGATTTGTGTGTTTTAGATTATCTTGTTTACGACGTTGATGAGGCCAACTCCATTAATTTCATCAGAAAAACAAAATATTGTGCCACCAGTCATCATTTTGTGCCAGTTATAATGCTTCGCAGAATATATGCAGTAGATTTTCAAGAAAGAACTCCAGTAATCCTCATTTAAAATTCAGATCAAATAAAATTGCATGATTTGTAACATAATAAAATAAATACTCCACCTTTTTGGCTATTTGCTCATGCTGCTCAATTCTTTATTATTTGGTATACAAAAGATCAGTCTATTTTTCCCTGGCATCCACAAGAAAATAATTTACATATGACCTATGATAATTAATGGGTAAATAGCTGTTTTATAGTATTTTTCTTAATTTCTGAAAGTTTGATACATTTTTGTGAGTTCACTTTAAACAACTTCGGTTAACACTGTATATTTCTGGGGTGTGGTTTATCTACAATGTAGTGGTGCTGTTGGCTTTCAAAACATTAGTTATCATTTGGCTGTATTTGTAACTGATCGCTGTTCCATTATAACGTCTATTCCTTTGATGGTGCAGGTGGTGCATATAGGTCTGCAAAAGCTGCTAAATATGGAGGTATGATTTCTATTTTTAATAGCGTATTATGTTATCTGTGTACACAGAAAATTCAGAATTCAAGACAGGCACTCCATATTGCTATTTTGTCTTAACAATAAAAGGCTTTGTTAACAGAGAAGCCACGCAAGAAATAAGCAGTGAAAATTCCAGTCTTGTGTGTAAACCCATGTTCGATCATAGGCAGCATAGGGGGATCTATATTAAAAAGATGCATCCAAGAAATTATACCAACTAACAAAGTCATATTTAAATAAAGAAGTAATTGGGGTTGAAACAACTAAATTCTCTGCATAACACTCTGCCTATTATAAATGCTTTCATTCATATTGCATTATGCAAATAAACCAATTTTTAATTGTTCCATTCCAATCTATGATCTTGTTAGCATTTGATGAAATTAATGAGATACTATTTGTAAACGATAAGATGGCATAATCTTTCAATTAATATCAGGAAATACATTTTCCATATGGGAAGTATTGGAAATTTGCATCCAAATATCGTTTGGCTACTGGATGAATTGAAATTTAGCAATGAAAGTGATAGATTTTTAATAGGAAGAGTATCAAATAATTCCATTCAAATCTGGTAAATTGAATTAAAGTATACAATACCAAATTTTAAGGTTATACTAATTTAGTGTGGACTGGCTATCTCTTGTTTCTCTATTTAGACCCTATTACAATGTTTTAATACCCAGTGTAGATTGTGTTGTATGTTAACATTGATAGAGCCCTTACAGGCTGTTGCAATACTTGTGAGATTTTAAAAAATACAGTTTTAGGGATATGGCACACCTAGCAAGGGTAGAATTTATTGCCCGTATCTAATTATGCTTGAAAAGATTGTGGTGAGTTATTTTCTTAAAAACTTGCAGACTTTCAGGTCAAGACTGAAGAAGGGTCTCGACCTGAAACATCACCCATTCTTTCTCTCCAGACATGTTGCCTGACCCGCTGAGTTACTCCAGCATTTTGTGTCTACCTTCACTAAGTAATCTGTTGAGTTAATGATACAATTCATTCGAGAGGATTAAAATTAAGAGATGAGGTAGGTGCCTCAAGCTTTGGTTGGAGTATTTTGACCAATTTCAGTCATTGTGACAAAAATATTAAAGAGGTAACAAAGAGCACAAAAGAAAATATAAGCTTCACAAGGCCTCTCCAATGTTGTAGAGTCATACAGCGTGGAAACAAGCCCTTTGGCCCAACTTTCCTACACCAAGGGGTATGGGCCAAATGCAGATAGGTGCGAATAGTGTAGATGGGGCATGTTTGTCGGCGTGGGCAAGTTGGGCGCTGAAGGACCGGTTTCCATGGTGTATGATTTTGTGACCCGGATTCTATGACTAATGATTGCATAGCTCTTGTACTGACATTCCAGGTGGTCTTGGAGGAGCTGGACTTGGAGGACTTCCAGCAGGTTTTTTTGGAGGTGTTCCAGGTAATATTTATTTAATCATTAGCATTATTGAAATGAACTGAATGCAAGATGCAAAAATTATTGTTGACAGTTTGATTAAACACTCTGTCAACATGTTGGGATACTACAATGATAGCCATTCACTTTATGCAAATGCTACAGATATAGTTGTAGAATCTGAATCCTTAGTGGAATACTGCTTAGCCTAACATACAGAAAAAGTGATCTTCTCTAGATAGCCTACTTGCCTTATTTGGAACTAAGAAGCTTATATAAATTGGAAGCGTAGATCTCAGCAGCCTTGGGTTCAGAGATTTGCTTATGTAATTCTCATTTTTCTGACAAATGCACAGAATGTATACACATATTTCCAGTCAGGAGCACTCTTCCAGAGATACTGAAAATATTTATTTGATCGGTGTCAAGGTGAACACCAGACCTATTTAAAAGAAATCAATAAATTATGTACTTCACTGTCCTATTTATCCTAAAGGACCACTGAATAGTTTTGAGACTCCCAGCATATGATTTTAAATGGCCTACATCAGCAGAAACTTTATTAAAAATCTATCTAAAAGTTGGATCAAGCAATCTTTGAGCAGTAAATTCTTTATATGTGCAAAGATTTTCTAAAACAGTAATGCAAAAGCAGCAGCTTTATGCTCAAACACTATTCCAATACTTCAGCACATTTGCTAACCTGGAATGTTAATGCACCACTTTTCTATTCACAACGATACTACATGCCATTAATTAATGAGGAATTGGAAAATCTCCCCCACAGTCAATGTAACCAAAGAAATAAGTTATTTGTGAAACCATGCCATTTGGAAATTGTCCGATCCACTTAAATATATGTACACTATGGTAATTTCACTTCATGAGTAAAGTTTGGTTGCAACGTATTTTAAATCATCTGGAGAATGTGACAATTTTTTAAAAATAAACTTTTCAACCAAACCTGGGACTTTTGATGGGTTTTGTCTGAAAGATGGGAAAAAATCATATTATTGTTGATACTTATTCCTTCGTAGGTCAAGAGTGAAAATACGCAAACTTGGTTATGACTGGCATTTGTGCAATTCTATGATACTGTCAGTGATTTACAAACCTATTTTCCATGCAAAGTATATTGGAAGTCATATGGATAAAGGATAAGTGGATGCACACTAAGTAACTGCTAAGAAGGCATTGACAAGGCAAATATTGACTGGATCCCTATCAATCTGTCCCGTGTCTCCCATATGGGACTCAGAAGTTTCATAACAATGCAGTTCTCAATCTCCTCAAGACCTCGCTGCTGCAGTCTTTCTTTAAGGCAGAACAAGCTGGGAGGGGATTAGGCAGTAAAACCTTTGGCCCTGCCTTCAAATTTCCCTTTCGACCTGCTCACAAGTCATAACATTAAAGTCCTATTCCACTGTCTCCAAATGCCCCTGCCAATCTGAGACATTTAGAGACAGTTAAAATATATTTCTAGAAGTAAAAAAAATAATAATTTAATAACCCATTTAGTTCAGTTTAGTTTAGAGATAAAGCACGGAAACAGGCCCGTCAGCCCACCGGGTCCATGCCGACTTGCGATCCCCGCATATTAACACTATCCTACACCCACGAGGGACAATTTTTACATTTACCAAGCCAATTAACCTACATGTCTTTGGAGATCTAACTGATGTAAATTAAAATCATTAATATTATTTAAAACAGAGGTGAAAAAACAATTAGCTTCACTTACCTTTTCCATCCAGGTCAGTGACCTCTATCCAAATTAATGATAGGATAGGCAAACGCGATAGATATAAAGTGTACCCAATGCTTCAAATCTGTTTGTTATAGATACATCCGTGTTAGGCCCGGGATTGCTGTGTATAAGCACAGAAGTAAGGAATGTGCTGATCTGTGCAATACAACCAGCGCATTGTTGCCTGCAGATATGATATATCGATTAGACTTTACACGGTTCAGACTATCTATCGTCTCTCAAATAAAATAGAAAATACTGGAAACACAGCAAGTCAGGCAGCTGGTGTGGGGAGAATAACAGTTAATGTTTCATGTTAATAACTTTTCATCCGTGGAACTAAAGCAAGCTGTTCTACCAGTTCATCCCTCCAAGTGGATATCTGACAGATAGAAATAAATTATGCTTGGTTTCTAAGTTTGTTTTTTAAAGTTTGTTAATAATGGATTCCAGAAATTTCTGCACCACTTACTTTTGACCAACTAGCTCTTAAGCTTATGTTTTCCCCATCTTTCAATTCTAGAATAATTTTGTTATAACTGCTGCTTACCAATCTGCAAAACCCTTTCCACGATCTAAAGAATTGTAGAAAATTATAACCATTTATTACTGTCTCAGTAACCACTTTTTATAGAATCTTAAGCAGAAGGATATATGGCCCAGACATTTGATGGCCTTTATATCCATTAGTTTGTCATGTGCTTTTCTCCAATGTTAATGATTACCCCTTTATTGACTATTTCTGGGATACATTTAGAGTTGTCTACTCGAAAGACACATGTAATAGATTTGTTGAAAGTCTCTTACATTTCCTTATTTCCCATTATTAATTCTGAGAGTGTTGTTTATGGAATAAGATTTACTGAACAAATAACCTATTATTCTATTTAATTCTATTAAAGGTTAATACACTTATTTAGTTGAATTTGAATAAATTGTTTTTGTTTAAAAAATGGGCTTTCCTGAGGCAATGCTATTAATATCTGTATTGTTAACAATTGCTCTTTATTAAATGTCCCTATTTTGTCTAATTTGTCAATTCTGCGTTGTTGTAGGTGGATATGCTGCAGCTAAAGCTGCTAAATATGCAGGTAATTCTTTGTAACCTGATGTATAGCATGAAACTATTACCAGTGAGACTCCTGACGGGTAACCGTAAAAGGGACCACATCACGCCGATTCTGGCCTCTCTCCACTGGCTCCCTGTACGGTACAGAATGAACTTCAAGCTCCTCCTATTCACATATAAAGCCCTAAATGGACATTCCCCCCCTACATCAAAAATCTTCTAACCCACCTCTCTAACTCCAGGTCCCTCAGGTCGGCCGACTTGGGGCTACTCACTATACCGCGGTCTAGGCTTAAGCACAGGGGTGACCGCGCTTTTGCGGTTGCAGCTCCTAGACTGTGGAACAGCATCCCTCTCCCCATCAGAACTGCCCCCTCCATCGACTCCTTTAAGTCCAGGCTCAAAACCTATTTCTACTCCCTAGCGTTTGAGGCCCATTGAGGAGGCGCTGTGAACTGTTTTGTATGTGCTGTTATGTTTGTGTGCTACTGTATGTTTCATTTTTTCCTTAGTACCTAAACAGATGTACAGCACTTTGGTCAACGTGGGTTGTTTTTAAATGTGCTATACAAATAAAATTGACTTGACTTGATATAAGTAACCACAAAAATTGAATGCTACCAATCTTCATGGAAGGAAATAAATATATCATAATAATTAACATCAAGAATATATTTCAAAACTAGTTACAATTTTGTGGAAGGTAAACTTTTCAAAATATTGCAATCAATTCTTCCCAGTTTACAATATGATTAATAATATTAAAGTGTCATGTAAAGGTTTACCAATCTTTAATTTGTTAGTCTGAAGAAGGGGTCTAATCAGAAATGTCACCTCTCTTTTTTCTCCAGAGATGCTGCTTGACCCACTGAGTTACTTCAGCATTTGCGTCCATCTTTAATTTGACAGCATTGAGTTTGACTTTGGAAACTGCTTCCTGATTCAAGGTTATAGATCCATAAATCAGCCCATATTCATTACCAGAGTGCAGAGAGAATTTCACAAAGTGCTGAGTAACTCAATGGGTCAGGCAGCATCAGTGGAGAGAATGGATAGGCAGCATTTTGGATTGGGATGCTTCTTCATACATTCACACACCTGCAGTTCCTTGTATCCATGCAGAGAATTTGTAATTCAAGCACAACTTGTCTGGTCTTAACTACAAGGATTTTGTTCAAAGAGAGGTTGAGAGATATCTCACCACATGATAAACAAGAAATGGAAATCCTTAATCATGGATATAGTCCAAGATAAAACCTTTAAAATCCAGTGGCTGAGTGCTTAATAGAAGATATAAATATTTTAAAAAGATGCACAATTCAAATGTTTGCAGAAGCAGTAGAAGGGCGCAAAACTGCTTCATGTTTTTCTCTTTCTTGGTAATACTTATTGTAAATTACTCATGATATATTCACCAATTACTTTCTTGTTGTATTTGAAGCTGGTATCAATTTTGATAGTTTTCTTTAAATGCTTGCTTACGCAACTTTTTATTTTTGGCGTATTACATCATTTCATTGGTGACCATTAATAATACTGAATAGACTTACTTAAAATGTTATTTACATTAAATCTTATTTTCAGGTATGTATAATTGACTTTTCATACAGACATATTGGTGAATAATTAGACATTTAAGCACATTTTGTTTAGATTCTAATCTATTAGTTAACACAAGCATCCTTGGGTTTAGATAATTGTCAAGATGACTGGATAGAAAATTGGCTTAATGGAAGGAAACAGAGGGTGATGGGGGAAGGTTGTTTTTTGGACCAGAGGCCTGTGACTAGTATTATGCCACAGGGATCAGTGATGGGCCCATTGCTATTTGTGATTTATATCATCAATTAGGATGAAAATGTACAAGGTATGATTAATATGTTTGAGGATGACACTAAGGTGGGTAGTATAATAGTTAGCGAAGATGGTTATCATAAATTACAGCAGGATCTTGATCAGCTGGGCAAGTGGGCTGAGGAATGATTAATGGAGTTTAATGAAAATAAGTGTGAGGTGTTGCATATTGGGAATTCAAACCAGGGCAGGAGCTTCACAGTGAATGGCAGGGCCCTCGGGAGTGTTGCCGTGTGGAGGAATCTAGGAGTACAGGTACATAGTTCCCTGAAAGTGGCATCGCATGTAATTAGGGTGGTCAAGAAAGCTTTTGGTACATTGACCTTCATCAGGCAGAGTATTGAGTATAGAAATTGGGATGTTATGTTACAGTTGTAGAAGATGATGGCAGGGCTGCCTTTGGAGTACCATGTTCAACTTTGTCCGCCCTATTAAAGGAAGGATGTTAAACTAGAAAGTGTGCAGAGAAAACTTATGAGCATAGTGGAGTTCTTGAGGCCTTTGCTGTAGGGGACATTGGGAAGGCTAGGGCCTTATTCCTTGAAGCACGGGAGGCTGATGGGTATTCTTATACAGAGGTATAAAACCATAATGGGAACAGACAGGGTGAATGCACAGTTTTACCCAGAGTAGGGGAATCAAGGACCAGAGAACAGAGGTTTAAGGAGAGGGTGGAAAGATTTATTAGGAACATGAAGGGCAATTCTTTCATGGTGGTGGGTATATGGAACAAGCTGTCAGAAGTGGTGGTTGAGGTAGGTAATATCACAACATTTAAAAGATATTTGGACAGATACATGGATAGGAAAGGTTTAGATGGATATAGACCAAATGCAGGCAGGTGGGACAAGCATGAATGGGGAATCGTGGTCGGCACACGCAAGTTAGGTCAAAGGGCCTGTTTCTGTCATATGACTCTATAACTCGATTGCAGAGAAAGAGTTATGCAAACAGTACACATTTACCTGCCCATTCCAATGTAAAGTGCAATTAGCCAATTATTAAAATTAATGATATTATCTAAGATATGATAAATCATAAATTATAATTAGATTTTAGCCCTTCAGAAAGGAAATGACAAAGCATCTTATACAGTGTAATAGAAAATTGGTATTCTGTGCCTCATCAGTCTATATGTAGATATTGGGTCGGTTGTTATTCAAACAGAAATTGATGGTTTTGTCTGTGCGCTATTGCAATTATTTTTTTGAATAAATTTGAAGCACATGTTAGACTTGTACAAATTGTATTATGTAATGGCCTTCAGAAAAATGAGCTGCCCCCTCCTGTTTTTATGTTTGGACCCTGCTGTTACTCATGTGGTTGGCCATGACATATTAAGTTTTTATAGGCATAGTTCAAATGTATTTTCTATGTTCAGAGCATATTTGAATTTTTTTGAAGAATAAGAAACTTTTTTATTTTATTGAATTTGTAACAAATCCATGTTACAAATTGTCTTAGTAATATGTCAATGCATTAAGTACAAATACTATGTTGTACTGATTAAACAAATTAAGATAATGCTGATTGTAAATGTCCTGTCCTGGCATTCCAGGGGGAGTACCAGGAGGCATTCTCGGAGCATTAACTAGAGGCTTTCCAGGAGGTGTACCTGGAAGTGTTTCAGGTAATTGATTTCTGATAATCTATTAGTTCACTTGCTGTTTCAATTGTGTTACCAAGGTATAGCATGAATTTCCTACACATACGTGATAAGTTAAATTATATCTATTAAGTGAATGGTAATAGGTGAAAGTGTTTCCACATTTCATTTAAAAACGGAAAATTCTGGAGGTCGGGAAGTGTCCCAGGGGAAAGATACGCAGATAATATTTCAGACAATGACCTATCAACAGTATCAAATACTTCCAGGTTGTACGTTTCTATTGTTTGATTTTTGCATGGGAACAATCTGCATTAATATTGGCTGTTTTTCCCGAAATAGTGTTTATCTGAATAGAGGCAATGCTGTTGATTATTGTTCCACAGTCTATGTAGCTGGACTTTGCTGGATTATAACTTGTCAATCTTCTGTCACTGTAGGTGGATATATAGCAGCTAAAGCTGCTAAATATGGAGGTCACATTTTTAATTTTGTCATTTGTAAAAGCATCAAATTATTTTTGTATTCTGAGCACACCATATTATTAAGAAATATCATCCTAATGGATACAGCAGCATGAACATTCAAATAATTTCATCAACAAATAAAGATGTCATGTTTTTATGATGATAAATTTTCCAGATAACATTAGTTCTTCTTTCTGTGTATTTAACATAAAACAAACATGTGAGAAAAAGTGTCAATCTACACTTAGACAGCATTGAATTAATTTTTTGAGGATCTGTTCCTGATATAGTGATGGATGTGAACAACATCCATATCCACTGCACATCCACATAGTCTACGCCTTTATTCCTACTGCCAAAATGCATGACTCCACACTTTGCTACACTATATTCCATCTGCCACTTCTCCGTCCACTCTCCCAACCTGTCCAAGTCCTTCTGCAGAGTCCCTGCTTTCTTTACACTACCTACCCCTCCACCTATTTTCATATCATCTAAAAAGCTTTGCCACAAAGCCTTCAATCCACTCGTCCAAATCATTAATATACAATGTGAAGAGTAGCGGCCCCAGCACTAACCATTGCAGAACTCCACTAGTCACTGGCAGCCAACCAGAAAAAGCCCCCTTTATTGCCACTCTTTGGTTTCTGGGATCCAGCCAACCTGCTATCCCTGCTAGCATCTACCCTTTGATACCATGGGCTCTCATCTTCCTATGCAGCCTAACGTGTGGCACCTTATTAATCTTAAGTTAACATGTTAACTGAAAGGTGTGGGGTAGCAGCAATCAGCAGCAACAGCAACAGCAGCAGCAGCAATCAGCAATCAGCAGCAAGAGCAGCAGCAATCAGTGTGCGTGTGTGTGAGTGAGTGAGAGAGAGCAGAGACCGTAGTATTGTGTGGGGAATAGTAAGGAGTAAGACCTGTGTGATCTCCCGGACAAGTTTCGATCGCCTAGCTTGGGGTCGGAGAGGAATTTCCCGGATTTTTTTTCTCCCAAATTGGCCTGGGTTTTTATCCAGTTTTTCGCCTCTCCCAGGAGATCACTCAGTTCTTTTGGGTGGGCGGTTGGAGCGGTTAAGGGGGAGTATGAGTGCCAGGGCAGTTTATTGTTCTGGGTGTCGGATGTGGGGAATCTGGGAGTCTGATAGTCTTCCAGACATCCACATCTGCGCCAGGTGCGACGAGATGGGGCTCCTAGGGACCATATTAGGAACCTGGAGCGGCAGATTGATGACCTCCGTCTGGTCAGAGGGAGTGAGGAGGTTATAGAGAGGAGTTATAGAGAGGTGGTCACTCCAAGACCATGGGAGGTAGACAAGTGGGTCACGGTTAGGGGGGGCAAGGAACAGATGCAGGGACTAGAGAGTACCCCAGTGGATGTACCCCTTGGCAATAAATACTCCTGTTTAGGTACTGTTGGGGAGTACAGCCTACCTGGGGGCAGCGACGGCGCCCGGGCCTCTGGCACGGAGTCCGGCCCTGTTGCTCAGAAGGATAGGGAAAGGAAGAAGAGAGCGATAGTGATAGGGGACTCTATAGTGAGGGGGTCAGATAGGCGATTCTGTGGACGCAGTCGGGAGACCCGGATGGTAGTTTGCCTCCCTGGTGCCAGTGTCCGGGATGTACCTGAACGTGTCCAAGATATCCTGAAAAGGGAGGGAGAGGAGCCAGAGGTCGTGGTACATATAGGTACCAACAATATAGGTAGGATAAGGGAAGA
Organism: Rhinoraja longicauda; assembly: GCF_053455715.1. Taxonomy (NCBI): domain Eukaryota; kingdom Metazoa; phylum Chordata; class Chondrichthyes; order Rajiformes; family Arhynchobatidae; genus Rhinoraja; species Rhinoraja longicauda. The sequence goes on from NC_135978.1 coordinate 12,521,151, forward strand.
GGTCCTGAAAGGAGAATTTAGGGGGCTAGGACGAGAGTTAAAAAAAGGACTTCCAAAGTGATAATCTCGGGCTTACTGCCTGTGCCACGCGATAGTGAGAATAGGAATGGAGTGAGGTGGAGGATAAATAGGTGGCTGAGGCACTGGTGCAGGGAGCAGGGATTCAAGTTTCTGGATCATTGGGACCTCTTCTGGGGGAAGTATGACCTGTACAAAAAGGACGGGTTGCATCTGAACCTGAGGGGAACCAATATCCTGGCGGGGAGATTTGCTAAGGTAATTGCGGAGACTTTAAACTAGTACGGTTGGGGGGAGGGACTCAAACACAGATAGCTAATACGCAGTGTGTGAGGCAGGAGGCAGAAAAGGGAAACACTCAGACCCAATATGTAGGAGAGAAAGAAGTGAAAAGAAATAAACTGAGAATAAGAAATGATGGGTCCCTTAAATGTGTATATTTTAATGCTAGGAGCATTGTAAGAAAGGTGGATGAGCTTAAAGCCTGGATTGACATCTGGAAGTATGATGTTGTGGTGATCAGTGAAACATGGTTGCAGGAGGGTTGCGATTAGCAATGAAATATTCCAGGATTTCATTGTTTCAGATGTGATAGAATCGGAGGGGCAAGAGGTGGGGGTGTTGCATTGCTTGTCAGGGAGGATATCACAGCAGTGCTTTGGCAGGACAGACTAGAAGGCTCGATTAGGGAGGCTGTTTGGGTGGAACACAGAAATGAGAAAGGCTTAGCAACACTTATAGGGGTATATTATAGACCGCCAAATAGGGAACGAGAATTGGAAGAGCAAATATGAAAGGAGATAGCAGATATTAGTAGTAAGCACAGAATAGTGATTGTGGGTGATTTCAATTTTCCGTACATAGACTGGGAATCACATTCTGTTAAAGGGCTGGATGGTTTGGAGTTTGTAAAATGTGTGCAGGATAGTTTTTTGCAGCAATACGTAGAGGTACCTACCAGAGAAGGGGCAGTGTTGGACCTCCTGTTAGGAAATGAGACGGGTCAGGTGACGGAGGTATGTGTTGAGGAGCACTTTGGGTCTAGTGATCACAATGCCATTAGTTTCAATAATTATGGAGAAGGTCAAATCTGGACCAAGGGTTGAGATTTTGGATTGGAGAAAGGCTAATTTTGAGGAGATGAGAAAGGATTTAAAAGGAGTGAAATGGGGCATTTTGTTTTATGAAAAGGATATAATAGAGAAATGGAGGATATTTAAAGGTGAAATTTTGAGAGTACAGAGTCTTTATGTCCCTGTTCGGTGGAATGAAAAGAATAATAATTTGAAAGAGCCGTGGTTTTCTAGGGAATTGGACACTTGGTTCGGGAAAAGAGGGAGATATACAATAAATATAAGCGGCAGACACCTGTTATCGGCAATGAGGCTGATTTGTGGCTGAAGTTCTGCACCACATTTTGAGGATTTCAATGGGTATACCATCTGCTCCCAAGACCTTGCCAATTTTGAGTTTGGCTATGGCCTTCTTGACTTCTTGTTGGTTAGGTAAGTTTTTCAACCTACAACAACTATACTTCAGAACCAAATTCCCCAAGCCTCAGTGGCTGAGCTGCAGTATGCAGATGAAGATTACATTTGCATACAAGTTCATACGTTCATAAGTTATAGGAACAGAATTAGGCCATTCAGCCTTCAATACTCCACCATTCAATCATGGAAGATCTATCTTTCCCTCTCAACCCCACTCTCCTGCCTTCTCCCCAAAACTCCTGACACCCATACTGATCAAGAATCTATCTATCTCTGCCTTAAAAATATTCATTGACTTGGCCTCCACAGCTTTCTATGGGTCAAAGGGTCTGTTCCTGTGCTGAATTGTTCGATGTTCTACCTATGGGGTTATTATTATTTTTTAAAGGATCTCACATCACCAATACAAATCACATCTACACTGCTGCAAAGGTACATTGACTTTGAGGGACCAAAGACCAATAGAGCACATAGCGTGCTACGTTGTGCACTTCATGACCACAGAGTTTGCAGAAATTAATGAAAAGCACAAGACCTACAAAGCAGTGGTAATGGGAGCCTTTAGCAACTCCAACAGTTGTAGGGGTGTGGATATGTTGACAGAAGAGAATGGAAGGAATTCTTGTATAATATTCAGACAAAAAATATGATTGAGGCTGAAGGTCCCAGACCTGATGATTACAGTGGATTAAGTAGAGAATACTACAGTTGAGAATCCTAGTACTAGTGATGTAAACTTCATGTTAATTACAGTGAAGGACATGAGATATCCAGGAAGTAAGAAAACTAAATTTTAGCAAATATAGAAAGGATTTGCACAGTTAGATTGATGTCAAAAACGGAAACATTAGACAACTAGATGCATAGGTAAATACTTTTTAAAAGTTTGATTACGGGGAAGAGGAAAGCATGAAACTAATTTACTTTCTCTTGGAAAAAGCCACAATAAATTATTGGGGTTTAATGGTTAACACCTGTTTTCAGTTTTATAATATACTGATTGGTAAGGAAATTCATATGAAGAGAAATACTTTTATTCTACAGTAATTATAGGGCTATGCTGATCAATGCCACCGATAACAACAATTGATGGTTTCCCCAAGGCATTTAAAAGAGTTTATTTGCAGTACTAACTGATTTTTTTTGAGTAAGAAGCTTGCTAATTAATTTACTAGATTGTTGACTGTCACTTTCCTCTGATGATCATACAGGTGTGCCAGGGGCAGTTCCAAATGCTGGACTAGGAGGTCAACTAGGAGTTATTCCAGGTACTTGGACCTAAATACTTATGTTGCCCTGTTCCAACTTGTGTCTGGAGTTTCAGACTTAAAATGTAGTGCATACTTTAGAACCAAGTTAACCCAAAATATCCTGATATATGAAAATAAATTAATTGATGTGTTCAATGATTGGCATTCAACAGTAGTACCAGTAAGCTATCATTCTTTTTTCATCTTAAATATTTCAGAATTCAAGAATAATAGTTGATCTTTATAATACTGCAAGATCAGATAATCTTGGCTATTTTCTTACACTCTCAATCTTTTAATATTGTAGGTGGAGCAGCTGCAGCTAAAGCAGCTAAATATGGAGGTAAATATTCATATTCATTAAATTTAATACACTACAGTGTACAATTAGCAATTTATTATTTTCTCTGAGATTAAATTAATGGTGTCAAAGATAGTCATGAAAGATTACCCACCAGAAGGCACAGTTGCACCAATAGCAGTATCATGTTTTTGTTATCACTGAGTAATTAAATGTTTTTAGAAAGCAAATTGCTTCCATAGAACTGGCTGCATAGAACTAGAAGATCTTTCACCATGATGTTACAGCTGTGAAGGTTGATGTGTGTACAGGGGTAGAAATTAAAATTGATTCAATAAGTTTATGTGCACAGGGGTAAATGTATTAAGAATTTAATTGAAAGTCTGGGTTTTTTTTGTAAATAGGTAATTATCCTTCATATTATTTTTGAGTAGTTTCAGTTAATTGTACTTCTGTTACTGACTAAAGATTGCTATGAGGTCGATTTTTAATCAAAACTAATGGTTGAGCACATTACATTACTTTCAAAAGTGCTGACATTTGAAATTATCCAATTAGGCTGCATAAGCAAATGACTACTTTATTTTAATCACTATTGCAATGTCTCAAGGATAGTGATAACTATTTCATTTGTTTGTATTGAAGTGGTTTACAGAGATATGTGCTACTTCATTGAAGCATATTTTTCTTAATAGCACTAAAGTAGTTCCTGTTTGTTCGATTCAGAGGTTCAAAAACTATTTATCTTTGGCCTCAACATTTGATCATCTATCCACTTTTGAAATCAAAGTAAGATTAAGATAACAGGAATAGAAATTCATTTGTTCATTTAAAACATGCACTAAAATACACCACAGAGAGTTCCGTGTTAGTTGATTATTGTGTGGTAAATGCACCTGATGCAGGTCGTCGATTCCCATGCTTTCCCATACCATTGTATAGGCTGTCTTAAAAATCCCCTGCAGTTATCTCTACAGAGTGCCTCACAATTGTATCTCACACGTACATGCTCTCTTATCCCACCATAATGAGAACACACTTATATCATTGTGCCACGGCCAGGAGGAAGAGAAGGAGCAGGATAATGATTAAGTCCACAAATGACAATGCATTCTCTGAATTTACTGTCATATGCCTCTTTTATTTTCTTGGCAATTCTATTCACTAATCCACGGCACATTCAGAGAGGCAATCCACGTCAAATCTGGTAAAACCTCCCACAATGTATACTTGGAAAATTAAGCATCGGGTTAGATAGACTCTGTTGCTTCAATCCATGAGCTGAATATAAATATTAACTATTTTCTGCCTGAGGGGACCTACGGGTAAACTTTTTCATGCAGAGGATAGCATGTCGATGGAATAAGTTGCCAGAGGAAGTGGCAAAGGCAACAACAATTATGACATTTGAAAGACACTTTGAAGGTTGTATGGATAGGAATGGTTTGGAATGGTAGCCAGGCACAGGCGTGGGACTGGCCTCGGTTAGGCCACTTAAATGGCATGGATGAATTGGGCCGAAGGGTGTGTTTCTCTGCTGCGTAGCTATGACTCTATAACATCACCACCTGTCCTCACCACCCCACCCTCTTTGTTTTGATTGGAAGAAGAAAAGGCAAGTGAAATGCAGAATGTTACATTTTAATTTTAGTTATTGGGAACTTGTGAGGTTGTTCCATATTTCTTTACAAGCCAGGGCGAGGTTAAAAGGCTCATCATGTCTATGCCAGAGCAATCTCACTCCTCCATTAATATTTCCAGAAACCTATTCTTTCTGCATTTCCATCAACTCCCCCACATCCCAACGCATACTAAGGGACAATTTGTCATGGTCAATTAACCCACTAACCTACATATCTTTGGGATGTGGGATGAAACCAGAGGAAACCCATTTGGTCAGAGAGAGAATATGCAAATTCCAGATAGATATCTTTAGAGGTTAGGATTAAACTCATGCTAAAATTGCAGCTACTTTTCTGCAATAGCTGCCAAAACCACTTCCTCTGCATTTTAGGAGGTTGAGGGCAACTAGCAAATGGAATATCTTCATTTATGGATCCTGTTCAAGTCACTTAGAAAAATTATGCCATTCTTTCATGAGCACTGGGTCAAGATCTTAGACGTTCCCACCTAACTAGACTGTGGGATTATTTTTAACATACAAGCTGCAGTGGTTCAAGAAGATGATTTATTACCAAATATTTAATTTATTTACAGATGAGAATTAAATACTTGCCTTATCTATGATGTTCACATCCCACCAATGTGTACATAAATTAATAGACAATTAATAATAGATAAATTTATACTGTAAATAACTGATGATATTTACACTGTAATATTTAGAACACAGAACAGGACAGCATCGGATCAGGCCCTTTGGCCCACAATGTCTGTGCCGTGTATGATGCCAAGTTAAACTAATCTCTACTGCATGTGATCCTTATCCCTTCAATTCCAGCATATCCATATGCCTATCAAAAAGCCTCTTAAATGTCCCAGTCATATCTGCCTCCAGTACCATCCCAGGAAAAGCATTCCAGGCATCCTCTACTGTGTAAAAAGCTTACCCCTCACAACTCCTTTAAACTTTGCCCCTCTCACCTCAAAGCAATGGCCTCGTCTTTGATATTTCCATCCAAGATAAAGGTTCTGACTGCCCATTCTAGCTATGCCTCTCATATTTTTATATACTTCTATCAGGTGTCCCCTCAGCCTCTTTCACACCAGAGAAAACAATCCAAATTTGTCCAAACTCTCCTTGTATCTACTACCTCTAATCCAGGCAGCATTCTGCTAAACATCTTCTGCACTCTCTCCAAAACATGCACATCCTTACTCTAATGGGGTGACTAGAACTATGTACATTACTACAAATGTGACCTAACCAAAGTCTTTTAAAACTGCAACATGACTTCCCGATTGTTGTACTCAATATCCCAACCCCAAGCATGCCATATGCCTTCTTTACCACTCTATCTACTTGTGTCGCCACTTTCAGGGAGCTATGATCTTGGGTTCCAAGGTCCCTCTGCACATCAATGCTGTTAATGGTTTTGCCACTAACTATATACTTTCTACTTGTATTAGTTCTCCCAAAGTGCAACACCTCGCACTTTCTCAAATGAAACACCATCTGCCATTTCACTGCCCATCTAGCAAATTTATATCCCACTGTTTCATTTGACCACCTTTCTCATTGTCCACAACTGCACAATTTTTTGTGCAAACTTACTAACTAATCCATTTACGACCAAGTAATTTATATATATCACAAACAGCAAAGGTCCCTGCACAGATACCTGTGGAACTCCACTGCTCACAGACTTCCAGCCAGAATAACACCCTTCTACCACAACCCTGTTTTTTTTATGGGTAAGCCAGTTCTGTATCTAAAGGACCAAGTCACCATGGATCCCATGCATCTTAATCTTCTGGATCAGCCTACCACGAGGGACTTTATCAAATGCTTTCCTAAAATTCATATAGACAACATGAACTGCCCTTCCCTCATCGATCACCTTTGTCATGTCCTCAGAAATCTCAATCAGGTTCGTAAGACATGACTTGCTGCAGACAAAGCCATGCTGCCTGTTGCTAATTGACACATTCTCTTCCAAATGAGAAAATAAACCCTATCCTGCAGAATGCTCTCTTAACGGCTTCCCAAACACTGACGTGAGGCTCACTGGCCTACAATTTCCTGAATGACTCTATGACACTTTTCTGTTGGCATTGCAGGTGGCCCAGGAGCTGTACCTGGAGTTCAGCCAGGAGTCATACCTGGTAAGTTGATTTCTGATGTTGGGCACAAAATGTAAATTGTGATTGTGCATTCAGGTGGCTGTTTTCAGTATGCAGAGCCATTTGTGAATTATTGTGCCAGAAGAAATTAACTTGTGATTGACCATGAGAAAAAAAATTGAGGTTAATGCCAAATATCCAGGGAACTTGCATTACCTTTTGATTCTACTCAGCAATATTTCACCAACAATTTGAATGTAAGGGCAAAGTATATAATTAATAACAAGACCATTAGCATTATTAATGTACAGAGGGATCTTGTTGTCGAAGTCCACAGCTCCATGAAAGTGGCAACACAAGAAGATAGAATGGAAAAAACAGCAGATGGTACACTTGTTACATGGTATCCTTCATTGGTTGGGGCATTGAATATAAGAGTCAGGAAGTTATGATATCACTTTAGTCCACATTTGGAATGAACGGTTCTGGTTGCCCCATTACAGGAAGGATGTGGAGGGTTTGGAGAGGTTGCAGAAATTTTTTACAAGAATGCTGCCTGGATATTGTGGCAATGGTTAATTTTGTGTGTGTTAAGTATTAGATAGGAATGATGAATGGTGGAGATCATTTTTAATTGAGCAATGGAGTTGTAATGCATGGAGCAATGTTTGAGGAGAGTGATACATTTTTTGATAGATGATTTTTGTTGATGACCTTAAACTCGTATGAGATTATTAAAGTGTATCCAGAATTGAGACTAGGTTTTAGAAACATAATTTCCTACATCAATCACCCTTCCATTGCTTTCTTTATTTCCAAAGGAGCTTTCTGTGTGCATGTTGATAGTACCTCTCTTTGGTTGACCACCACTTAAGCTATGATGTTGATGTCAATATCGGCAAAACAAGATTCTCATAATCTGATGCATATCTCCACCCTTCTGTACAATGCTCTCCAAATAGTATTATGACTTCTAATGATTGGCTCCTTTTATTTATTTGAATCTTTGTACAGGCCCCATGCATTAAAGTAAGTTGAGCTCTGCTAGAAAATGGCATGCCTTCTTGTGCACTGCCACATTGCCACTTTTATTTAGTAGGTACAATGGAACACTTTGGGATGTATAATAGTGGTTAATAAACTACATGAATTAAATTAATCTTTGTCACCTTTTCGCCAAATCAACATCACATATGCAATGTAATTTTCTTATCTTATCTTTTCTGTTATTAATATAGGAGTTCAAACTGGATCAGTAGCAGGTACGGTCATTTTATCTTAACATTGTCTCAGTATAGTAAAATTCTGCAATTATTATCATTTCATTGGCAGGGCTTCCCTATTTACTGAGCCAATGAAAACATAATAAAATAAAACCAATTAGATGATTTGAGAAAAGGTTAATTTTAATCTGTTTCAACTATTATTCCCAATCTCGTTGTACCCCTGTACAATGACAATAAAGATATATTGTATTACGTGAACAATCGAATAGTACAGATGATATATTGCCTTTGCTAATTGTTCAGTCATGTGATCAAGACCAAGTTATGTAATGTAAGGGTGGGAAGTGGGCACCTCTAATACTTCCAGTAAAGTCGTTTAGAATAGGTTTAGCTTACTGGATGGAAGTATGTCAAAATATCCACACATCAGCTCAGCAACCAATCTGTATGTCCTTGTTCAGGGAAGTTCTCAACATATGGTCTTGGGGAAATTATAATTGGCCTCCAATTCAATAACAGGAAATCCAGAGCTGCTATCTTCTGCTTCAAAAGAAGCGTTGCATCATTTTGAACTTTATTTACGATCTAGCTTCTTCGGGACAGGAAAAAATAAATGGGAAGTGTTCACTATGTAGTTGTAAAAGAAATAGATAAAATATTTAATGAAATATTACCAAAAATAACAGCAGCAGCTGTGGAAATAATGGCCACTGAAGTAATGTTTATCTGTTGCATTTTAAAAAAAAATCATATATACAGTGATGAGCCAAAACATTATGACCACCTGCCTAATATGCTGTTGGTCCTCCTTGTGCTGCCAAAACAGCTCCGACCCGCTGAGGCATAATAATAATAATAATAATATATTTATTTTATATAGCGCCTTAACACATGCACAAAGCGCTTTACAAATACAATTAACATAGAAACAAACAGACAAACAGACAAACTATCCTGACGGAAAAGCGGCGAATAATCAACGCCAGCGTCCTCTCACGTCAGGGTCCGGCAGTAGACATTAAAGAACACAAGACACACAGATACAATTTTTTACACAAAACAGCCATCACAGTGATTGCTCTAGGCATACCCTCACTGTGATGGAAGGCAAAGTCTTATCTCCTCCTCGTTCTTCTCCCGTGGCGCCACGAGGCGATCGAGGCTCCCAACCCCTTGAAGCCCCCACCGGGCGATGGAAAGTCCCAGGGTCGAGCCGAGCAGGCCGAAGAAAGTCCTGAGCCCCCACCGGGCGATGGAAAATGCCGCGGCCGAGCCACGCAGGGCGATGAGAGTCCTGAGCCCCCACCGGGCGATGTAAAGTGCCGCGGCCAGGCCACGCAGGGTGATGAAGGGCCTGCGGGCGGGTTGATCGTGCCTCGTGCTTCGGGGCGGTCGAAGCTGCTACGGCTGGAGCTCCCAAAAGCCGGTCGCCAGCCAGGGACCTGCGAGCTCCCGATGTTGCGGTCTGCAGGGCCCACGGCCGAAGCCTCCGAGATGGTAAGTCCAGGCCCTGCGACCGGAGTCTTCAAGGTCGATCCCAGCTGGAGGCCGCCGACTCCACGATGTTAGGCCGTTGCGCGAACGGAGATACGACACGGTAAAGGTCGCATCTCCGTTGAGGAGGAGATTTAAAAAAAGGTTTCCCCCAACCCCCCCACCACCCCCCTGAAGGTGTCCTGTGGTACCTGGCACCAAAACATTAGCAGCAGATACTTCAAGTCCTGTAAGTTGCGAGGTGGAGCCATCGTGGATCGGACTTGTCGATCCAGCACATCCCACAGATGCTCAATCGGATTGAGATCTGGAAAATTTAGAGGCCAGGGCAACACCATGAACACTTCATCATGTTCCTCAAACCATTCCCGAACAATTTGTGCAGTGTGGCAGGGTGCATTATCCTGCTGAAAAAAGCCACTGCCATCAGGCAATACCATTGCCATGAATGGGGTGTACCTGGTCTGCAACGTTGTTTAGCAAGGTGACACGGGTCAAATTGACGTCCACATGAATGGCCAGACCTAGGGTTTCCCAGCAGATCATTGCCCGGAGCATCATACTCCCTCCACCGGCTTGGCATCTTCCCATATTGCATCCTGGTGCCATCACTTCCCCAGGTAAACAACGCACACGTACACGGCCATCCACGTGATCTAAAAGAAAACGGGACTCATTGGACCAGGCAACCTTCTTCCACTGCTCCAAGGTCCAGTTCCAATGCTCATGTGCCCAATGTTGGCGCTTTCGATAGTGGATAGGGGTCATCATGGGCACTCTGACCGTTCTGCGACTACGCAGCCCCATACATAGCAGGGTGCGATGTACTGTGTATTGTGACACATTCCTCTCGTGACCACCATAAAAAAATTCTGTGACTTGAGCCACAGTAGACCTTCTGTTGGTTCGGACAGGATAGCCTATGTTGCCCTCACGCGTTGGGCGCCCAACACCCTGTCGCCAGTTTGTAGTTTATCCCTCCTCAGACCACTGTCGGTAGGTACTCACCACTGCTGATTGGGAACACCCCACAAGCCTTGCCATTTCAGAGATGCTCTGACCCAGTCGTCTGGCCATAACAATTTGGCCCTTGTCAAAGTCGCTCATGTCTTTACTCCTGCCCATTTCTCCTACATCCAACACATCAACTTCAAGAAATGACTGTTGACTTGCTGTCTAATATATCCCACCCCTTGACAAGTGCCATTGTTACAAGATAATCAATGTTATTCACATCACCTGTCAGTGGTCATAATGGTTTGGCTCATTGGTGTATGTTACAAGTATATTTTTCTTCATATTTCTCAGTGAGCTTATTAACAAAGCACCTTTCATTGCAGACATTTCATGGTTATAGATGCAGACATTTAAGAAAGCAATTGGTATAAAGCAAGATAATTGAGTACAAGAGCAGAGATGTCCTTAGGCAGACACACAGGGCCTTATGAATAATGTATAGTTTACCTCTCATCTGAGGAGAGCTGCTCTCATCCTGGAGGGAGTGCTATGAGGGTTTGCCATACTAATTCTTGAGATAGCAGAACTGACATTTAAGGGGGATTGGGTTGATTTGGCTTATATTTAGAAAAAGGAGAGGGGAAAATTAGAGAATACTGATGGGATTGGCCAGATGGGATGCAGCAAGATATTCCTAATAATGAGGGGAAAACTAGGGATTACAGCCAAAGGATATGAGATAGACCCCGTATGATTGAGATGAGGAGAAATTTCTTCAACCAAAATGTTGAAAATCTGTAGAATTCTCTATCACAGAATATAGATAATGGCAAATCATTAAATATATTCTATATTAGATATATTACCAATGACAAAATAGATCAAGATTTGGTGGGAAATCAGGAAATAAGTGCTGAATTTGCATGATCAACCATGATCAAATTGAATGGCAGAGCAGGATCATAGTAGCTAATGGCCTACTTTTACTATTTTCAATGGATATTAAGTAACTGAAGTAATTCAGTATACTGATGTCTCCTTTTATGAATTATTATTACAGGTATCCCAGGTGATTTAACAGGTACAATTATTTGTTCTTGTTTTTTACCTAGATGTTTTTTTCCAAAGACGTGCAGGTATGTAGGTTAATTGGCTGGGTAAATGTTAAAAAATTGTCCCTAGTGGGTGTAGGATAGTGTTAATGTACGGGGATCGCTGGGCGGCACGGACTTGGTGGGCCGAAAAGGCCTGTTTCCGGCTGTATATATATGATGATGATGATGATGTTGAGGTGTTAATATCATAACCATTTCAGGAAACATTACAGTAAAAAAATCTGTACCATTATTGAACACAAATTATTGTCCGTCCATAATTACCCCTGAACAGAAGACCCAGTGAAGAGTCAACCACTTTGTTTGGTCTGGGGTTTCAAATGGGTCAAACTAGTTGAGAATGGTAGATTTCCTTCCTTAATCATGAACACGAGCAAACCAGATGAGTATTTGCAACAATAAAGTAATACATGATGATCAGTATCAGTATTATAATTTTAACCTTGGATCTATTCAATATTTTGATTGAATTAGAATTGGGTCTACAAATGAGTTGTCCAAGCTTCTCAAGTCTGCTCCAAGTACTTAACCACCATGCAACTGTACTCCTTATAGCATATATGCTTCAGCCGAATTTATAACAGCTAATAGGTACTGGGAGTCCATTGGCAGCCTTTTAAAAGAAAGCAAATGTAGATAACAGTAATGATTAACCTTCAGGATTAAATGAATTACAGTATTGGCAAAAACTTGATACCAAGCAACATTTTTTTATTGGACATCCCATAAGGGTACATCAATCAGTGTGCTTATGTCAGTTCTATTTATAAAGATGGTTTGGATTCAATCTTCCAGATTTTTCCCTATAAACAAATGCCAGCAGTCCCCACTGTTATATTTATATCAACAGTCAGAATCTCAGAATGGGTCTGGTTCTGATGGTCGGACTGATGGAAGTGTAGGGGGTGATGTTATTCTGTTGCAATGGCACAGGCACACAGAGATTTAGAACTTAGAATTTTATGGCTTTCTATGGAAATTTATGTCAATTTCATTGTTGTAGCCTTTTGAATTAATTTGTTAGCTGTTCAATGACAAAACAAAATCTGTCCAAATGAAGCTTGCAACAGGTTTGTAAAGTTGTGGCTTGACTTTATTTCTATAATGCTTTGACAAAATCACTGAAAAAGCACAAACATGTATCTAAAAAAATGTTAAGCGTGAGCTACTATTTATTGGATTGAACAGGTGATGTTCAGATGATGGATTTATCACTAATGGTGATTCTAGGTATGATTGAATGGTAAATTACTTCATTACATTGTTCATTGCTACATAGCTTTTACATTACAATAAATTCTGTCCTTATTTTAGAAATTATGAAGATAAATATGAAGTGACGTTCAGTTTCATTGCTTAAAAGAATAAGTCAACTGATAAAAGAAATTCCTTTTGGCATGCCTTTAGGCTGTTCTTTAAATGGAAGTGCATAGCTACCACCTCAATTGGTTGGAGACATTTTTAACTATAATAGTTGACACCAGAATGAATTGCATTTTTTATGGTGAAATTGGTGGAATATGCACACTATATACTAGTCCACTTTCTTATCGAAATAAATACTTATGTAGGTAATCAGGGTACTCGGATGTAATGCACACTATCTAGAATTGTGCATTTGCTATATATTATTTTCTTTTTAATGCTTTATTCATTTTGGAGATTCACTGGTTGAAATTTTACATATTTCTGCAGAAAGCCATTGATTTTTAGAATATTACATTCAGTTCTACTTCGTATTTAGTTTATCTCTACTCTGTTGTAACTAGCCAATCCTCTGTCATTGCAGGCAGTTATGCCGCAGCTAAAGCAGCTAAATATGGAGGTAAGTCATTCTACCCACACCAAAATGACCATTCAGTACTTTGTAGCAGCAACATATATATCTTAGGAATACATACATCTGTACATTTTAAAAAGGTAGGTTTCCTGTAAAGTATAGCATTTATAACTGCTAAAGTGCATCATGTAAAATTAAACCTCAATGATTATAAAGTTCTACTGTGACAGAAAATCTGCATAAATATTACACTTGGATGTGATTAACATTTTACAAAGAACCCAACCCATTACCGTTCCCTTCATCTTTTTTCATATCAATATCATGACTGAAATCTGATACCTCTATCTGTCTCAAAATTTCTTGAAATATCTCAAGGTATTGTTTTTCTCAGTGTAACAGTGTAATTTATAATGAAATATAATTTAAAAAATTTTTTTTTAATCATCCTGCAGATTGAGAAGTAGCTGCTTAACAATCAGTTCTCAACTCAATAAATGTAACTTTATTTATTGTTTCAAAATAGAGAGAGGAAATTAGATATGCAATCCCATAGGCAAGTATAATGGTGATTCATCCAGCTAGTGTAACTTTCTTAAAACATTTTGAAAGAATAACATACCTTCCTCAAAACTTGTCATTGTAATAACAATGGATCGAAAATGAAAAAGTTTTAGATATCCTGTGACATATTTTTAAGACCATGAACCCTTGTTCTGGACTCATTACAGACAGTATTGAGTAATGAGGAAGGGTTAGTTAGCAGTCTCATTGTGCGAGGCCCCTTGGGCAAGAGTGACCATAATATGGTGGAGTTCTTCATTAGGATGGAGAGTGACAAAGTCAATTCAGAAACAAGTGTTCTGAACTTAAAGAAAGGTAACTTTGAGGGTATGAGACGTGAATTGTCCAAGATAGACTGGCAATTGATACTTAAAGGGTTGACAGTGGACATGCAATGGAAGGCAATTAAAGATTGCATGGATGAACTACAACAATTGTTCATCCCAGTTTGGCAAAATAACAAACCAGGAAAGGTAGTGCATCCGTGGCTAACAAGGGAAATCAAGGATAGTATTAAAACAAAAGATGAAGCATATAAATTAGCCAGAAAAAGTAGCATACCAGAGGACTGGGAGAAATTCAGAGTCCAGCAGAGGAGGACAAAGGGCTTAATTAGGAAAGGGAAAATAGATTATGAGAGAAAACTGACAGGGAACATAAAAACTGACAGCAAAAGCTTTTATAGATATGTGAAGAGAAAAAGACTAGTTAAGACAAATGTAGGTCCCTTGCAGTCGGAAACAGGTGAATTGATCATAGGGAACAAAGAGATGGCAGACCAATTGAACAACTACTCTGGTTCTGTCTTCACTAAGGAAGACATAAACAATCTGCCGGAAATAGCAGGGGACCGGGGGTCTAATGAGATGGAGGAACTGAGGGTAATCCAGGTTAGTCGGGAAGTGGTGTTAGGTAATTTAAATGGATTAAAGGCCGATAAATCCCCAGGGCCAGATAGGCTGCATCCCAGAGTGCTTAAGGAAGTAGCCCCAGAAATAGTGGATGCATTAGTGATAATTTTTCAAAACTCTTTAGATTCTGGAGTAGTTCCTGAGGATTGGAGGGTAGCTAATGTAACCCCACTTTTTAAAAAGGGAGGGAGAGAGAAAACAGGGAATTATAGACCAGTTAGCCTAACATCGGTAGTGGGGAAAATGCTAGAGTCAGTTATTAAAGATGTGATAGCATCACATTTGGAAAGTGGTGAAATCATCGGACAAAGTCAGCATGGATTTATGAAAGGCAAATCATGTCTGACGAATCTTATAGAATTTTTCGAGGATGTAACTAGTAGAGTGGATAAAGGAGAACCTGTCGATGTGTTATATCTGGACTTTCAGAAGGCCTTCGACAAGGTCCCACATAGGAGATTGGTGTACAAACGTAAAGCACACGGTATTGGGGGTTCAGTGTTGAGGTGGATAGAGAATTGGTTGGCGGACAGGAAGCAAAGAGTAGGAATAAACGGGTCCTATTCGGAATGGCTCAGTGCTGGGACCCCAGTTATTTACAATATATATTAATGATTTGGACGAGGGAATTGAATGCAACATCTCTAAGTTTGCGGATGACATGAAGCTGGGTGGCAGTGTTAGCTGCGAGGAGGATGCTAGGAGGCTGCAGAGTGACTTGGATAGATTAGGCGAGTGGGCAAATGCATGGCAGATGCAATATAATGTGGATAAATGTGAGGTTATCCACTTTGGCAGCAAGAACAGGAAAGCAGAGTATTACCTGAATGGTGGCCAATTAGGAAAAGGGGAGATGCAACGTGACCTGGGTGTCATGGTGCACCAGTCATTGAAAGCAAGCATGCAGGTGCAGCAGGCAGTGAAGAAAGCGAATGGTATGTTAGCATTCATAGCAAGAGGATTTGAGTATAGGAGCAGGGAGGTTCTGCTGCAGTTGTACAGGGCCTTGGTGAGACCGCACCTGGAGTATTGTGTACAGTTTTGGTCTCCTAATCTGAGGAAAGACATTCTAGCCTTAAAGGGAGTACAGAGAAGGTTCACCAGATTGATCCCTGGGATGGCAGGACTTTCATATGAAGAAAGACTGGATAGAAGACTGAGGGGGGGTCTTATAGAAACATATCAAATTCTTAAGGGGTTGGAGAGGCTAGATGCGGGAAGATTGTTCCCGATGTTGGGGAAGTCCAGAACCAGGGGTCACAGCTTAAGGATAAGGGGGAAGTCTTTTAGGACCGAGATGAGAAAACATTTCTTCACACAGAGAGTGGTGAGTCTGTGGAATTCTCTGCCACAGAAGGTAGTTGAGGCCAGTTCATTGGCTATATTTAAGAGGGAGCTAGATGTGGCCCTTGTGGCTAAAGGGATCCGGGGGTATGGAGAGAAGGCAGGTACAGGTTACTGAGCTGGATGATCAGCCATGATCATATTGAATGGCGGTGCAGGCTCGAAGGGCCGAATGGCCTACTCCTGCACCTATTTTCTATTAGTCAGGGGAAACAACCTACCTAAAAAAACCTGCCAAAGCTGGTGTACAAAAAAGACATAAAGTGCTGCAATAACTCAGCGGGTTAAGCAGCATCTCTGGAGAACATGGCTAGGTGATGTTTTGAGTTGGGTCCCTTCTTCAGACTGAAGGGTCCTGACCTGAAATGTCACCAATCCATGATCTCCAGAGTGCTGCGTGGCCCACTGAGCTACTCCAGCACTTTGTGACTTTTCTTATAAAGCAGCATTGGCAATTCCTTGTTTTTAAACATCTGGCCTACATTGGAGATACCAAAGACTGCATGTGCAGAAATCTAGAGCAAAAGACAAATCACCAGAAGAAATCAGTAGTTCAAATAGTATCTCTGGAGGCAAAGGAATGGGTGATGTTTCAGGTCAAGACCTGCAACAGGACTGGAGGCAAAAGAATGCTCAATTTGAAATATGTAACTCCTCCTGTTGATTTCTTCCAGAAATTTGTTTTTTTGCACCATTCTCAACATCTACTTTGTTGGTGGTTAAAAATTGTGTTTGTTTTAATGGCACCTTTAATCAGACTTTATCACACTTCAATGTCATATCTTGCAGTAAATGTTGTATTCTTTATCCTTTATCTGTGCACTGTGGACAGCTTGATTGTATTCATGTATAGTCTTTTATTTGACTGGATCGCACGCAAACAAAAGCTTTTCACTATACCTTGATACACATGATAATATACTAAACTAAACCAAACACTTCTTCTAAATACTAGATGCCAGGGAGTAGTCATAGCTCAATCTCTACTCATATAGTAAACCCACCATCCCAGGAGCCAGTCAAGTGAATTGTTACTGCACTCCCTTTGTAGCAAGTATATAATTATTTTAGACACAATATTCCAAGGGTGGTCTGGAAACCAAATTTGTGAACTATATTCCGGAAGGAAATTTGCTTCCTCTGCATCCTTCTGGTAGATAATAGCAATACAGGTGATAACACCCTTATCAAAGTAGCAAAAATTGCCAGAAGCATTATTCCCCAGTAATATTGCTTTGCTTTTAATGTGTGCAATGCTTATTGTTGTTACCTATGTGCATCAGCTTTGATGGTTTCATTGCATATTGATTCTCTATTTTACTACTGCATCAAAAGTTACTAAATATAGTATTTAGTCTTTCTACTTACATTTAGTACTTTATTAAGCCATCAAATTATTATCATGAATTTGAGTCATCTCCAAGTGAAAGGAGTTACCCTACTAAATGAAATAATTGCACATGGGAACCATTTCTGCTTAAATGAGATATGCTTTGACAATTATTTTTAACACATTACATCAACTGGATAATCCAGAACATCCAGCAACTTTGGCATAAAAATGATCTAATGTTTTAATGAATTAAGTTTAAACTTTATTAAAATTTCTCTTTTTTTTCAGAATTAATGGTGGATGGTGAACTGTCTAATATAATAAATTTAATAACTGATAACCTACCCCCCCAAAAAAATAGATTAATATAATTTATTTAATTTCTCATTAATGCTCTTATGCTTAAATTGTCCTTTCA
The DNA here is from genome assembly GCF_053455715.1 of Rhinoraja longicauda. Classification (NCBI taxonomy): domain Eukaryota; kingdom Metazoa; phylum Chordata; class Chondrichthyes; order Rajiformes; family Arhynchobatidae; genus Rhinoraja; species Rhinoraja longicauda. The sequence continues at coordinate 12,539,096 of NC_135978.1, forward strand.
GATGACATCCTCTTGCAATAATCTTCAGAACCGTTTTTATTGTTCTTGATATGAGATTTTGTCTCATCCAATGGTTATTCTAAATTGCTTTACTATGGTTCTTATCTTGAAAAATCTTTGTTGTTGTATTATGTATGTATCGGGAACAGTCAGTTGGCAATAAGGAAATATGCTATTCATATCAATAGCCATAAGTGGACAGTCAAACTATTTTACTGCTGCTCTTTGTGACAGAAAGCTCTGAAGAGGCATCTCTATTCTACTCTATGTGGAAGAATTATAGAGAATAAATATTTGAACATGTCATCATGAATGTCTGGATTATTTCATTGTCAGGCAATATTGGCCACAAATATCTAATAACTAGTTTGTATATAGAAAGGATTTGCTATATCAAATTAATAAATTCATATGGGTGACATTTAGGGTCGAGACCCTTATTCAGACTCTGAAGAAGGGTCTCGACCCGAAACGTCACCCATTCCTTCTCTCCAGAGATGCTGCCTGACCCGCTGAGTTACTCCAGCATTTTGTGTCTACCTTCGATTTAAACCATAATCTGCAGTTCTTTCCTACACATAATAAATTCATATCACTGTATTGTAGCCGGTGGAATGGGCGTGCAGCCTGGTGGAGGAGTAGGTGTACAGCCCGGTGGAGGAGTGGGTGTACAGCCTGGCCTTGGATTGGGTAAGGTACTGTCTTGAGAAAGGCAGTTTTTTTCCATGAGATCATTAGTAATCCATTGTGCCTGTTCCTAAAAAAACCATAAGCAAAAAAATAACAATTGATAGCTGTACCCTTGGAGGATAAATGCAGAATAAATTGATGATTTTTACCCCATGTCCAATAAAATGACATTTATTCATTTCCTTTATTCCCATATGATTATATCTATTCCTCTCACGATTATGTACACCTGTATAAGATCACCCCCTCATCCTCCTGCGGCGGCACAGTGGCGCAGCGGTAGAGCTGCTGGCTTACAGCGCTTGCAGCGCCGGAGACCTGGGTTCGATCCTGACTATGGGTGCTATCTGTACGGAGTTTGTATGTTCTCCCCGTGACCTGTGTGGGCTTTCTCCAAGATCTTCGGTTTCCTCCCACACTCCAAAGACATACAGGTTTGTAGGTTAATTGGCTTGGTATAAAAATATAAAATTGTCCCTAGTGTGTGTAGGATGGTATTCGTGTGCGGGGATCGCTGGTCGGCGTGGATTTGGTGGGCCGAAGGGCTTGTTTCCGAGCTGTATCTTTAAACTATACTAAACTAAATTAATCACCCCCTCATCCACCTACGCTCCAAGGAATCTAATTGAAGTGCATTGGATCCAGCACAATGTGCTGAATATCAACAAACTGGTCCTCATTCTTCAGGAAACGGGGCTTCCCCTCTTCCATTATAGATGAGGCTCTCACTAGGGCCTCTTCTACATCCCACAGCTCTGCTCTTGCTCCCCCTCCCCCCATTCGTAACAAGGACAGAATCCCCCTCGTTCTCACCTTCCACCCCATCAGCCAGCGTATCCAACAAATCATCCTCCAACATTTCCTTCACCTACAACGGGACCCCACTACTGGCCACATCTTCCCATCCCCTCCCCTTTCTGCATTCCGCAGAGACTGTTCCCTCCGTAACTCCCTGGTCCACTCATCCCTTCCTACCCAAACCACCCCATCCCCGGGCACTTTCCCCTGCAACCGCAGGAGATGCAACACCTGTTCCTTTACCTCCCCCCTCAACTCCATCCAAGGACCCAAACAGTCTTTCCAGGTGAGACAGAGGTTCACCTGCACCTCCTCTAACCTCATCTATTGTATCCACTGCTCTAGATGTCAACTTCTTTACATCGGCGAAACCAAACGCAGGTTCGGCGATCGTTTCGCTCAACACCTTCGCTCAGTCCGCCTTAATCAACCTGATCTCCCGGTGGCTGAGTACTTCAACTCCCCCTCCCACTCCCAGTCTGACCTTTCTGTCATGGGCCTCCTCCAGTGCCATAGTGAGGCCCACCGGAAATTGGAGGAACAGCACCTCATATTTCGCTTGGGCAGCTTGCAGCCCAGCGGTATGAACATTGACTTCTCCAACTTTAGACAGTTCCTCTGTCCCTCTCTTTCCCTCCCCTTCCCAGTTCTCCCTCTATCTTCCTGTCTCCACCTATATCCTTCCTTTGTCCCGCCCCCCTGACATCAGTCTGAAGAAGGGTCTCGACCCGAAACGTCACTCATTCCTTCTCTCCTGAGATGCTGCCTGACCTGCTGAGTTACTCCAGCATTTTGTGAAATAAATACCTTCGATTTGTACCAGCATCTGCAGTTATTTTCTTACACTTCCCATTTATGGAAATAGAATGCCACATTTCCAGTTCTTCACAAGCTAAAAGTTGAAGAAATATTGTCCATCATCTCCATGGGCAGGTGGTGGAAGAGTTTGTTTTTAATGAATCAATCTAACCTTTGAACCAGGTCATCTAATTCATTCATGAGTGTACAGAACACGTGAACACTTGTCAGCCTAAGTTATACTGAAACTAATATGGTTGTAATCAATTTGATTTGAATCAATTTAGAAATTCAGTATTAACCAGAGAATGAATTATGTTTACATTCAATGGATAATATTTTTTTATCTTGTTCTGAACATAATGAGTTCTGGACAGTGAAAGTAAAATCAAAGAGTTAACAGTGTGTGCATGGTAATTGCAGGTGTAACTGGAGTTCGACCCAGCAGTGCTCCTCTGACTCCCCAACCAGGTACCATTATTACTGCTAAATAACTAGCTTGTTGTTGAGTATTCTGGATCCAGGGGTAGGTTTTATTTATGGAAGTGAAAACTAATATTATTTTAAATGGTTCCTGTCCCGCATACATTGAAGGGAACCATGAAACCAGAAATGTTTCATAGACATATAAGTCATACAATTTTTTTAAAAAAGTGTTCATGTTTGGTGCAGAGAAAGTGTACCAAAATATAAGAAGAGCAATACCACTGAAGATGAAAACAGTAGCGTTCAGTGATATTGCTCCTCTTATATTTTGGTACACTTTCTCTGCACCAAACATGAACACTTTAAAAAAAAAAATTTGTTTAAAATTATCTTTAACTCAGGCTACTGGCAGTGGAAGAATTGAAAAATGTCAAATGAAACATGAAAAATGTTGAATTCTTTGTTGCTGCGGCTGTTTTAAAAATGAAATGATCCATGAATAGGAAATTGCCGTTAAACATTGGAGATGCTTGAGTGTCACAAACGTTGCTCTCTGATTTTAAGATGGTCATTGGAGATAACCATAGCCGCAATGAAACCGAGGATTTATCTCCAAAATATATAAGATGTTTGGTGGATGAAATGTACCATTTGGCCATCCCCTCCCTGCCATTTACTCCACTCTAGGATTGATTTGCATCAGGCTAGTTGGTAGAAACTGTGTATCATGTGATGCTTGTCAGTTCGCAGCTACCACAATATAAGGTGACCCTGCCTATAATGCGGCAGAGGAACATAATATTCAGGGAAAGGCTCAATTTGTGGAAGAGGAAACCAGTTAAAGACTAGAATGTAAACCAAAATGAAAAAAAATAGCCTTTTGAGAAATCTTCAGCTGAATACTCCTTTGTGCTTGTTAAGAGTGTATATAACTGCTGATCAGTAAGCAAATGAAAACCAGAGCATCTTGACATCAAAGGATCCCTCTCCATTTCAAATAGCCTAACCACCAAAAACAGTGGCCCTTGGTAAACATTTGGTTCCAAAGCAGCAATGAATAATAGGTCATTAAAAGTTATTTTTTGGATGCTACTTCAAATTTATAAGAGAAAATTTTACCTTTACAAGAACTTACTCCCTTAAATGATATTACTCTTTGTTTTTTTATGAACAGGTGGAGTGCAGCCAGATTTTGGTGCTAAAGCAGCCAAGCAAGGTAATTGAAATTCCTTTAGTGGGAAATTTCTAGTTGTTCCTCTTGAATTAATGGGTTTTCGACATCACCCAGATAAAAAAGTGCTGTTATAATGTTTTTTCTTAAACTACTTGTTTGACTCTCTAATATTAGTACATAACCTGAGGAGGCTGCCCTGGATTGTGTTGGCTGTCTTCAAATTGTGCAGCATATAACATTCCCCAATGAAATCTCTCCATCTGCTGGACATATGTCCACGGGAGTCAGCAATTATAGAACTACAATACACACTAGACAATAGGTGCAGGAGTAGGCCATTCGGCCCTTCGAGCCAGCACCACCATTCAATGTGATCATGGCTGATCATTCTCAATCAGTACCCTGTTCCTGCCTTCTCCCCATACCCCCTGACTCCGCTATCCTTAAGAGCTCTATGTAGCTCTCTCTTGAATGCATTCAGAGAATTGGCCTCCACTGCCTTCTGAGGCAGTGAATTCCACAGATTTACAACTCTCTGACTGAAAAAGTTTTTCCTTATCTCCGTTCTAAATGGCCTACCCCTTATTCTTAAACTGTGGCCCCTGGTTCTGAACACCCCCAACATTGGGAACATGTTTCCTGCCTCTAACGTGTCCAACCCCTTAATAATCTTATATGTTTCGATAAGATCCTCTCTCATCCTTCTAAATTCAAGTGTATGCAAGCGTATACAACTACAAATTGGCATCAGGAGCCAGGAATATTGAGGGTCTCCCTTGCACCCAGAATCATTTCCTCTCAGTAGCACTAGGTAAGACTAAAAGCAATATATGTTTCCCAGAAATGGCATTGATTTCAAGAAAAATCATCTGATGATCTAAAAACACCAAAACATTGATGAAATGAAAACTAAAGCTGCAGAAAAGATCTGGTTTATTAATGAGAGACTAAAAGGCGCTGGTCAGGCTGCATTTGGAGTATTGGGAGCAATTCTGGGCACCATATCTGAGGAAGGATGTGCTAGTCCTGGAGAGGGTCCAGATGAGGTTTACAAGAATGATCCCAGGAATGAGTGGGTTAACTTATGACAAACGTTTGACAACACCGGACTTCACAAAATCCACAGAGTGTACTTAAGCTAACAGTGAATACTTTTTTTCAACATTTAAGAACTCACATTTGTTTCTTAATGTCCTAAAATGTTTTACAACAATGGAAAACTTGAATTATAGTCACAGTCACATTGTAAAGAATATGAGAGCTAATTTGTACACCCCAAACTTCCCCAAATATTAATGACATAATAACAATGTAATGCCGAGAAATTCTGTTTTGCAGGGCAACATTTTCTGGTTGTTGTTCAATTAAATCTCATCACAAACCTAATTGTGTACTTGGTCAAGGGAAAGAGTGTTTCTGTCAATATGTTGCAGGACTGTGCATACAATGCCAAACCATTCTCCCTAAATAGTTGAATGAAGCAGTTCTTCAAGAGATTGGAGGCTTGTTTGCCATTATTGAAGATGTCTAACCGTCCTTGTCACCCATCGAAGGAATCCAAGTAACTGTCAACAGATAAGTTTCCTATTGATGGTTCCTTTCCAACACTAGGTCCCAAATTCTTCCACCTCTCTGTGTCACGGGCAATGTCCACAGGGCTTTCTGATAGCCTGTCTAGTTGACTGCCAACTAATTAGGATAACCATAAATAGTGCAAAAAAACTTTTATATCCAAACAAAAATGCAGATGAGATTTTAAAGTGTCTCTTTTTTTCTGCTTTCTCTCTTCTCTACCACTTCTTCACTTCTCTTTTTCAGAAGTCATGGGCCACAGATTCCCAGGAGTCAGTGGGGATGTTTCATTCCTCAGGCTTGGAGCACATCCTTGAATCTTTTCCTTTGTCCACCTGGTAATGCTCTTCAATGGCAGAGATTGGATTAGAGCATTTCAGTGTTCTGGTGTTGATCATACAAATGCTGTGGCCGGCCCTGTGCAGTCGACTGCCCTCGGGCCTCACTGCTGGGGTTATGGGCCTGGGAGAGGACACTGGCATTCGTTTGCTTATCCTTCCTGTGAATTTGGAGTACTTTACAAAGGTACCTTTACGATTTCTTGAGGTGGCTGCTGTCGGTAGCCCAGATCTCAGGAAGGCATGGATCTCTACTGCCCAGTAGACCACATGTTTTGTGCCAGGTCCGAGGTCTTAATATTCAAACACCCTTTCCATCATTCAACTAATGGCTGTAAATGGCATATTGAAAGCAATTGTGAATTTTAATTCTATCACCTAATCCACTGTGGATAATAATACTATTTTATTCATTTAAAGAGGTGTCCTAATATCATGCCGTTGTGCAGATTGGCTAGAGATGGTATGACATCATACACACAATTTTTAAAAGATCTTAACCTCAGTGAATATCAATATTTCACAACATTGAGCTTTTCGGTAACAAAATAATGGTTTACCGTTTTGATCATGTCAATTTAAGAGGCTATTTGATCATTATTGTTCTCATATTTTGCTTCTTCTTCAGGGCTTGGGCAAAGAGGTGCTGGTGGATTCCTACCCTATTATCAACCTGGTAGGAACCTGATACATTTTATATTACACATGCACATAATGAAGAACATCTGAATGTGTTTGAATTTCCAATGATAATTTTGATAATAGTTTAGGTTTATTTGAAGTGGTGTACCAGTATCTGCAGTTCATTCCTACACATTTGGTACAGTTGGAAAAAGGATTCCATAGAAATTGAAATCATAATCAGTGCAATTTACTTGTTCAACTAAATATATTTACATTGCAAAGCCTTGTTGACCAAGAAATGTGTTCTTCAGGCAGTATTTATAACGAAATGTTCTGAATACCATATAAGCTTTGCAATAGGGTGTAAGTTATATATATATACTTCAGAAATAAAAATGTCCATAGCTGAGGATATGATAGCCATCTATGTAGATTCTACTGTAATTTACTGATCCGTCTTTAATATATCAACAAGATAAGCCACTTGGCTGATTGAAAATGATGATGAAGAACCTTTTGGACCTGTTGCTCAATGAATTTGCACTAAAATAACCGGTTTGAATGCTTTGAATAACAGAATGTAAACATTTAATATACCAATCAATGTTAGGCATATGTCTGTAAAATAAGCATGATATTCAAGTCTGTCCTACAATGTACCTGTAGCACAGTAGTAGTTATATAGTTCTATATTGAATTACACATTTCTGAATTGTAAATCTTATTGCAACGTTATAACATTGATCTTCATCAAAACAACGCGGCATTGGGAGGTATCAGAAAGATAGGGGGATGGTGGAATAATTGTAGATATAATGTATTGGCAATTCCTGCAGTCATTTGCCAACTGTGTGTAAAGGTCAAGCAAAGACGGGGCTAACAAGTGAAATTATGGTTTAAAAAGTGGAAATTGATTTCTGAGGACAGGGTTGTAATATTACATGCAAATTGAGGAGAAAGGAGCTCTTTTGTTAGTCTGGTGATTTAACTAAATTTGGTAGGCAAATGAATGATGCAATAATAAATACATCACAACATAACCAGGATATTTGGCTACACAGCTGCACTTCTGGCTGCAAACGATTTCTTGTGAGGAGAATTTGAAGCCTGGTTAAAATAAGACATTTATATTGGAATTTAAAATGCTTTTGCACCACCACGTGTTAACTCAGATTATGTTTCTCTAATTTGTTATCAAAATTATAGGCTCACAAAAAGAACCTCCAGTGATCTATCCAGTGATCTTTAGTTTCACTGGATCTGGATTTTTTTAGCTGAAAAAAATTCCATATCCAGTGAAAGTAAAGATCACTCAGAATTCAAACTAAACAACTGTCAGTAAAAGTGACCCATGCAATAGATGGGTGTATCACAACTGCACAGGCAAAGACGTGGTTATATAGAAAAAGAACCATACAATGTTATTATATAAAAATTATAAAGGTATTTTAACTTACACTTGAACAACTTGATACTTGTGTCAATAAGCTAATGTGACTGCTGATGTCAGCACTCTTCAGAGACCATAAAAATGAGATGCGAGGGCTGGTGTGCTCTTCTGAAAATGTCTAATAACTTATTTAGCAGGAGTCAGAGCTGGATATGGAGCTGGAACTGGACAATTGGGGTACCTACAGGCTGCAGGTATTGAATATTTACCTTGGTAATAAAGAATTTCAAAGCAAAAACTTTCCCAATAAGAATATATAATTCATTTAATTTCCACATAAAAATAACCTTTTCTGCTCTCACTGATTTCCAAATATTTTACAGCCAACATAAATGAGCAAATCTGACAGATAACACCATTGATCAGAATGAATGGCCTTTATTTTTATCATTTCACATTCAGTTTTAAGTATACCTATTTCTCTTTTCTTAAAAGTTAGTTTAATTAGTAATAACTAATTTCCCAGAGGTTGTTCTTTACATTTTCTGCTTGGGGTTTTATAGACAATAGGCAATAGACAATAGGTGCATGGGTAGGCCATTCGGCTCTTCGAGCCAGCACCGCCATTCAATGTGATCATGGCTGATCATCCACAATCAGTACCCCATTCATGCCCTCTCCCCATACCCCCTGACCTCCTATCATTAACTCTATCTAACTCTTTTGAACTCCATTTCTTAAGTTACATCGTCAATACATTAATTTTTATAATCAATTGTAATCAAAGGAACAGGCTTATAATGTTGCCAATAAAAGTAGTAACCTTTAAGATTTGGAAAATATTAGAAAGGAACAATTAAGACCAAGTCATTGATAAGGAAAGATAAAGTAAAATAGTCTGGTAAGAATTGTAAAAACACACTATAAATTCTTCTTTGGAATGTGAAACTAATTGATTAGCTCAGCTTAATGATGGCCACCTATAGATTGTGACTGAGATTGATATTCAGGAATGTAAATAGCAGGAAGGTTAAACAAATATTGTGCAACTGTTTTCTGAGAAGACACAAACTTCTGGAGATATTTAAGATCTGCAGATGTAGAGTGAATGGGCAACTCAAAGAAGTTAGCATTACTTGACAACAAAATGTAGGGGTACTTAAGGGGACTGGACTGATATATCTCCAGGACCTAATGACTTGCATTAGTTTTGATGACTGGAGATAATGAATACCCTTCCAAAATTCCCATGATTCCCAGTTTTAAAAGATTTAAAGGTAGTCAATGTAACCACACTATTTAAAAAAGGGAGGGAGAAAACAGGGAACTTTAGGTGAATTTGTGTGACATTATAAGAAAAGATGTTGGAATTTATCACTAAGGTGTGTAACAGGGAACATAGAAAATAATAATCAGCTTGGCAGAAGCAAAGTGGATTTTTGAAAGGGAAATCATGTTTGATAAATCTGTTTACGGTTTTTGAAGTTATAGAAACAAAATTAATGACCAGATCATGTGGCACATCTAGAATTTCAGAATGCTTTCATTTAAGGTGTTTGTGCCACATAATAGATTCTTAAACAAAAGTAGAGCTATATGCTGGTGTGGATAACAAATAGCCATTTTAGGATAGGGAATCAAATGTTTAATATTAGCTGTTTTCTATAGATGTTGGCAAAGCTAGAAATAATTTCTATTTTCTGTGTTTCTGAAGGCTCCCCTTGTGCAATGGGCAAATATTGTGGCAGAAGGAGAAAATAACCAACTATTGGGAAAATAAGTGACCTCAAGAATTCTGGTGCTACTGCCTGATTTGGAATGTAAAGGATGGTGTGTAATGGAACTCCTCAACTCCATCCCTTTCCCTCAGATACACCTTTCAACCCCCATTTCATCTACATGTGTTATCAATATCTAATGGATTTTTTTTATCAAGGAAACTCTGTAATTTGTTGTGTGCTTCAAGAGTTTAGGGACCAGTTAACAGCTGAGTCTTTTGCTGTTAATCTCAGAATTAGTTAACACCATCCTTGACTTGATTTGTTTTATTTTGTGACAATGTCTCCAGTATTTTTAAATTATAAAAATGGTGTTATTAATTTTCAGTTGCTTGGGCTTTGCTTTACAAAATGTACTGTGAGCGATGCCTGGATTATACAGCTGGGTAGTAGCTCCATCCACCCCTACCATAATATTTGGTGCTAAAAATCAATTTTTGAGAGAGGCAGCTGTATTCATACAAATGATGGCTCAACTGATGATGGGGGCCTGAAGTGACCAATGCAACTATCACATATTGTAGTTCTACATGTTTGTGCACATGGCCACCAAGACTTTGCACATGGAGGCCAAATTACCTTCCTGGCCAGAATATTCCTGGAGAGATTGATATGATGAATTTTTAAGTTTATGCAAGCTGAGAGACATTAGGACAGATTTTCCTTGTCTTCCACTCAAGGCTTCTGATGTTCATATGCACAGAAAACAAGGGATGAAGTGCCAGCTATCTTATCTCCCCATCTGATTTTCCTGTATCCATTGCACATGTATGACTCAATAGCCCCAGGTTCAGGATCAGGAAAATCTGCCCCAGAATAAGAAAACATGAATTCCTTCACCATATGCATGGTGTGGCCAGACTTTTACTACCTCCAGGATTAGGATTGTTAAATGAGCTCCATACGTTTCAACAATCCAATTACCTCCACAGCTAGTTTTAACTAAGATTTGTATATTATTGATGTCCTCAGAATCCTTCCAACTGAGTGAATTGCATAACATATATCCAGGTTACTTATATTTTGAATTTGAATAATTTTCCTAATCCGTTCCAGTTTATAAATTTTTCCTGGATTAGAAATACAACAATTGTCTTGCTGTTAAAAGATTGATCACTGTACTTGGTGTTGTAAATTCCTGTGGCACTACATTGTATCTTGGGCATCATCTTTGAAAATAACTATTTAAAAATGAGAGGTTATTTGAACAGAATCATGCACAATTATTGAATTGCATGCAAATTGGAGTTGGCTGACTTGTGAAAATGCAGAAGCCCACCAAAGCCACACCTGTTAAATCTATTATACCTTCCGGTTTCTGATCCTCTCCTCTGGTTCCACTTTATTGGACTCTATTTTTCTGTTTTTACTCTGGTGAAAATTATGATTTTCTATTTTCTTGAAAATAGTGCGGAGAGCAACTTGATATGAGCACCTTAAGTGTTCAGAGAAGCAAATGCTGAACAGTTTCTACTTTTATTGCAACTCACCACTTTGTCCTGCAACTCTTTTAATAAATGAGATTGCTTGAAATTATGCTGTCATATGTAATACTTTACATCGGTTCTGTTGTAATAAACATTGTTACATTAATGCATTGCTTCAGATTTGGTGTAATGACCATCCACTGTATCTTCGTAAACTCTGTGACTCAAATACAGGATGAATAATAATTCAGTACTTGCTTTTAAAATAAAAAAAATTGTTTACTTTAATTTTAGTAAGTAAATCATTGAACACTGAATAACAACATCAGAATGAATGGGAAAAACTTTAATTTCTGCACAATTCTTACAATTCATTTTATGTGGCTAAAACCAATGCAATCCACTATTCTGTATTTGTAACTGTGAATAGCCATTAAATAATGAATGAATAACACACAACTGTACAATTAGCAACCCCTACCCTCCTGACAGGGTCTTCAAACAGCTACGAAATGGTTAATGCTTACGCAAGAAAACCTGCAACAGTGAAAGAGAACTATCATTTATACCTTTTTATTTAAGCCCAATATACACTGCTTTAAAGCCAATTAATCACTTTTGAACTGAAACGGGTAACTTGCTCACAGGTAGGCCCTGCAATAACACAAAATGAACAGATTAACCCAGAAATAAGATCGTATTCATATATTTCAGAAATATAGAACACAGAAACGCACAGCGCAGGAACAGGCTCTTCGGCCCACCATGATGCCAAGATAAACTAGTCTCATCTGTCTGCACAATCCATATCCCTCCATTCCCTGCATATCCATGTACCTATCTAAAAGCACTCTCAGTGAACTAAGGTCCTGGAACCCACGATCCCTCAGCACATCATTCAAACCGCATTATAGTATTCTCCCAAATGCACTTCTTTCTCTTCGTGGACAAAGAGACACCGATGGCGGTACAGCAAACAAGCAGTAGGCTGATGTGGCTGCAATATCTGACAGTTGGAGTGGACAGTCATTATTAGAGTGATTGCGACAGAGTTGGTGGTCAGCAGAGGGTGATGGTAACTTCCTTCAGCTTTCTACTTGCCCCTCATCCCTCAATCTATTCTGATTTACCAACTGCAAATGAGAGCGTGCATCTTCTACCCTCCCTCCACCTTCATCATAAATTCCTTGTAGATCCTCATCCAACCCAGCCAGATGGAGATCGAAGATGATTGTGCTTACCCCCATGTAGTGGCACAGTGGCACACCAGTAGAAGAACAACTGGCCTGGATGGTGTTCCTGTCCATGTCCTAAAAACTTGCGTGCACCAGCTGACAGGACTTTGAGGCCATTTTTAACCTCCCCCTACTCCATTCTGAGATTCCCACCTGCTTTGAGAGGGTCTCAATCATCCGACTGCCAAAGAACGGTAAGGTGGTGTGCCTTAATGATTACCATCTGACATCCACCATTATGAAGTGTTTCGAGAGATTGATCATGACAAACATCTCCCTCAGTGAAGTGAATCAGTTAGTTATTGACTACAGGAAGTGTGGTGAAGTACATGCCCCAATCAGCTTCAATGGTTCTGAAGTGCAAAGCTTCAAGTTCCTTGGCATAAAATTACCAATGATCTGTCGGGACCAAGCACTTTGAAGCGACATCCAAGAAGGCACCTCATTGCCTCTACTTCCTCAGAACACTGAGGAAATTCGGCATGTCTCTAATGGCTCTTTACAAACTTCTACAGATATGCCATAGAATGCATACTGTCAGAATACATCACAGTTTGGTTGGGAAAAACTCTGCCAAAGACCACAAGAGATTTCAGAGAGTTGTGGATGTAGCCAGTCCATCACACAGATTACACTCCCCACCATTGACTCCATCTACACTTTGTACTGCCTCAGAAAAGTAGCCAACATAATCAAAAACTTGCCCCAACCTGGTAATTCCTTCTACTCCCTGGTCCCATCAGACAGAGAATATAGAAGCTCGAAAATGTGCACCACCAGACCGAAGAACTATTTTTTTGTCCTTCTACTATCAGGCTTCTGAATCGTCCTTCCATAAGCCAGGTACTGTCCAATTCACCTCTACCCCAATGAGGACATCGAACTTTATCTCTGGAACTAGTCTGCGCTAGAATGCTGAGAACTATATTCTGCATTCTGTATCTTCCCCTTTGCTTAACCAATTGTGCTTGAGTGTGAGATGCAAATGTGAGTGCTCACAATCACGATGCTCGAGACAATCTAGAGAAACAAGTATATTTTATTTGCAAATCTGCAGAGTTGGGTGCCTCCCCTCTCGAGACACACCGAGGTCGGGAAAATCCCTTCTTTTTATTCACATCAATTTACAATTGTCACACCTTTAATTCCTCCCCTTTGGGCTCCTTCCAATCGGAGCACTGAGGTGCACAATCTACCGGCACCGCCCCTGTTGCCTCCCACATCATACATCGCATGTCCATTTAAATGAGACATCTTGTCATGCTGGGCGTTTTTGTAATATTCATTTATCTTATTAGGCAGGCGCAGTACAGAGTAGTTCATGCCCTTTCCCCTTGTTCTCTGGCTATCTTGCCCTCTCTCCTAATTCTCTGGTTATCTTGCCCTCTCTCCTAGTTCTCTGGTTATCTTCTAACACTTATCCTTGGAATGTCACCATTTGTTCTTGCGGTTCTTATCTAGCCGAGCACAGTCGGGTCAGCTATTTCTCAGGGTCCTTAGTCTAAATCAATTATCCCTTTTTACCCCTCTCTCACATTGAGTTTTGCTTGTTTGTATTTATGTGCAGTATTTTCTGATTTGATTGGATAACATGCAAAACAAAGCTTTTCATAAGTTCATAAGTCATAGGAGCAGAATTAATCTACTCGGCCCACCGAGTCTACTCTGCCATTCAATCATGACTGATCTATCTTTCCCACTCAGCCCATTCTCCTGCCTTCTTCCCATAACCCTTGACAAGAGTCAAGAGTGTTTTATTGGCATATGTCCCAGATAGAACAATGAAATTCTTACTTGCTACAGCACAACAGAATATCTAAACATAGTACATTGTAAATAATAATAATAATACCCTTACTAATCAAGAATCTGTCAATTTCTGCCTTAAAAATACCCAATGACACCCTCCACAGAAGTCTGTGGCAATGAATTCCAGATTCACCAACCTCTGACTAAAGAAATTCCTCCTCATCTCCTTTCTAAAGGTATGACTATTTATTCTGAGGCTCTGGCCCGACTCTCCCACTAGTGGAAACATCCTTTCCACATCCACACTATCCAGGCCTTTCACTATTCAGTAAGTTTTAATTGAGGACCCCCTCTTCCTTTTAAACCCCAGTGCCATCAAACTCTCATCATATGTTAACCCAATCATCCCCAGGATCATTCTTGTAAATCTCCTCTGTACATTCTCCAAAGCCAGCACATCCTCATATATGGAGCTCAAAACTGCTCACATTAATCTAACTATGCTTTATAAAGCGTCAGCAGTACATCCCTGTTTTCATATTATAGTCCTCTCAAAATAAATGCCAACATTGCATCTGCCGTCTTTACTACCAATTCAACTTGCAAACTAACCTTTTTGGAATCCTGCACCAATACTCCCAAGTCCCTTTCCACCTCCAATTTCTGAATCCTCTCCCATTAGAAAATGGTCTACGCTTTTATTCCAACTACCAAAATGCATGACTGCACACTTTACTATGCTGCAATCCATCTGCCACTTATTTGCGCATTCTCCAAACTTGTCCAAGTTCTTTTGCAGAGTCCCTCTTTTCTCTACACTACCTGCCCTTCCACCTATCTTTGTATCGTCTGCAAACTTGGCCACAAAGCCTTCAATTCCCTCATCTAAATCATTGATATGCAAGGTGAAGAGTAGTAACCCCAGCACAGACCCCTGCAGAACACCACTGGACACTGGCAGCCAGCCAGAAAAAGACCACTTTATTCCCGCTTTGCCTTCTGCCATTACCCAACCTATCCATACTAATATCTTACCGCTAATACCATGGGCTCTCATCTTCTTTAGCAGTCTCACGCACGGCATCTTATCAAAGGCCTTCTGATAATCCAGGTAAACATCCATTGACTCTCCGTTGTCTATCCTGCTCTTTACTTCCTCAAAGAATTCCAACAGATTGGTCAGGCAAGATCTCCCCTTCAGAAAACAATGCTGACTTCAGCCTATTTCATCATGTGCTAAGTATTCATAAATCTCCTTTATAATGGACTAAAATCTTACCAACCACTGATGTCAGGCTAACCAGCCTATAGTTTCCACTCTTCTGCTTCGCTCCCTTTCTTGAAAAGCAGAGTAAATTTTGTAATCTTCCAGTCCTCTGGGACCACTCCTGACTCTCGTGATTCTTGAAAGATCACCACGAATGCCTCCACAATTTCTAAAGCTACCTCTTTCAGAACCCTGGAGTGTCGTCCATCTGGTCCAGGTGAGTTGTCCACCTTCAGACTTTTCAGCTTCTCAAGCACCTTAGGAAAAGCAAGTCCACTAACTTCTGCCCCCAAACTCTATGGAATTTCAAGCATGTTGCAGGTGTCCTCCGCCATAAAGACTGATGCAAAAAACATATTCAATTCATCCATCAGTTTTTTATTCCCCATTATCACTTCTCCAGCATCATTTTCCAGCAGTCCTATGTCCACTCTCTTATTCTTTATATATCTGAAGAAATTTTTCCTATCCTCTTTTATATTATTGGCCATCTCATAGCTGCTCTACATATTCCTTTTCTTGGGCTCCAGTACCAACTTGATTTTCGTAGTTTACCTGCAACCAAGGCTGGTTTAAGTAGGAAAAATAAAGGGAAATTGTTCTTGTTAGCAAACGACTCAAGGATTCAAGATAAAGTTTTTTTTTAGTGAGGGTAAAGATTTTTGAAGCAGAATAGTTTGGAAACTCAGAGCCAAACAGAATCATTCAGAGCTTTCATAGAAGAACTGGATAGCACCTTCAGACAGGGGAATTTGACAGACTGGAAGGTTTCACTATGAACCAGAGATTCAATGGGCTGTCAAAGTACAATACAGGGTTTGTAAGTGTTGAAACAGAGTTGTCCCATGTACTCCAACATCCAAGTAGAAGGTAAGGAGCTGCACAAGGAACTGCAGATGCTGGAATTTTGAGCAAAAACATAAAGTGCTGGAGTAACTCAACAGATCAGACAAAATCTCTGGAGGACATTCTAAGGGTCGAATCCTTTCCTCAGACTGATTGTAGAAGGAGGAAGAAAGCTGGAAGAAAGGTCATAAGTGATAGGAGCAGAATTCGGCCACTCAGCCCATCAAGTCTACTCTGCCATTCAATCATGGCTGATCTATCTCTCCATCCTAACCCCTTACTCCTGCCTTCTCCCCATAACCCATGTCACCCATACTAAACAAGAATCTATCTATCTCTGCCTTAAAATATCCATTGACTTGGCCTCCACTACATTCTGTAGCAATGAATTCCACAGATTCACCACCCTCTGACTAAAGAAACACCTCCTCATCTTCCGAAAGGAACATTCTTTAATTCTGAGACCAGGACCTCTGGTCCTCGACTCTCCCACTAGTGGAAACAACCTCTCTACATCCAGTCATAGAGAATGGCTACTGAACTGCAGTAAAAACATAGGTGATGCACTAACAATCTTCATGCCAGAACACCTGCCGACTTTACCCAGGGTGAATAAATCCAACTCCAGACCCACAACCTTGCCGATGCTTAACAACCCACAGAATTGACCCACACCTTAGCTGTGCAGATATCAAGATGGAAATGATCGCGAATTATCGAGTTTGTCCACTGCATTTTATCAACAGTAAGGCATTTTTTTGGTGTTTTTTCTTGATTCCTTTGGTATCTAAAAAGTTTTAGAAGTGACTATACCGGCTGTAAAATTGTTAACAATTTCTTAAAATCAATTCCCAAACTCAATAAAACATTGAATCAATCGCAAATCATTACCACGCCATGTCCATGCAGTAGCTCAATACAGAGTCTCCGTTCATTTACCCGTATACTGAACCGTATCTTTTCGCATGCGATACGGTGCATTCTAATTCATGTGGGTATTATTGAAAAGCACAGTCGTAATGCTGCTGCCAGTTGCCCTGTTATGCTTTTGATCGCTGGACAGACGCCGGGAGTGATGAGGTTAAATTTATTGATGGCGATTCTCTCCCGTGTTCGTATGATTTGTTTACCAAGGTTCACAAGTGGGCGTGTTTACATGCAAAAAGACAAGGCATCTGAAGGAAAATTTCTCAGAAAAAAATTCACAAATCTTTTACATAATTGAACTTGGGGCCTACAAAATTATACATGGGTTTTGAATTACATTTTACAAGCCAAGGAATGCCAGAATTAATTTTTTTCCCATGCAGTTTACTGTTTTGGGGGATTTTTTTTTCCATGGGGGTTATTATTTTGAACTCAATATGCAACTACCTGTGATAGTTTGTATTCACACAAAGTTGAATAAAAAAGCACAAGAATATCGTGGACGATCAGATTGTTATGATACAACAAATGCAACGGTTATTTCAAGCATCAAATATTACTAATAGCCGGGTGAGTGTAGCTCCGATTACGTGGAAACTAGCGCGAAAATCCAAATGTTTATTTATAGTCGAGTACACTTTCTATCCGTTAAAATTAAACGTCACTAAAAGTTTTGCGAACGAGCTTATGAATCTGATTAAAAACTTCCGAAAAGCATAAACAAATGATAGAAAGCTTTTCCACAAACCAATCGTAACTGTGGACGATTATTTGGATTATATACACTTGTGTCGTGCAACCAACCATTTGCAAATTGATTGTAAGCCTCCGATGACTTGTATGCCTGGAAGTTATTTGCCGTGTATGGACTCGCCGTTGATATCAGGTGTGCCACGATGTCCATGGAATTGAGTTCTGGAAGTTGGGAAATATCACGCGATTTCTCTATTTCAGGCACTAAACAAGGGTCGATACCAATCACAGAAACTTTTTGAACATATCGTGCGTACTCTTCAGTTGAAAGATTGGAAGCATACTGTGATAATTCAACGGCTGCTGGGACCGAAGATGGTCCCACTGTACTAGCAGCCATAGTAATCAACACACTGGTGCTTGCCTCCAGTACACCACTTGTCCTCCAGAATGGCAACATTACAGGTCAAGTGTCGTGACCTCGCTGGCCTGCAAGAGCCGTATATCACAACCTCTTCTTGGAGGTTCTGAAACATACTCTTTACTCTTTAACACTGCCTGGTTTGGTTATTCCATTATTGCACTTTAGTATTTTTGCAGTACTACATAATTATTTCTCATTAATTGTATGATAATAGTCATACAGCATTGAAACAGGCCCTTCAGCCCAACTTGCCCATGCCGACCAAGCTGTCTTATGAACAATCAAGTTAACACGGATTTCATGTTTATTTGCATTAAGCAGAAGCAGCTGAACATGTCCAGGTTGTATTGTTGTTTGTTTACCATCTGCTTCGACAAGCCAATTACAAGGGCAGTATCTTGCACTTTTCACTAATTGACTACACCGTGACCCCATTACAAAGTGCTTAGTGGTGTTACTGGACTTACAGTGTGATAAATTATTTATTTGTGTGACTTTTGTAGGATGCCCAGGCAGGTGTCCATAATGCAGTACATATTCGACTGAATTTTTTTTTTTAATTAAAAAATTGACCAGTGTGAACGTGGAAATTAAATTCTGACCTTCCAGTGCAGGCAGGGTTCGTCAATTAATCAGCGTGCATCCATGAGATGCACGAGTGTCCATCTGGACGCTGCAACAGATGCAGAGTGCACAGCCACAGTATTAGAGGGGGTGCACCAGTGTGCAGCTGGAGTGCTGCAGTGGATGCGCTCGTGTGCACTTGAGTGTCGCGGGGGTGTGTTCTAGTGCACATTCGATGTGCAGCGGGATTGCATTGCTATTCCTACCCCACCGTCTGCAAGCGTGCACTGTGCCTGCTTACTGTGCGAATTGCATTTGCTATTTTTTCCTGCAAAGAGTTACGCCGTTGCGTGTCCTGGCTGAGCGCCGGATGGGGGGGTGTGTGCAGTTTGAGAGAGTCTCTTCGGAGCAGTCGTCGGTCGGCCAGCCAGCCAGTCCCGTGTGAGTGAGGAAAGTGGAGGCTGCTGCCTGTCCGGCCCGCTCTCGCTGTCGCTCCCATATAGCGGTGTCAAGGCTGCCGGGCGTTGGATGTGGTTGATGCTGCTGTGTTGCACCTGGAGGGACGATCGGATGGGAGAGGAGGAGGGTGGGTACGGCACGGCCCGGCACGGCACGGGCACGGACTGCGTGCGGCTGCCTGTGACTGTTCACGCCGACTTTGCTGCATCGCTCTGCCCGTGCACTTTGTTGATTCCACCGCCCCGCTCTCGTCTGCATGTGAGCGGGTCGCTGCCCGGCCTTGCCTGGTGGTCAGGGCCAGGACCAGGACCCCCAGGGCCAAGGCCAAGGCTGCTTTGTGCGTGGCCCTGACCCGCCAGCGTGTTGATGTTTGTGCTGCTTCCCAGTTGCATGCTCCCCCCCCCCCCCTCCCTCAGGCTACACATTATAATAAATCACAGTCACCCAATGTCTGGACGGTTGCAGCACAGCGCATGGGGATGGCCTTGCCGGGCATTATGCTTTGTGTCTGTGTGGGTGTAGCTGCCCTCCCAGGCCTTCTACTGTTGTGGGTGTGTGTGTGTGTGTGCTGGGCCTGCCTGGGTGAGAGACAGGCACACACATACTGGGCGACGCTCACTTACTGTGTGTTAATTTGCTGTCTCGGGTTACAGGGGGATGTTTGCCTTGCTGTGCGGGATGTGGCCGCTCCATCTATGATGGTCAATACCTCCAGGCTCTTAATACAGACTGGCACAACGCCTGCTTCAGGTAGGCACCCTACCCTTTTGTGTACTGTACTTTATTAATATAGTACTTTATTAATATAGTACTATATTACTATATTAATATAGTACTATATTACTATATTAATATAGTACTATATTACTATATTAATATAGTACTATATTACTATATTAATATAGTACTATATTAATATAGTACTATATTACTATATTAATATAGTATTATATTAATATATTAATATAGTATATACTTTAATATATTGCTATATTAATATAGTACTTTATTAATATTAAACCTTGCCTTTTTTTCTAAAACGATCGTATTGAGAACAAAGTGTATCATGTGTAGGGGATAAAAAAACTGCAGATGCTGGTTTAAATCGAAGGTCGACCCAAAATGTTGGAGTAACTCAGCGGGTCAGGCAGCATCTCTGGAGAGAATGCTGCCTGACCCTTCTCTCCAGAGATGCTGCCTGACCCGCTGAGTTACTCCAGTAATTTGTGTCTACATAGTGTAGCATATTCATTACACGTTGCTGTCCATTGAACAGCACAGCACATGCTGTGCTGTTCAAAATCTTAAGTACTGCTCAGAACATAGAGTTCGGCACATGGTGTACAGTAGATGTATCACAGTGAATATAATTGCATGTATAATATGCCTAGTGTTGCACTGCAAGGAATCTAAAACTAAGGGACAAACGTTTCAGAATAAGTAAGAGGTTGCCATTTCACTATAGAGATATGGACTTTCCTCTCCAAACGCTGTCAGTCTTTGGAATTCTCTAATTCAGAGCTGTGGAGATTGAATCATTGAAGTTATTCAAGGCTTGGACAGATTGTGGAGAGTAAACAGGAAGGTGGAGCTGAGGTCAAGATCAGGTGGAGCAAACTTTGGGTTGAATGGACTACACTTGCTTCAGTTGGTTATCAAATCCTGTTTCTCAACAACTGCGGGATTTTGAAGGTATTAATGGTGAAATTGAACAACTGCCTTTTCAAGATAGTGTTGCTGGATCTCCGATAGCTCTTAATAAAACAAAAAGGCCAGAAGTGCTTCAGCCTCTGTGGAAGGAGAAACAAAGTTAACACCTTGGGTCTTTGACCCTTTGCTCAGATCTGGCAAGAGCCAAAGTAAATGCAATTTGATGTGCAGTGAAAAGGAGATGTGGATCGGAGAAGAACAGAGGTACCGGAAGGGAAGAAGTTACACTGTAGCCATAAGAGCATTTGCTGGCGATGCTTTGAAATAGAGAAGGGGTGAGTTTATGCTCCAAATTATGACACAGAAAGAGCTCATTGAGTTGATGCCTGATCGTGAAATACATTGGAGCATAAACTCACCCCCCCCCCCCCCCACACACACAACAGTTTTAAACCACACCCTTGACTTTGAACAGACCATTAATTTGCCCTGTCTAAAACCAGTCCAAATATTGTACACCTTTAACTCTCGGGTCTTGACTGCATGAGCAAACCCCAATTTTTCCAGTCTAACCTTTTCATATCTGGAACTAAGGTAGTGAATCATTTCTACTGATTTCTCTGGGATCTTTGCATCCAGAGTTATCCCCTTGCATTAAGTGATCAAAAATTGCATTCAGCACCTATTTGTAGCCTGAACAAGTTCAAGATAACTTTCCTACTTTTGCGTGGTATGTTTCTTTCTATAAATACCAGGATCCCATGAAGATGTAGGAAGATGCTTTAAAAGAAAAAAACAAGGTTTGGAAGAAATCCAGATATTAGCTATTACAACTCTGGCATAAAACTGAAAGTACTGGAAAAGTTGGGTGGGAATAGACATAGATGGTGGGTTACTTATGGATCTTGAGGAGGAGGAGGTGAAAGGGCAGTGTATGGTTAGGATGGAGGAAGATCTCTGGAGATGAGGTCAGTGATTGTTCCTTGTTTTGGTCTCATTCTGGCCAGGTTCTTCACTTCAGATTCATTGACTATCATTTTTACTTCGTGTTGTTGCTGAAATGGAAACTTAATTTGCCAGTTTTGACACTTTCCTAAACTTTGGTTCACCTTACTCCTTCCTTTCATCTTCCCTATTTCAGGTCCCTCCCAGAGCCATTGTAATCTTCCCACATCCCTGTCTTTTTCCCTGTTCAATGGATCATTTCCAATCTTTGCAACATTACCTCTGCTATACACACTTTCCTCGCTGTCTTTAAATGCTTTATGAAGGGACTGTTCACTCCACAAAGCTCTGGTTTCCTTCATTAACATTGTCATCAAATCATCTCCCATGGTCTCCAATGTATTTCATGCCCTTTTGCCTCCCTCTCCATACCATCTAGTGTTCCCAAAGTCTTTCAACATGAAACTGATTACTTGCAATATTTTCAATTTAGTATTATAAATGTAGTCTCCTTAATTCCAAAGATGTACAAAGGAATGACTGTGAAATACTTCTGTTCAGTTCGCACGTAGAACCATGTTTAGCTACAGAAGGATGTGATCGCAGTGTAAAGTTCGTAGGGGGGTCCGTGAGCACATTGCCAGGACTCGAGGCTTTTAGCTGTGGTTAAGTTGAGATCCTTTATTTTGGAACAAAGGAGACTAAGGGGAGATTGAGTTTGTACTAAAACATGGATCTCAGTGAATAAGCTGAAGAAACCTATAGGGCTCTTGCACGGCTGGCGAGGTTACGACCCCTGACCCGCAATGAATGTTGCCACGCAATGCCTTCTGGAGGACAAGCGGTGTACTGGAGGCAAGCACTTACTATGGCTGCCAGTACAGCAGGACCATCTTCGGTCCCAGCAGCCGTTGAATTGTCGCACTTTTTTGCCAGAAATCTGCCAGAGACTCTGAAGCCAAAATCACCGCTAAGCTTGCAACATCTCAGTCCCAACCAAAAATCTTTATGAATGGCACCACATAATTACAGTGCTTAATCACATCAGGCTGCTTAACTTCATCTGAATAAACTTAGTGCAGCTGCAAACATCACGCTACATACCACAACATGCATACACTGCCTGTTGAACCATGTCAATCTCACCACCCCAGTATAATCCACAACACTTCCTCATTCTTGTAGAAGACAAGTTTCTGCAATTAAAGGTAGCAAGAAATAATGAAAATGGGAGAGACTTTCCTGCAGGGCCATGCAATGTTGGTCATTGTCAGAGAGACATTAGACAGGGCTGGATGAACATTTGAATTGCCATGGCATAAAAGACTATAAATGAAGTACTGTAATGAGATTAATATAGGTAGGTTGTTGATGATTGGCAGGACATGATGGGTCAAAGGGCCTGTGATGCTATATTCCTCTATGAATCTATGAAATGCTACTTGACTGCTGAGTGTTCTTATTCTTTATTTCAAATCCTGTTTTTCTTTTTCCTTTGGAAATAAAGGCCAAAACACTATTTGACATGCAGCATTTTAATTTTCTATGTTTTATGCATCAGCACACTTGTAACTCTTTACAGTGATATTTAGCAGAATGTTAACATTTTTCTAAATAAATCTGTTTTTGTTTTAATTCTTCGTATCAAAGTAAATAATTCATCTCATCGTTGAAAATAAACAGGATATATTCCTCAATATTTCTTTCCTTGTGAAGCAGACTTTTTAAATTCCATTTTTCTATTTTGTTTCCACCTTTCTGGAAATGACTTATGGAATATGGTGCTCTGAGCTCTGGTATTTTCTCCATCACCCCCAGCAACTTCTTTCTAACATTCTCTCTTCCCTTACTCATTGATTGGGTGGACTAATTTGTCCTTGTGTTATTTTGTGCCATTTGTCGTAGTGTTCTTTGGGTTCTCTTTCTATGGTGAAGATGATATTTAAGTTTAAGATGCTCTTTTGATGACATTATAAGCCAGATACCAGCTGCAGAACTCACAAATCACTGTTCCTTGGGGCTAGTAATAACAAGTAACTGCAGATGCTGGTTTATACCAGAGAAAGACACGTATGCCAGAATAATTCAGCAGGTCAGGTAGCATCCCTGAAGAACATGGATAGGCGAAGTTTCGGGTTGGAACCCTTCAGAATGATCTGAAGAAAAGTCCTGGCTCAAAACATCACCTGTCCATGTTCTCCAGGGTTGCTGCCTGACCTGCTGAGTTGCTCCAGCACTTTGTGTCTTCCCTTAGGGCTTAATGAGAAAGAGCTTACTTATATTTTACAGTTGTTTTCTTGCTTTGGTACGCAGGAGACCAATTGCAGTGGCTCTGGTTTGATTTCAAAAGATATTCCTGCAAAGCCTTTAAGGTTATGGATACCAGTGGTGGAGGGATTTAAATCAGCTCACTTAAATGCTGGAATTGGAAGACAATGGAGATGGGGAGTGTAGCCAGGCTGGATGAAGTTAAGGAGAAAAGGATGGCCAAGGGTTTGGCCTGACAAAATAATATAGTGGAATCGCAGAGGGGGAGCAGTGAGAGAGGATGTTGCTGAACTCTCGTCGGAGAGAGGAGGAGAACTTCTTCAAAGTAGACATATCTTGAGGAGATTTTGCAGTGGAATGGACAAAATGTGGAGGAAAGAAGTGCAGATGCTGGTTTAAATCGAAGGTAGACAAAATGCTGGAGTAACTCAGCGGGACAGGCAGCACAAAAACTGACCATTTTGACGGTTTTTTCCAGGTAAGAACGTACGTGTTGCGTGTGTGACGAGTGTATGCCGGAGATTTGCTTGTCCTCCAGAACGCTTAAGCAACTCTGTCACACCCTTTGACCTTTTGACCTACTGTGCAAGGGCCCTATTGCCTTCTGTGGCAAGTCAGTCAACACCGAGCATATGGTTTGGTAAAGGATTGGAGGGGAGGTGAGTTTTTACACTGGGTGAGCCCTGGAATCTGGAACCTGCTGTCTGAAGGTATATGGATGAGCCATACTCTGCAGGGAAGTGGGCCAAAAACTGGGTATTGGGCATCATGGTTAGCTAGTGCATAGACTCAATAACCTGTTTTTTGAGCACTCTTGTACTCAATGTTGAGTTCAATAGCTTAGAATAATGATTCTATTAGTTCCATTAAACCTTCTCTGGACCTATTCTTGGTCTGTAATCACCCTTGTCGTCATCCCTCCTGTGATTTTAATTTGTCATATCACTTTTTTTCCTTCCCCATTCACCACTTCCTTTACATTTGAAAACTTTTAATTGTTTTCAGTTCTGGTGGAAAATGTTACTTGCCTGTCTTCGCACAAGCTGAGTAATTTGCATTGTAGTTTGCTTTCATATTCATAATCATGTCCATAGTTGAAGTGCATCTAAAGTGAATTTCTAAATTGCATGGATGGAGTTAAGTGCTGATGAAAATACTTGAAATATGGGAGTTATTTTTAAAATAAAGGCATTGCACAAGTGGTGTTTTGGCATATGTGCAACTTTCTGTACAGGTAATTGTACTTAACTATGCATCAAGAGTGCAGGTAATGTATTGCACATAGATATGCCAAAGTACTAATAACACTAAATCATAGCTGTGCTGTTAGGCATTGATCTGTTTCGTGATGCAATGGTGCTGAGCATTCGGATAGTGTTGGGAAATTTAGTGTGTAAACGATGTTCATGATTAATTTACAGTATAGATCTATACGCAACCTCATGTCTGCCAGACTGAGATGTTAGAGTCAAAATGAATTATTGCCAATTGTAAGTTTAAGTTAAGTACTGTTCTAAATTAAGCATGTGGTATAGTATTTCTCTATTATAGATAAGTTCTGCAAGACTCTTGTCATTGTTGTTTAGAAATCTACAATTTAAATCCTTTTTAGTGTTTTGCATTGTATGTATTGTACTGATAGTCTGCTGGGTGTTGTGTGTGAGATTACACAACAGCCCATTAATTTTCTTTTTATTATGTGAAAACCGTTCGCAAAAATTGCAGATTCTAAAACCTAAAGTGCTTGAGATACTCGAAGATGAGAGATGAGGCAGCATCTGTGGAGAGTGAAATAAAATTAATGTTTCCGATTGACCTTTCAGCAGAAGTGGAAATATGGGAAAAGTGCATTTTAAGTTGCAGAGCGGAGGAAGAGGTGGAGAGGACAATGGGGATGTCCGTGATAGGATGGAGCCCAAGGCTGTCTCGGAAATGTATTGCTATTTGGTGCTATCCAGGAGAGGGTGCTGAAGGTTTGTTAATTGTAGCTGGTCTGTCTGGCGGAGGTGCAAATAAGAGTTGAATGAGGACAGTGGAGGAACAGGAACCATATTGGAACCATATTCCCAGAGGGCAACCATACTGGAGTCAGAATAGTGCACTTATTGGATATCTGAAATCAAAGAATTCTGACAATGTGCATCTGCAGAGAGAAAAACTGAGCTACCGCTGGAGGTGGATGACTAAAATCAGAACTGACTGGTTTTGACAAGTAGGGAAGGTTGGTTTTCTGAGATCAAGTTCTAAGAACTAGCACATGCCTATCTGGAAGATGTGGTAGTGTTCCTTAACCATTCTGCATTGTTGAAATGGTGCGCGAGTCCAGAGTCTGCGGGATGGACAGTGAAAGTAACAGAAGGCTCCCTTCACTTTCCCTTTCAGCATTCTGAAAGCACTGTTCCCTTTGCAACTCCCAGGATTGCTCTTCCTTCTCTATCCTGCATTACCCTAGTAACTGAATTTCCCACGGGAACTGAGGTGCAATACCTGCCCTTTTATCTCGTCCTTTCCCACCGTACAAGGAATCGCAACTGCCTTTCCAGATGAAGCAATGCCTCCTTGCACTTCTTTCAATTCAGCGCATTCATTCAATGTTAGAAATTCGGTCTGTACAGTGGATAAACAAATGGGGACTTGGATTTGGTGATTGCTTTGGGGAATACCTCTGTTGCCCACAAGATTGATCTTGACCTTCTAGTTGTATGTCTCTTCCATTCTCAATTCCTCTCCTGCTCTGATCTGTCTTTGGCCTCCTGCACTATTTTACAGAAGCCCAGCATGAATGTGAGTAAGAGTGATCCTGTTGTGATGAGCATTCATGCATCATTATTTCCATCTCCGTAGCGATGTAGACCCATCCCATCATTAGCTTTTCTCATCTTTGTACCCATCCCACACTTGCGCAACCAGCATCTCATCCCCTCTAAGTTTGAAATGTCCAACCTAGTCTGGATCTTAATTGGCATCAGGGCCCATTCACACTGCTACAACTAAACCCCAACTCTATGGAACTTTCTCCCTCAAAGAGGAAGATATTTATCTCCTTAAAATCCTGCTTTCGACAAAGCTCTCCATCTGATCTGATGCTTTGAAACAAAGTACAGTGTCAATTCTGTTTGACAATGTCCTGCATTATAATATTGCATGCATTGTAGTAACACTAGTTATACACTGCCTGGTCTATTACTTTTTGTTCTTCATTGCTTGATAAGTGAGAGCTGTTACACTCTGTCCCAGATATTTTGTAATAGAATCTATCCTGGACTGTATCATGTGGAAATGAAGCCAAACCTTTACTTGGATTCTAAACATGGCTTGTAGGGCTGGTGAGCTGAAGCTTGGCATTTGTTGTGGTTGGGAGATAGTGGGCCGTTAATGTGTGGGAGGGAAGGTGAAGCCTAGAGGACCACTCCATACTTTGGTTGTGAGTGGGTATGCGGACCAGGACTGATGGGAGCTCGGGGATTGGGAATGTCATCAGTTCAGTGGGAAGGGGATATCGGACCCGGCTGTTATTTGAAGTGGGGGAAGGTAGGAATTGAAAGGTTGCAGTGAGGGTTTGGTACAGTGCTGGCACCCCTAACTACCCGGAGTTATTACAGCACAACACCGCAACAATAAAATTGATTAGTAGGACTAGATGTTACAATCCCTAAGGTTTGCCCTACAATTGACTGGTGTTGTTCTTGGGGGTGACCACTAGGTGATGTTGCTACCATTCAGACACATCTTCAGTTGTGTACCTCAATGTCACTGGGTGTTTCAGCCTTTTATCACAAGACACCCTCAGTCGAGGCAGGCCCACTGCAGGGTGATCAGTCCTGGGTGTGTGTCTTATGGTTAGTCTCTAGATGGTCACGTGGCAGCCCAGACAACATCTCTTCAGCCACAGCCAGTGACTGCTCCGTTCAGCGGCATTGGCAAGAAATACACAAACACAGCAGGTCAGGCAGCATCTAAGGAAAGGGAAGCAGGATTGACATTTTGGTTGTAGTCCTTTTTATGAGGAAGGGAGATTTTTAAAAAAACCAAGTTGTTTTAAGTTGTGGGAGGAATGGAGAGGAAGAGGCCATGTGTGAGGGTGTGGTCTGGTTTCAATGGGTTAAAGGGGGGAATTAGAGGATGGCTTTTGTTAATGGTGGGACTGGGAAGTCGTGCAGCTGAGGCGATATTATGGAGAGAGGAAAAACTGAGCTAAAATCGCAGTGTCAGTTTAACTTCAGTGTAATAAATGTAGGCAGAGAGCTTGGTTGACTGCAATGTCTGCGTTATATTTAGCAACATAAGCTATTAATAGAATTCTCTCACAGAGGCCAAGCCAGGCATGTCCAACAGCCCTGCTGTTAGCACCATATAACACAGAAGTATAATCTTCCCTTAACTCCCCAATTAACCCATTTAACCCGACCTCACTTTGTCACTGATATTCCCTGTGTCCATCTATCCTTCCCTAAATGGTTTCTGCGATATTTCGATATCTTTTACAATTCTAATGGTCTTTGACCTGGGACATCAACACTGTTTCTCTTTCTGCCGATCCTGCCTGTTTCCAGCATTATTTGTTTTTTTGTGGATTCCCAACATCTGCAGTTTTTTCAGTTGTTTGGCTACTGTGGAGTGAGTCCCTCCCTGCTGGGAGTGCCCAGTGGCGGTGGCAGTCATCACAAGTCACTGTGGTCCCACTTCTCCAATGGGGCAAGGCACAGAAAGTGACGTCATCCTGTGTATCCCCCATGCAAGGGTGCGTGACCCCCGGAATTACCCTGTCACATTTCCAGGGTGGTGCAAAATGACTCCACGTCGTATGAAATGGTCATCTTCATGTTTCATTCAGGACAAGCTTGACTTATTTCCGTTACACAATGCTGACGCAGACAGTATTATGCAGTTTAATTTCTAGTCACTGGCCAGTCTCATTACCGTTTTTTTCCCCTAAGTGAGAGAAACATGGACTAGTGTTGAATCTGTCAGACTTCTCAAAGCTGGGGGGTAATTGTCAACTGAACCCAACAACTGTAGTTGTTCATGCAGCAAAACGTTTTCTGAAGAAAAATGGGATGCCTCAAAGGAATGTGGCTGGAGCAACATCACACACGAATGATTTTAAAGGTGTAACCAGTTTAATAAACGTAGGCAGAGAGCTCAATTGACTTAAATACCTGCTGCGTATGTTGAAATATTAATTGAATCTCTGAAGAGATTCAAGATTGGAAAGACCAGAATTGTAAATTCTTGTTCATTCCTTCTCTCCAGAGATGCAGGCTGTCCACTGAGTTACTCCAGCATTTTGTCAATCTTGTATTTAATTGAGCTATTGATTGTTTACATAAATAGACTGAGGAAAGGATTTGACAACTGCACATGACCCTGATATAGGCAAATAGAGGTTCAAATGAGCATAGTTTTCAATAGATAGAGGTCAACAGCTGGTCAAGAGTGAGAAGCTGATTAACTGCAATTTGTATTTAAAACCTACCCTGAATGTGAACGGTCTATTCCATGCACTGGCCCACCTTCCCCATGCTCCCGAGTGTCCTAACCATACTTTAAAAAAAATTACAAAACTGTATATTATGGAAATTGGAATCAGAGAAGGAGCCAAGCATTGGTTGCTATATTTTGCTAACAATTTTCATGCACTGAGTTGAGGGCTTGTTAGTTCATCTTGGGGAAGGAAAAAGCCGTACTTGATATATTCTTCATTCCATTTTTCTTGAGTTTTGAGGGAAGGGCACTCTTTTGG
Source organism: Rhinoraja longicauda (assembly GCF_053455715.1). NCBI lineage: Eukaryota > Metazoa > Chordata > Chondrichthyes > Rajiformes > Arhynchobatidae > Rhinoraja > Rhinoraja longicauda. The sequence goes on from NC_135978.1 coordinate 12,568,881, forward strand.
TCCTGGTATTTGCTCTTGAGATTAAGTTTTTCCTTGTCCGTATCATTAACAGAAGCATCAGTTGATGGCAAAACTGTTGGAAGTACCATTTTTCGGTCTGCAGTTTGATGAAATGATGGATGTTAAAAATGATGCACAACTCATTGTGTATTGTCGTTTCCCAGATCAAAGCTTAGGAAAAATTGTCGAGCATTATCTCTTTTGCTTGCCAGTCAGAGAGCAAACTACAGGTGAATTATTTGCTCCAAGCTTGACGAATTCACGGAAAATGAATGTTTTTCTTGGAGCAAATGTGTTGCTGTGACTACAGACGGTGCTGCAGCCATGATGGAGAAACAAAGCCACTGCTAGCATCAAAGAAAAATCCCATAATTGCACCTTTTTACTTTGTTGTTTACATCGGGAAGCACTGGCTGCCAAGAAACTGAACACTTGTTGCAATGACCAGAAAAATGAACTGGAAGAATTGTTGCAAGATGTGGTGAGATTTGTCAATGCTATTCGCCCACAAGCAAAAAAATGTCGGCTGTTTTCAGAGCTATGCAATGATATGTCTGCAGATCACATGATTCTCCTCCTGCATTCTGAGGTTCGATGGTTGTCATGTGGAAGAGTCCTTGAAAGAGGACTGTCCCTGAAGAATGAACTGTCTGGATTTTTTACTGAGCAAGGTGACGTGAAAGCAATGCATTTCAACAATGATTTTAGGCTGGCCAAATTGTGTTACATGACTTCTATTTTTGAACATTTGAATCGGCTCAACTTGTCACTTCAAGGTAAAGGAGGTTACATCTTCTATGTCCTTGGGGAAAATAGAAGCCATGAAAATGAAGATAACCATGTGGCATCTTAACATTCGTAAAGGCAATTTCTCCAATTTCCCACATTTGGAAAGCTTCCTCAAAGAGTGTGAGTGGGAAGAAAAACAACCTGATCTGGAGAAAACACTGAAGGACATCATTTGCTCAGGTTCGATCCTGACTACGGGTGCTGTACTGTAAGGAGTTTGTACGTTCTCCCCGTGACCTGCGTGGGTTTTCTCCGAGATCTTCGGTGTCCTCCCACACTCCAAAGCCGTACGCGTATGTAGGTTAATTTGACTGGGTAAATGTAAAAAATTGTCCCTAGTGTGTGTAGGATAGTGTAATGTGCAGGGATCGCTGGGTGGCGCGGACTTGGTGGGCCGAAAAGGCCTGTTTCCGCGCTGTATATATATATGATATGATATGATATGATATGACTTCAGAAAATTAGATGTGGATAGTTAATCCTTTTATCACCAGTCACATCAAGCGAGCAGATTTGGGGGAAATGTCAGAAGTGTTGATGGAGCTTCATTATGACTTCACTCAAAAATCATCTTTTGAGATGTACTCGTACTATGAAGACTTGAATTGGATTACTTGCTTTCCCTGAATACAAATCAATTGCCTTCAACCACTAGTAATGATGACAACTTTCCTGTCTGAACAAGGATTTTCGACCTTGGTAGAATTGAAATCCAAAAAACGCAATTCACTTCAGTATGTTGATTCGGTAATGCGGGTTGCTTTGGAGAAGGAAATTGAACCTCGGTTTGAGAAGCTTGTCACAGGAGTACAGGAAAATCCTAGTCATTGATGATAAGTGTAGAAGTATACTGCTTGTCATTTATTTGTGGTAAACATACACAATAAGAAAATGTTGTTTCTAAGAATCTAGTTCTAAGACAGTTGTTTGCTAACTTTACTTTATGTAAACTAGAAAAAATTTAAAATTTTCTGTTCTTAATTTTTTTTTTTGTCACTCCTAGTTGGGAGAATGAGAGGGCACCAGATAGTCAGAACTGAGCAACAGACAATGTTGTGATGATGTTTTGAGCATGCATGTGACATACATGTCAATACACATGCTCAACTTTAAAAATATATCTGGATTTGGAAGAGCCAGCTTCTGGAGAGAAGTATACCAAATAGGGCAAGTTGATATTTGGTGGTATTGTGAGGTTTTGTCGGGGAGGTTATAGAAAGTTATATTAGTTGGATACTAATATATTAAATCACATACTCCATGGTTTTTAGAGCTAGTTTTCCAAGAAAATATTACTTTTCCAAGTAATCAAAGCCCGAAAGGGTCACCTGGGGCTGAAGCCCAGTGCTTAGACGTTGGAATGGTTTCTTATCATTCTAATAGAATGATTTTCCAACTCTAGTGGTAATTAAACTTCTTTTTTCCACTCCTAGATTTCTTTCCATATTTTTAGGATGTTAAAAAGTTGAATAAAATAAACACACAAGAAATTAGTTGATTTATGTTTTTTGCTCGTGTGACAAAATATTTTATATATAAAATTATACACGAGGGAGAATAAGACAAAAATTACCAAAAAACATAAGAAAATTTAGTCGAGGGTAAATGAAATTTTGTGATAAAGACTCGAGGGTGAATGACACTGAAATAGTTTAAGAAGCACTGATCTAACCTATTTTGTTAACTTCTCTAAACAATTCCACTTCGATATCTAACAGGGATTTTCCCGAAGGGTAAAAATGAGTGGTGCTTCCGATGGCTGTTGGGTTTGTGGCTGGAATAGGGGTGTAATTCACAGGTTCCCACATGCATCCTGCTGTAGAACAGGAAGTGGGCGAGCCTGTGTCTCGTTGCTGTTGGTGAAGTCATTTTCAATTCCGATACGTTTTCGGCAGCTGATTTTGGATATCGGCAGTGTTGCTTGCACACGGAGTCTTAGGTCAAACAGCTGCAGTAATCGTTTTTTTAGACAAAGGTTTAGAGAAACAACTGAGCGGCATCTGCTACGGACGGAGAATGTTTACCCGTTGCTACAGAGTCCGCCCTTCAAACTCTGGGATCAGGTGAGCAGTTGGGTTCCCAACTTTAATCTCACTTAACACTGGATGGCCACACTTGTGGTCTGTAGTGTTAGTTGATTGTGACTGTCAATGTGAATCTCCATCTGAATACCTCACAACTAAGCTATCTCCTCTGGCCCTTCTCCTGGGCCTTTTCCCAGTTAGTCTGCTGTTGCTGGGGTTTTTTCATCATTTAGACATGGTTGTGGTGGAATTTCAAATATGACCCACAAACTTCTGACAGTATCATCAATATTTGGCAAGCCAAGAGAGTATGATGATTATCTTTATGTGGAGTAAATTGGCCTGATGCTGGTGCATCGAGCTTCATTAATGGTGTAATTTTTCCATCGTTGATATTGTCAGACTTGTACCGATTTGCACTGCATCTGAAGTTACACACTGACTCATGCACGTATACTGGACTCCAGTGGAATTCTCACCATTGAAGTGTTAGGGCAATTATTAGAGGGCAAAGGTTTATTTTAAAGTGTAGAACCAAATATAGATGTAAATTTGAATGGGCCCATGTGGGTTATGAAATGTGGAGATGGGGGGGATTGCTGTTTTATTTAATGCTTACCCAGTCCTCCTTCCCCTACTGTTACGGTCTTTGTCCGTCTTTTCCCGCTGAATACATTTCCGTTATGCATCAGTGTGATTAATGGTCTGATAAGAAGGGAAATTAGCTGGTGCGCAAAACCTTGATCCTTGTGGATAAATACTGGTAATCAAAGACTAACCTCTCCTCATCTTGTGCTGTATCTAAGGCAAAATTATACCCAAGTCATTTAGTTTAGAGATACAGCGCAGAAACAGATCCGCGCTGACCAGTGATCACCTTGTACACTAGCAGTATTTTACACTCCCGGGACTATTTACAATGCTTACCGGCCAATTAACATGTGCATCTTTGGAGTGGGAGGAAACCGGAGCACCCGCCTGCCCTTCCATTCTGCCCATCGTTGTTAACCCTATGCTGCTCTCTAACCACGAAGCTCAGCTACATATAAACATAGCACAAAAAGTAAGGAAATTTGTGTTTGGTAGATTATTTCTTTGTTGTAACAATGCTTCTTGGCAATAAATCTTATACCGTTGGAAAGCCTGTTTATTTCCCTTTTAAATGGTGCCACATTTGTAAGGAACATGCATTTGTGGGATGAGCAGCAGAGCTGAGTATGTGGGTTGCGCCCATGAAAAATCTGCCAAATCTTCTCTGCCAATGCCAAACAGCTTATTCTGCCATTGACTCTTGTTCGGTGTTGTTTGGTGGATTGGATGATTGAAGTCTGAAGAAACAAGACATATTGGCAATTTAACAATTTATTCATTTAATAAACAGGAGCCTCAGTAGCGTGTGGAAGAACCATACACAGCCACGACAGCCTGGCACCTCCTCATGCTGGTCACCAGCCTGGTCACACACTGTTGTGGGATGGCATCCCATTCTTCAACCAGCATTTGTCGCAAGTCAGCCAACGTGGTTGTGTTGGTCACTCTGGCACGAACAGCACGCCCAAGCTGAGCCCACAAGTGTTCAATGGGGTTGAGGTCAGGACTGCTGGCAGGCCATTCCACCCTCTCCACTCCCAAATTCTGGAGGTAGTCTCTGAGAAACCCTGCTCTGTGGGGGCGAGCATTGTCATCTTGGAGGATAGAGTTCGGTCCCAGACTGTGGAGATATGGGATTGCCACTGGTTGCAGAATCTCATCTCGATATCTCTCTGCATTGAGATTGCCTCCAATGATGACAAGCCTTGTTTTTCCAGTGAGAGAGATGCCGCCCCACACCATCACACTGCCTCCACCAAAAGATGTTACTCTATCGGTGCAGCAATCAGCATAGCGTTCTCCGCGTCTTCTCCACACTTTGACCCTATGATCCAACTGCTGTAGGCAGAATCTGGACTCATCGCTGAACATAACGTTCCTCCACATGTTCAGGTTCCAGTGCATGTGTTGCCGACACCAGCGCAAACGGGCCTGACGGTGAAGGGCAGTCATGGCAGGCCTCCTGGCATCCCTATGAGACCGGAGATCGGCTGCGTGCAGTCTGTTCTGAATTGTCTGGGCAGAGAGCCGTCGGCCATATCGTCCTGCAAACCTTGACTGCAAATCTGTAGAAGACAGCCTACGGTTCCTAAGTGCTGACAGGGTGAGGAAACGGTCTTCTTCGGGTGTCGTCTTCTTGGGACGCCCACTTCGCGGCCTGTCTCTGACATCCCCCGTTATATGGAACTTGGCCTTCACTTTGGAGATGGTAATAGGGCTCACTCGAAATAATGCCGCAACTTGGTTTTGCGGAACACCAGCTTGAAGTTGCCCTATCGCACGGGCCCTATCCAGATCAGTCAAATGTGGCATGCCGATTCTTGGAGCAGACACCTACTGACCACTGTAGCAGGGCCCATGCTCACAGATGCTGCCAATCAGGTACCAATCAGGCACCTGATTGTCAGCACCTGGGGGTACCAGAAGCTCAAAACAAGAGTCAATAGCAACAGCAGAATAAGCTGTTTGGCATTGGCAGAGAAGATTTGGCAAATTTTTCATGGGCGCAACCCATATACTCAGCTCTGCTGCTCATCCCACAAATGCATGTTCCTTACAAATGTGGCACCATTTAAAAGGGAAATAAACAGGTTTTCCAATGGTATAAGATTTATTGCCAAGAAGCATTGTTACAACAAAGAAATAATCTACCAAACACAAATTTCCTTACTTTTTGTGCTATGTTTACTTGCTACCCCCATCCCCAGACACTCCGACAGGATTCTTCTGATTCAAGTCTCATGTTTGTAATCACACTCTTTGCTTCGGTGTTGGTGGATGTGCTGACAGCTGCTTGGGTCTCATCTACCAGAAATCTTTTGCAAAACACTTCTGTTTTTGACGAAGCATTTTGGCGCTACAATATTTCCATTTGTACGTTTTCCTCATTCGCTCTATGAAGCTTGAAATATTTTTCTCCGCTATAACAATGGAGTTTGTTTATTATTTTGTCATCTCTTTGGCCCTTAGTGACCTTTTGGCAGTGATCGCTCAGATTATCGATATACCTTCCAAATTAACCTGATGGATTACAGGTGAAGAGAAAATTTTTGAAGTGGGCCTGCCCGGATGGAGTCTATTCAATGACCTTGTCACCCTGTCCCTTTCACAGGGATGGTTTGGCCCAATCTGCCCTTGTGTGCACTTTAGTTCTGCCTCCTGCTCAATAGGGACCCAGACTGTTTACAGATTGTGGTTGGGCTAATTGGCCACAAAGCGGTGGTTCTGTTTTTATCATCATGGCACAAAAATGAGCTTGGAAGATGAGCTCCTTCACATTTCAAAGAATATCCTCTTAGCTAGGCTTCATCTTTGGCAAGACAGCCATTAGATCCCAAAATAAACACCAGTATCATTGAAAGATGATGAATTGTGAGTGAAATTTTGTTTTTTTACAGCTGCCCCTTTTTGATAACAGTGACAGACTAAAATGGCATCCATTTCTCTGGACCACAGTGTGACTTGTTCACATTGTTCCCATTGATCATTTTGTAGCCAGCTTGAATCAAGGTTTTGTGAATCATCTGATGTATCTTCAGCTTATGGTTTTTATTTGGACCTGATTGTTATCTATTGTCTTGCTTCTTTCTCATTGAATATTCTTTCTGCTTTATTCTTTTAATTCCCCTCAATTTGTTGTCTCATTAAAAGGTGGAGTGCACTTTGAGGGTAGCTCCTTGGTCTCATCGCCCAGCCTCTTGATGTCAGTTGTGCAGTGCCTAACTACATAGACGAGACAATAAAATTCTTGGGGTGGCTGATGGTGTTTGACAGCATGCAAAAATTAGGAGCCGGATTTCAATAACCAGTCCCATCTTCACTGGATCATCTCGAGGGATATTTTGTCTATTTGGAGCCCACAATAAGAGTTGCTCTCTGTAGCCACTCATGGACATGTCCCAAATATTCCATCTGCTTAAGAGTCGGAGCAGGCTGTGTGACCCTTCTAATTAATAGCAGCAGTCATTTAGCAGAATTTGAATGGCACATCGAATGTTTTTGATCAAAACTTAAAATCTTGACTTCTGAGACTCATTTGGGTTTTATGAAATGGCAGCTGGATAATTTTGTTTTTAAATTTGCGATGATCAAACGCAGGGATGTCATTACTGCCATTGCTCCAGTCTGCTTCCTCTTTGTTTCCTTTGTGTGACGTGAATGTCCAGCACAACTTGCTTTAAGCACATTCTTGGCCTTTTGCAAACATGGCAGGAGATGCAAAGGAGCAGTGCCAGTCATAGGACGCGGGTTGTTATGTTTTGCTGCCCGTCATCCTGCAGGAATTAATTGAGGAATGAATAACTGCTCTTTCTATAAATATGGAAGTACTGATGGCAAGCTCATTTAAAATCGCATCTCAAACTTCTCAAATCCTTGCTTATCTATCCTCTTCCCTGTGTCCAGTGGAACTTGAGATATTGAGCAAGGCTAAAGGTCAGCCAATGTTGTCCCCTTGGTAACCAAGGGTGAAGTAGTGTTTTGTAGGTGTAGTGACTGCACCAGCCAGATCGTTACAAAATTATTACTGCCTTGAAGGTCATTTTGCTTATTTTATCTGGTGTCTCCTTTTATAACGACATTTAAAATACATTTATAATGATATTTAAAAGACATTTATCATAACAACATATAAAAGACATTTGGACAAGTATATGGATAGAAAGGTTTTAGAGGGCTATATGGGCTAAAAGCATAGGAAAAAAAACTGCAGATGCTGGTTAAAATCAAAGTTGGACAATGCTGGAGTAACTCTGGGTCAGGCAGCATCTCGGGAGAGAAGAAATGGGTGACGTTTCGCGTCGAGACCCTTCTTCAGACTGATGTTGGGGGAGGGGGTGGAACAAAGATGGAATGTAGTAGGAGACAGAAAGACTAGTGGGAGAACTGGGAAGGGGGAGAGGATAGAGAGGGAAAGCAGGGACTATCTGAAGTTAGAGAAGTCAATGTTCATACCGCTGGGGTGTAAACTACCCATGTGAAATATGAGGTGCTGTTCCTCCAATTTGTGCTGGGCCTCACTGTGACAATGGAGGAGGCCCAGGACAGAAAAGTCAGCTTGGGAATGGGAGGGGGAGTTGGAAGTGCTGAGCTACCTGGAGATCAGGTTGGTTAAGATGGACTGAGCGGAGGTGTTCAGCTAAACGATCTCCGAGCCTGCGCTTTGTCTCGCCAATGTAGAGAAGTTGACACCTGGAACAGTGGATACAGTAGATGAGGGTGGAGGAGGTGCAAGTGAACCTCTGCCTCACCTGAAAAGACTGGGTCCTTGGATGGAGTCGAGGGTTGAGGTAAACGGACAAGTGTTGCATCTCCTGCTGTTGCAGGGGAAAGTACCTGGGGAGGGGGTGGTTTGGGTGGGAAGGGACGAGTGGACCAAGGAGTTTCAGAGGGAACGGTCTCTGGAAAACAGAAAGGGGTGAAGATGGGAACATATGGCCAGTAGTGGGATCCTGTTGGAGGTGGCAAAAATGTTGGAGGATAATATGTTGTATGCGACGGCTGATCGGGTGGAAGGTGAGGACAAGGGGGACATCACAGGAGAAAGACTATTGACTGACATCTACTACAAACCTACTGACTCCCATAGCTATCTTTTTTTTTTTTTTAATTAAAGCATATGTACAAATAATAATAAACGACAAACTGGTTATAGAGTTCTTACATAGCTTCAATTTTTAAATTTTTAAAGAAAAAATAAAGATGAAAAGAGGCTGGAAAAAAAGACTTTAAACTAATAGAGAGAGAGCAAAGAAAAAAGAGAATTACTAACATGAAGATTATGGGGATAGATCCGGGAGTTAATGAGTATAGTTGTACATCCAACCCTAAACTCAAGTTTTAACTTTAGTTTTAAATTTTAGTTTTGTGACAAACCCATTTACTTTTTTAAAAATTCAAATCCCCTAGCTATCTTGACTACACTTCCCACCCTGTTTCCTGTGAAGACTCTATCCCCTACTCACAATTCCTCCGTCTATGCCGCATCTGTGCCCAGGATGAGGTGTTCCATACAAGGGCATCAGGGATGTCCTCATTCTTTAGGAAATGGGGGTTCCCCTCTTCCATTATAGATGAGGCTCTCACTAGTGTCTCCTCCATATCCTGCAGCTCTGCTCTTGCACCACCTCCTCCTATTCGTAACAAGGACAGAGTCCCCCTTGTCCTCGCCTTCCACCCCATCAGCCGTTGCATACGACGTATTTACTCCTTTCCTCTCTATCCCCTCCCCTTCCCAGTTCTCCCACTAGTCTTCCTGTCTCCATTCTATCTTTTTCCTGCTCCCTCCCCTGACATCAGTCTGAAGAAGAGTCTCGACCCGAAACGTCACCCATTCCTTCTCTCCTGTGATGCTTCCTGACCCGCTGTTACTCCAGCATTTTGTGTCTACCTGGGCTAAAAGCAGGCAGGTGGGATTAGTATTGATTAGACACCCTGGTCACCATTGGCAAGTTGGGTTGCAGGGCCTGTTTCTGCACTTTAAGACTCTGACTCCAGAGAAATCTAAACTATCTTGTATCTCCTTTTGTCACTGTCACCTAGCAAATTATTTTCTGTTCATTGCTTAACCAATTTCCTTCTGAAAGATAATTTTGACTCGTGTTCTATCACATTTCCAGGCAGTGAGATTAGGATGGTTTTTTCCATTTCCTTTAATTTTTTGTTCTTTGGTCCTTGCTCTGCTCCTGGGAGCATTATATCTATCTAAACACATAATGATCTTACATCCCCTCTATCAAATCTCCTCTCAGCTTTTAGTGTCAACTAGACCAAGTGGACCCGTTGGGCCCTAACCTTTCCTGGATTGGTGCAGCACCCTGTCCTCCCCCCCCCCCCCCCCCCCCTCTCTCCTCAACCCTCCCTCCCCCCTCCCTCCATTTAAACTTTAAAATGTGAATAACTTTAAAAATGTAAGACCGATTTCAATAAAACTACTTGCATTATCACAAGTGACAATGGTGAGTAAGGTGGGCCTAAAATTGTCACGCTATCGTGTACCGTTTTGGCTGAAGTTCAGTCACTAACAAGATGACAAACGAGTTTTAGTATATAGATGACCATACTATTTGCACAGCCTTTCCTGTCTAACTTTGTACTTGACACCTTTATTCCTGGAAATATTTCCAGTAAATTGTTTTTGTCTTTCCTAAATGGTGGTAGCCCAACTTGAATGCAAGAAATGTTTTAAATTAAAAACTCAGTGCAATCTTCCAACATGTTTATGTACCTCAGTGTTCCTTGCACTGCACAAACTTTCTCATCCACGCTGTGCATTTATATAGTCGGCTGGCGAGTGTCGCAGACTGCAAATGGAGGGCAAGGGAAGTGGGTTGCAGTGACTTCAAAGATGCCAAATGGTCCAGAGGTCATGGGTCAGAGCTGTGTTGTATTATCTGAAGGGATCTGATTACCGAGGGATCTCTGAAATTAACTGAGGCTTTGTGTAACACTGCTTCCATCGACAAGCTGTTGTCTGATAAATGAGTGGCTGGGAGAACGAACGCGAGGGCTTCTGGCTGCTCTTGGGCCGCAGGGAATCAGATCAAAGCTTTGCAGTGGTCTTTGTCTGGATGAATCGCTGCTAATCCCCAACCTTCTGACTTGTTGCCTGTGCGGGGTGTTTAACCAGGAGATGCAGCTGCAGTGACTGCTTCAGTCAGTCAGAGGGAGGGGAGGGGCGGGGATAGAGGCAGGAGCTGCAGCAATGGTAGTTTGTCAGCAAGATACAGTGGGTGCTATCATTCATCCATCCCTGTGTCAAAAGGCACAAGTAGGAAGAGTTGTATCTTGAATTCTATTTGGATTCAGTTGCATCAGTATTGAAACCTAAATTAGACACAATGCTGGTGTAACTCAGCGGGACAGGCAGCATCTCTGGAGAAGGCATGGGTGACATTGCACTCTTCAGCGTCTGAACTCTAACGGAAACGTCAACCATTCCTTCTCTCTGGCGATACTGCCTGTCCCACTGAGTTACTCCAGCATTTTATCTATCTTTGGTGTAAACCAGCATCTGCGTTTGCTTCCTAAATCTAAATTGTTTAGTAGAATGGACCAATGGGACTTTAATGATTTCCATCATCCTGTGGGAAGTTTCTCTTGGGTTCCCTCCATTTTCTTCTGTCATTGACTCCCAGGCACATCTATGGCTCTCCCTCCCACAGCAAGAGCTGAGCATTCTCTCCTTTAAGTTGCATGCTTCTTTGGTTTCCTGCCTTGAGCTGCAGAGTATGTCTTTGACAGTGAAGCCTTCTCACCTACTCTACCCATGTGGCTGGAGGCACTTTGACCTCATCACCTGAGCAGTGCCTGAGGTTGCTCAGTCTGTTTACCACACGTCTGATTCTTGCATGCATCCTGTATAACTGAGCTGCGGTTTAGTGTGTTCTGCGTGTGTTTTAGTGAGGTGTTACCCCAGATCAGGCCTCTAGCTTGAGCTGGCTGATAAGAGTGTGTGTGAGTGGTAACTAGGGTTGGAAACGAGGAGAGTACGAGTGGGGCTAGGCCCACCACTCTGCTCTTCGCTAACACCCCTGGTCTCTGCTTCTACAGGTGTTGCGAGTGTAACATTTCGCTCACCCATTGGTACTACGAGAAGGAGGGCCGGCTCTACTGCAAGAAGGACTACTGGGCTCGCTTTGGGGAACTGTGCCATGGCTGCTGCGAGAAGATCACCAAAGGGCTGATCATGGTAAGGGCCATGTACCGGGAAGGGGCTGGGCAGAGAAAGTGTCAGCCACAGAGGGCAACAGCTTGCGAACTAACTGGCTCACAGAATCTTTGTTATTTCTTCTCCAGGTCGCTGGGGAACACAAGTATCACCCAGAATGCTTTACATGCCTGAAGTGCAGTGCCTTTATTGGAGATGGTGACACTTATGCATTGGTAGAGCGCTCCAAGCTCTATTGGTAAGTACTGGTGTGGACACATTACACCCACAGTCATTGTCGCTTGCATTTGGTTTGTTATGATGTGTGATTTCATGGGGAGGCCAGCATTGTCTTCCTGTGCCCTTATTTTTACGATGGCCTACTTATTTGTTCTTCTGTGATAGATTTATCAGTACTTTGTAGACTCTGAGAGAAGTGCATGGAAAGGCTGAGGCTTTTATACTGACTGGATGGGGTTTGTCTGTCGAGCGCAGACAGTCTCCCAGTGACAGTGTTCAGCACTGAAAACTTGTAGTAGTTTTAAGTACTTCCTGATGTGGTGAAACCCGATTCCGCGTTCCTCCGCTGTGAATTGAATTGGCATTACAAACATTCCATGAGAGCAACTTGGCGCTGGCCTTCTGACCATAAAGTTTGGAGATACTCGTATTATTCTATGGGGCTTGATTAGTGTTGTGTTTGAGAAATCAGTTGCATTAACAAACCTTTGGAACCGTGACAACTTTTTTGCTGCAGTTTTCCCTCTCGCCCCTTATTGCTAATCCTAGTTATCCAGCCCCATACATGTATGCATTCTGCATAAACGTGCCATTGCATAGCATGGGGGCCCATTACGTTTATTTTTTCCAACGAAACTTGGCGCAGTCCAGGAACAGCCCATGGGAATGCTTTGGAATTATGCTTTGGAGGAATATCGGTTGGTGTCACAAACTTGACGTGTTGCAGCTGTTAGTGCAGTTTGATGGCCATCCAGGTTGCTCTGTGCTCTTTAACGTCACTTGTCTGTTGTCTCTGTTGCAGTGGTTGCTGCTACTACCATACGATAGTCACCCCCGTCATTGATCAGAACCTTCCAGACTCTCCCTGCGCTCAGATTCCACACACTGTGACATTGGTTTCAATACCAGCCTCTACAGAGGGAAAGCGGGGCATCTCCGTGTCCATCGATCAGCTCTGCAGTCCCAGGAGCTGCTCCTCGGAGCACGTACATACTGTACGGGTCAAAGAGTAAGTGAGAGTGCTTGCTATAATGGGCAGGATGATGTTGCTATAACTTGCTGAATCTTGATGCATACTTTAAAGACATTTTGCATCTCAAAGTATACCATTAATTTTTATTGTTCAATGTGGTGCCAATGAATAAATGTCTTGAGCTAAGCTGAGAGAAACTGCAGTGACAGTCCGTATGCTGGCCCACAGCAAGAATCCAACATGAATGGTGCTTTGATCATGTTTAACATGGGGTAAAAGCAGAAGCTGGGACTGAATTTCTGGGTGTGGTGGCAGGTGGATTGTATGTTTTTTTTTAAATGAAACCTAATTTAAAAGTTGGATAACCTGGTCCCTGGGATTGGATTCAAGTTACTGAACTACCCAATTTCCATTGCGTTCCTAAAGGGAAGTCGGCGGTCTGGATCACATCTGGCAGACATTTAGATACTAACATAGCATTTCCCCTGAAACCCATTACTCATCTCCATGTGGGAGAGTTGTCTGACAACATCTTGAGATCATTTTGCCATAAATTATCTAAATTGACAGCAGTTTTCCTCTTGTATCGGTCCATTGTTATTTTAACATTGGGCCAGCGAGGGGAAAAATACGACTTTTTATTTGCTAATGTTCGTTGCTTAGTTTTTATGTTTGGAATTTTCTAGGTCCAAATTTGAGTCAAAATATTTTCATTTATAGAGCTTTTCACAGCTATCAATGTGTTTCTAAAGGATTAGCACTGCTGTGATAGTCACAGTCAAACAGCATGGAAACATGCCCTTTAACCCAGCTTGGTCCATGTCTTAGAAACATAAATACATAGAAAATAGGTGCTGGAGTAGACCATTCGGCCCTTTGAGCCAGCACTGTCATTCAATATGATCATGGCTGATCATCCAAAATCAGTACCCCGTTCTGCTTTTTCCCCATATCCCTTGATTCTGTTGGCCCTAAGAGCTAAATCTAACTCTCTTGAAAACATCCAATGAATAGGCCTCCACTGCCTTCTGCAGCAGAGAATTCCACAGATTCACAACTCTCTGGGTGAAAAAGTTTTTCCACATCTCAGTCCTAAATGGCCTACCTTTTATTCTTAAACTGTGAGCCGTGAACTGTGAACTCCCTCAACATGGGGAAGATTTTCCCTGCATCTAGTCTGTCCAATCCTTTAACAATTTTATATGTTTGTATAAGATCACCTCTCATCCTTCTAAATTCCAGTGAATACAAGCCCAGTCGATCCATTCTTTCATCATCTGTCAGTCCTGCCATTCCGGTAATTAACCTGGTGAACCTACGCTACACTCCCTCAATAGCAATAATGTGCTTCCTCAAATTAGGAGACCAAAACTGCATACAATACTCCAGGTGTGGTCTCACCAGGGCCCTGTATAACTGCAGTAGGACCTCCTTGCTCCTATACTCAAATCATCTCACTGTGAAAGCCAACATGCCATTAGCCTTCTTCACTGCCTGCTGTACCTGCATGTTTGCTTTCAGTGACTAATGAACAAGCACACCCAGGTCTCATTGCACCTCCCCTTTTCCCAATTTGACACCATTCAGATTGTTCTTGCCACCAAAGTGGACAACTTCACATTTATCCACATATACTGCATCTGCCATGCATCTGCCCACTCACCCAACCTATCCAAGTCACCCTGCGGCCTCCTAGCATCCTCCTCGCAGCTCTCACTGCCACCCAGCTTTGTGTCATCCGCAAACTTGGAGATGTTACATTTAATTTCCTCGTTTAAATCGTTAATATATATTGTAAATAACTGGGGTCCCAGAGCTGAGCCTTGCGGCACCCCACTAGTTACTGCCTGTCATTCTGAATAGGACCCGTTAATTCCTACTCTTTGCTTCCTGTCTGCCAACCAGCTCTCCATGTCTATACCCTACCCCCAATAACATGTACTCTAATGTTGCACACCAATCTTTTGTGAGGGCCCTTGTCAAAGGCTTTTTGAAAGTCCAGATACACCACATCCACTGGTTCTCCCTTATCCATTCTACTTGTTACATCCTCAAAATTCCAGAAGATTAGTCAAGCATGATTTCCCATTCATCAATCCATGCTGACTTTGACTGATCCTGTCACTGTTTTCCAAATGTGCTGCTGTTACATCTTTAATAATGGACTCGAGCATCTTCCCCACTACTGATGTGAGGCTAACTGGTCTTTAATTCCGTTTTCTCTCTCCCTCAAAGTGGGATAATATTTGCTACCCTAATGATACCCTACCCTAAGTGCAGGCAAGTGGGACTAGTGTAGCTGAGACATTGTTGGCCAGTGTAGGCGAGTTGGGCGAAGAGCCTGTTTCCACACTGTATGACTCTGACTATGACACCCTAGCTACCTTAATTAGCTACCCTAATGTCGACCAAGATATGTTGCCTACTGTAGTTCTACCTACTAGCATTCCCTGTGAACTTTCAAGTACCTGTCCAAATGTATTTTAAATGTTGTTGTAGTACCTGCCTCGGGTACCTATATTGGAGGTATGGCAACAAATCTGCATTGCAAGCTCCAATCAGACTAATAATGGCCAAATTATCTATTTCAGTGATGATGGGTAAATGTTGTCCAAGACCCCAGTTATAATAACTGTGAATTAATTGTCATGGCTTTTATATGCCCATCTAAGAGAGCATGTAGGAGATGGCATAATTAGTGGATATCATGATAATGCAATTACTGTAACATCTTGAGGTGCATTCCAGTGGGAAGTGGATTGATGGTTCCAGTAAAATGAACTTTGTCCTGTCCAGTGTTGAGGCATGGGTGATTTGGAACTGTATGCAAGAGCAGAATATTCCACCGTATCTCCAATCTCTCCATTGTAGGAGGGCTTTGGAGAGTTAAATAAGCTACCTGCTGCACAACACGCAGGCTCCGACATTTGAATAATTGAATGATCCTTGTATAGTGTGACCCTAATGTTTGATATCTAGATTATTACAACAATGCCAAACAAGTATACATTAATAGTCCACTGGAATTTCCATTTATAATGCATCACGCTCTCTTGAATTCCTGCTCTTAAAACAAAAACCAACTGAGCTGAGTGATCCAGGCCATTCATAGCTTGTAGAAGGTAACAAGTATCAGCCATAAATTATTTGAGTGGAAGGTGGCAATTATGATCTGAGCCAATGCACCTGAAGTGGGCGAGCTGGCAAACCAAATGTACAGTCAGAGAGAGGATGGGGAGGGAGCTAGTTGTGGGGGCAGGGTTTTTGCCTCCATAGGGATAAAGAGAAAAAGCTGACAAAAAAATTGTTTTGGTCCAGTGAATTAACTGCAGTAACTTCCTTCAATGGATCACTTGTGCTGCTTTCCTTCCTTGAGGACTTGCAAAGCCTGACCTGAGATAAATGACAGAACCTGTAAGAATTATTATTTTTTTAGTGGGGTGTTGGTCAGATATTTCCTAGTTTGATCAGTTTGTTTTAAGGTGAGGTTGGCAGGTCTGAATTATTTCTCAATATTTTGTGGTGCGTGATGATACTCGAGCCTGAGGTTGAGCTACTGCTTATTGAACACCATGTTATTGAAGTTGCTGCTTTTATGAACTTCTGAAGATTTGGGTGGGATGTGAAGAGATTTAACTTTTCCTCGTCCACAAAGCCAGATAGAGTTTATGGGCTTTGTTGTACATTATTATTGAGGAGTTAGATCGGAACCTTGTTCTGTGGAATGGCTCTTGAGCCCCTTACGATGCTGTCAATTATTAATTTGTATTTTAATGTTGCAGAGTTGATACGGACTGCATCAGTCCAGAGGTGAAAAATTCCATTCATGTTGGTGACAGGATTCTGGAAATCAATGGAACACCGATCAGGAACGTACCTCTAGATGAGGTAAGCATAGGGAAGAGGCAGGTTGCAGTAGCTTGGCAAGACCCTAGCATACTTTTATCTACCAGCATGCAGTGAAACAAATTAGTCTGTTTTTTGTTAATGCCATCACCTAATGTAGAAAGGGGGGAATTGAGGTAAGATACTTGGGGAGGTTTAAGGAACATTTGGACAGATAAATGGGTAGGACAGGTTTGAGGGATATGGGCCAAATGCAGGCAGGTGAGACTAGTGTAGATGGGACATGTTGGTCTGTGTGGGCAAGTTGGGCCAAAGGGTCTGTTTCCACACTGTATGACTAACTTCAGCTACAGTTGGGGTAAATTGGATTATGCCAGCAATGTTCAGATGAGGGTGTGCACAAACCAAAAATGATAGAATTGGGACTAAATGTTATGTTAACTGTATGACAGGAAAGGGAGTGAAAGGTGTTGAGTGTCTCAAGTATTAAGTGGGTGATGTGAAGCGTATATATTCAGGGAAAAGATGTAAGCTCGGGGAATGAGTGTGTGGAGTAGGGGAAGAATGAGATACCAGTATTAGTTATTATGAGTGATAAAAGTCAACTAGAAATAATGAAATTGAGGAGAAAGAGAGGGAAGTTAGTTATATATTTTGTGAAGAATGGAACATACCAGCCATGGGTGTTGCAGAGCTGGAGCAAACCACTATAAATGATGAAAAGAATGGAGGATTCAGGCTGTAAAATATGAGAGAAATTGGGAGGGGCCATATGGTTGGTCGTATGCGATACACCAATCACACGTGGTTGGGATGGGAGACTGAGTTGAGCCAATGGAATGTGCAGAAATAAGAAAAAATGCTGGAAAAGTTCAACAGGTCAGGCCGCATCTATGGAGAGTTAATATGTCAGGTTGAAACCTTGCCTTCTGAACTTTCTCAGACTGGCGAAGTCTTTGGCCTCAAACATTAACTGTTTCTCTCTCCATGGATTCTGTTTGACCTGCTGAGTGTTTCCAGCATTTTCGGTTTTATATCAGATTTTCAGGACCTACAGTTCTTTTTTTTCAATGTAAAGAGCAGTCCGAATCTTTGTATTGCGGAGAGTAAAACTGGTAAGCTGGAAGATGCTCTAATCCTTTGTGTAGCAGTATGGCTTTTCTCTACATCATATCTACCCATAGGAAAGATATCTGGTGCTTGGCTGGCAGTGTTATGATGGTGTGTGTGATGTTTCACTTCTGCAGATTGACCTTCTGATCCAGGAGTCCAGCCGTTTGCTTAAGTTAACCATAGAACATGACCCACATGACCCAATGCTGGAGAATCAAGTGGACATTGGCAATCCGATGTCGGATATCTACAGCCCGCAGAGACTGAGTGCTCAAAATGGAGAAGACAGCACAGTCAAGAAACGCCCCATCATGTAAGGACGCTTAGATTAGAAAATGCTGTATATCAACAAAATGACAGATTAAGTGGATATTCAGTACAAAACTAAATTCTAAAATTATGTGCACAAAAGAATTCAAATGTGTGGTGTGTTATTTAAGTGTCTGCAGATGGTTTTGTGCTTAAGTTATTGTTCCCTGTGAAATTTACTGTTCCCTGTGAAATTTACTTGAAGTGTAGTTAACATGCACAGAAATGCAGGCCTTTAACAGCACCTGTGATATTTCAAGGGATTAGCAGTTTTTACAGCTTTGCGGGTGCCTGCTTGAAGCCATGCACAGAGGTAGATGCCTGCAGTTGAAAGTTCAATGACGAGACAGAGTGACTACTAAATCTGTGCATTTTATTGCTGTTGTATCGGGAGCTTTAGCAGTGGTTGTGCAGAGTTTCCAACATGAGCAGGAGCACGAGAGAGGAGCCAAAGGAGCAAATGATTTGCCAGAGGAATCTGAAGGGGAAGTGGAAGCCTCCAGCGTGGAGAACCCAATTCTCCAGGGTCTTGCTGGAGCCATGATCCTATCTCCAGCTGTCTGAAGAGGAATGCGTCTGGGAGCTAGGTTTTTCGAAGGCGGTTTTGACAGAGATCCCTCTTCTGCAGACAGTGCATCCACCAGCGGATGCCGTGTAAAACAATATTGCCCCAAATATATATCAGCCTTTGATTCTAGGCAGCAGTGTGTGACTTACACCATGCGCACCACTACTTCAGGACTTCATGCTGTTCACTGCTCAGAGTGGGGAACACGTTTACTGTTGGCCATGATGATTTTGGGGGATTGTGAGCTTCCAGAGCATTTGTGGTGTGATAGACTGCACGTGTGCAGTTCCAGGATCTATTTGGAACCGGCGAGCTCTTGAACCCACCCTGTGTTGGTGCACACGCTACTCTTTCCCACCCCACCCCACCCCCCCCCCCCCCAGGTCTGGGGCAGACCACCCATGTCAAGTTCCACTAGAATCTCTTGCTGGTTGTGCAGGGAGCGGATCCAAGCTACTGGGTGACGGAGGCGATTATTGTCTCTATCTTCCTGCTCAACCTCTCTGCTCTCCCGCCTTGTCCATCTCTGACACTATGGTCCAGGTGAAGGCAGTTGTATGAAATATCTGGATGTTCCAAAGCTAGAGGTATCATTAGGTGGGCAAAAAATGTGATACAAGAAGGTAGGGTAGTAGGATATGCACAAAGCGTCATCTCCCAGTCCATCTCCAGCTCTGTATGGGGAGAAGGCAGGAACAGGGTACTGATTGTGAATGATCAGCCATGATCACATTGGTGGTGCTGACTCAAAGGGCCAAAAGGCCTACTCCTGCACCTATTGTCTATTGTCTGCGGCAGCTGAGACCATGATCACCAGCACTCTTCCCTTTACTTGACTTAACCTGTGGACACAATGGAGTCTCCCTCCAGTGTACCTGCGTCATCCCTTTGGTGATCTGTGGGTGTGAAGCACGAGATGTGTGTGTGTCCTGGAGTTGTGGTAAATGTACAAGAAATATGGTCTTGTACGAGCAGATGAGTCTTGCATCTTTGTCCACTGCCTCAAACAGACCTACGGGTTCATTAATCTACTTTCTAACTTGAAAAGCAGCTGGAACAATAACAATGCCACTGGAGCAGGTTAACTTCCTGCTCAAGGTCTAAAATGTGGCAAGAAAATGCTACAGATGGCTGTGGTGGCCAAATCGGCAGATATTTTTAAGCTGCAGATTGACAGATTCTTGGTTGGTAAGGGTGTTTGGGGGTTATGGGGAGAAGGCAGGAGAATGGGGTTGAGAGGGAAAGATGGACCAGCCATGATTGAATGACTGAGTAGACTTGATGGGCTGAATGGTCTAATTCTGCTTATAATAGAACTTGTGACCTTCTGGAAATAAATGAAAAACAACTTATGTCATCGTGACCAAGTCCAGTTGTGCCAATTACTGAAAGGTCTCCGTTGTCTGTGATTGGATCTGTCCTCTCGTGGAACATCCTGATTCTCCTGCCAGAGCTCCAGTAATGAGCTCCAGTGGAGGTTATGTCCATTAAGAGGTGGAATGGAGGTGATCTTCATCATGCAGCAAACGCGGGATAAATTTAGCAAGGAGCCCTAGCCATGACTATAGCATCTTTCAACTTCACAAAAGCTTTTTCACTCCAACTTGGAGAGATTAGCGAGAAATTTCTCAGATTTATTTGTCTTCGGATTTTGTCACCATTCTACATCTGCTCTAAAATGAGATACAAGCTGCCATCTTTCCCAGGCTCTGCTTTCAAAATGGGATGTCTCGTTATGCCGACCCTCATAATCTTCCTCCCTGCAATATTGCTCCAGTCGTCCAGTCAGCTGCCTGTTGGATTGTTTATCACAGCAGCATGGCATGTTCCTGCTGTTAAGGCCTGCTTTTCGGTGCTTGATCTGTACTGCATGCTAACTGCACCTCTGAAATTGATTTCAAAGGGAAACCAGCAATTAAATGTTGGACGTGGGTTGATGCACCATGTGTGCTCAGGCACATCCAGTGCTCTGATCCCATTCCTTCTCTCCAGAGATGCTGCTTGTGCCGCTGAGTTACTCCAGCATTTGTGTCCAGCTCTGATCTAGGTCATGGTCAATTTTGAACACTCTTAATGTACTGGCAAATGTTGCGCTGTTGAGAGCTTGCTAAGTTTTGACTGGGATCTACAAATAAAGAACCTAGTCTGTAATATTGCAGCATGCGTTACTACAAGTTCTGTAATATATTCTGACTCATGACTGTCCACTGACACTGATTAAGGCACAAGGTCTTATTCTGGCACGTTGTATCAGCATCTGACACCCATTGCCAAATTTAGATATGATGATAGTCCCATGTTTTTCAGGTCCTCATTGGGGCCAGATTGGGTGCTGGTGACTACGCTAATCTGATTTGACAACTTAAAATCTTACATTAATTCTGAAGGGTTTTATTGAGGTCTGAGATGAAGGTGTAAGTAGTGTCGTTATTTCACATCGCTTCTGTAGCCTGGTTTGTGTGAGTGTATCTTATTGAGTTTAATTTATTCGACCACTGAAACTCGTCGGTGATGTTTCTTACTCTGCCTACCTCCAGGAGAAGCTGTAGTATTGACAAATCTCCCAGTGTCGGATCGCCTGTCTCCCAAAAGAAAGACTTGGGCCGCTCGGAGTCCCTGCGAATTGGCGCCGCAATGCATCGTATCTTCCGCCCATCTGACCTGATCCATGGTGAAGTGCTGGGAAAGGGCTATTTTGGCCGGGCCATTAAGGTATTTGTTTCATAAACCCATACTTGGGATTAGTTTTCCTATAAATGACTTATTCACTGCTACACTCAATCTCATTAGGAATCAGTGGCTGGGAGAGGGTTATATTGAGCGTGGGTGGTTTATGTAATGATCAGGCGAACTTGCAAACTCTCTTTCATAAGCTGACACTGACCCAATTTCATTTGCTAAGAGACTGAAACGTGGGGGATTTGCATCCAGTCTCAGTAGTAATTATTTGTTTTATTTCCAAATGTACAGCAAGATGCAGCTTCTGTTCCAAAGGTTTGAAGATGCAATGTTGTTCAATATCAATATTAACAATATATATAATCAATATTAAATGATATAATCAATATTAAACTATATCAATATCAATATTAACACTGCAAATTAGTTGTAATCATTTTAAAAGCAGTTTTTTATTTAAACAATATTTCAGCCTGGGTGTGCTTTCCTTTCCACCATTCTATTAGTTCTGTTTGTAAAGTTCAGTATTCCAAGGAGCGATGTAGAATTGACTGATATTCTCTCGATGATTCACTCTGTACAGAATTCTACCCCTTTAATCAATAGATGATTGATGCTAAAGACAGTAGTCATTGATTGCCAGATGTAAAGGAAGGCCCAATGACACAATGTTCTTTGTAACAATGGTAGAAACTCTCTCACTCTAATGTTCCCAAATGTTAGTTTGATACTCAGAAGAAAATTTGTGCCAACCCAAAATATTATGCGCCTTTTCCATGTTGATTGCCTTATTTTGCTTAAAGTGAATCTAATGGAAAGATGTGTCATTTTAAACAGTAGGTTTGGTCACTTATGACAGAGGTTCTGTTTAATGGCATTCTAGTTTACAACAGCAATACTGCACGTAATCCACCCTAGTAATTGCATCATTACTGGTAGTGGCATTGAGTGGAGTGAGGTGTGGCTTGCTACCGCTCGACGATAAAAATGGCAAAGATTTGTTTGGAAAAGGACCTTGAGAATGAAATATCAGAATAAATATAAAATATTATTCAAACCCAATTCTCAGTCCCTGCTCTTTTTGTACACTACTTGAACCCAATAAAAATAGTTTTCCTCTTTGTACCTTAGTCCCAAAGTGGCATTCTAACACTGTTCCAGGCCAAATTAGCTACCATACTGCAATTGTGTCTTCAAAAGTACTTAGTTAAACATTTCAAAAATGGTGAGTAACTTTGTAAGTAAAACTTCTCGTCCTTGTCAACAAATGTCTGAATTCAAACTCTCGGCCTGATGCTGAGAACATCTTATTGTACTTGCGATCCAAACATAAGCCTCACTCAAGCATCAAAATTCAATGTTGGTCCAGTTTTCTGGTGTACATTTGCCATTTGTTCCTTAATAGTGTGATTTGTGTGGTGGGTGTGTTCAGTACAACAATATTCATTGCCCTCATCGCACTTCCTTATTTTTGGACAGGTGACTCATAAAGAGACTGGAGAGGTCATGGCAATGAAGGAACTGATCCGATTTGATGAGGAAACTCAGAGGACCTTTCTGAAAGAGGTTGGTAATTCGGACTTTCATTTTTGCTATGGGCACAGTAATATGTCCATGTGGAAATTCACAGCCCTGTTAGACAATAAGATTAAATACTATTCCAATCCTATTGAAAATGTATTAAACTAATTGGATTAAAGTTACAGATGTATTGTAGGTTCTATTAGCTGTGTAATTGATGTAACCTGGATGTGTTAAGGGGCTCCTGTGCTTCCATTGGAACGATTAAAGATAACATTAGACCTGTTAGCGCTATGAGGTAGCATTGCTACTTGAAGTATTACAGATGTATCACTGCAACTGCGACACCATTGGGCCGGCTGATGTACTTCAATGGGATCAGGAAGTTCCTTGAGCCTCCCCATCATTCAGGTGATCATGACTGATCTGTGGCCTGAACTAGAGGTTTCTACAACCTACTATATGCACAACACGCAAACATTTATCATCTTTAATGTAAAATATTGTGGGTAACTCATCATTGCTCTCCGAGATGGAATATTCCAAAGATACAGAGCCCTTTTGATTGAAGAAATGCCTCTCCCTTAAGTGACCAAACCCTTATCCGGACACCATGCCCTCTAGATCAAAGTTCTCCACGGATGCAAACATCCACACAGCACCTGCACTGTCAGACTACCCAGACTCTTGCTTGTTTAAATAAAATTGCCACTCATTCTGGTACACTAGAGAGTATAAACCCAATATTCTCTCATTCTGAGAAGCAGTCTTGAGACTCCTTGGTAATGGTGGAATTGTTAGATTTGAAGCAGCGATTCCCTACACTCCTGTGTGCTTCTGAGACATGACTACCTTGGGGGGAAAATATCAAAGCTATTGTGTCACAATCATTTAAATTTACGAGAAGAATACAAGAACCAATGCCATGGGTCTCTCCCAGGCCATCATCCCCAGCACTGAGGTCCAAGTTACACTGAGTTGGCTATTTTTGACATTTCAGATCATTCCGAAGCTGCTTTCCCTGAAACGGGCACTATTCCCAACATCCACTGACTGCTGGGAGTCTGTTGCAAAGGAGCATTGGGACTGGTACTGAGGATGTTGAGTGCATGCTTTAGGATTATATAACAGCCCTCCCTGCCTCTTCTCCCGAGGCAGAAGATGTACTTATTTAACAATAAGGCATTCCGCAGTATTCCATGTGTGACCCTGATATGTTTTGCGTTAGGCTCTGGGGTGGGACTTGAACTCACAATCTACTGGAAGCAAGAGTGTTATCAATTGAGACAGAATTATTACCTTTACCAGAATGGTATCTGGGCTAAGGATTAAATTAAGACCAGGGATGATTTGATTCAAATTTCAAGATTTGAAGTGGATTGAGAGCAGTTGCGATAGATAAAGAATTTGTCTAGTTGACGAATTGAGGACTTGGGAGCCTTAGAAATGAAATTGGGTGTTCTTGTATACGCACTGAATCGAAGTTTGGCTACCCCTTCCACTATTTCTGTTTGATGCTCTCACTGCCTGACTTTAAACTGTGAATGAGACATTTCTGCAAAGCAAATTGATATAAAATCATAGTGGTGGTGATAAATTACATTAAATACCAAAACAAGATGGAAAAGCTGAATATTTCCCTTTTTCTGCACCTGCGACCATGCCGTGCAAATGTCTATCATGCTGTTGGTTTTATTGGAACAGCTGCAAACCCACTGAATTCACCGGAACTTGTTGGAGATTCTACCATTGCCTAATTCTGTAATCCTGGCCATGAACTAAGATGTGAGGGGAAGTGATTGGGGAGGGAAGATGGGGGGGGGATAGGGTAGAAGTAAATGTAAGCAGCAGTGAGTCCATATGACTTTGGGTGTCCCTGATATATGGTCAGCAGATGCGGGGCAACTAAAGTGGCTGTATCCTGACACTCATCTCGATAGACAATAGACAATAGGTGCAGGAGTAGGCCATTCAGCCCTTCGAGCCAGCACCGCCATTCAATGCGATCATGGCTGATCACTCTCAATCAGTACCCCGTTCCTGCCTTCTCCCCATACCCCCTCACTCCGCTATCCTTAAGAGCTCTATCCAGCTCTCTCTTGAAAGCATCCAACGAACTGGCCTCCACTGCCTTCTGAGGCAGAGAATTCCACATCTTCACCACTCTCTGACTGAAAAAGTTCTTCCTCATCTCCGTTCTAAATGGCCTACCCCTTATTCTTAAACTGTGGCCCCTTGTTCTGGACTCCCCCAACATTGGGAACATGTTTCCTGCCTCTAATGTGTCCAATCCCCTAATTATCTTATGTTTCAATAAGATCCCCCCTCATCCTTCTAAATTCCAGTGTATACAAGCCTAATTGCTCCAGCCTTTCAACATACGACAGTCCCGCCATTCCGGGAATTAACCTAGTGAACCTACGCTGCACACCCTCATTAGAGGAGCCATTGATTTGTTTCTTGGGGGGACCTGACTGACCTTCCTCAGAGAGGACACAGAGGTTGAGACCACATTCTAACTCCTTGGTTAACTCACTCCGCAAGATCTCATGTGGAAAGTTCCATGTCATGTGCAAGAGGAAAGTGGATCAGGTGTGTGAAACCACACCAGAATGCAGGAAGTGATAGTTCTATATTTGTCTCTCTACAGCATGTGGTTTTTTAACCCTGTTCTTCCCCTCCGATAATTAGGTTAAGGTGATGCGCTGCCTCGACCACCCAAATGTTCTCCGGTTCATCGGTGTCCTTTACAAAGACAAGAGGCTGAACTTTATTACAGAGTACATCAAAGGCGGAACACTGCGAAGCTTCATCAAAGATTTAGTAAGTGCTGATGGAGCACGGGTTGCTTTTGATAGTGTGTGTAGTTGCTCTCGTTTACAGCTACAATAATACTGAGCTGCGAATGAATTAGAAATGTGTGGCATGGAAGCAGGCCCTTTGGCCCATCTAGCCCATGGTGCTTTCCTGACCTCATACCATTTGCTTGTGTTTGGTCCATATCTAATCCTTTGCTATCCATGTAGCCTGGCTAAATATATTTTAATTTTTTTAATTACACCCATCTTGACCACTTCCTCTCGCAGCTCATTTCATATACCCTCTACCCTCTGTGTGGGGAAAAACCTGCCCCTTGGGCTCCTTTAAATCTTTCCCTTCATTGCAAAAACGTATGCCCTCTAGTTTTGGACTCCAACCCTGGGGAAAAAGACTTTATCTATGCAACTGATGATTGTATAAACTTCTTAAGTTCACCCCTCGGCCTCCTTCTCTCGAGTGAAAACAGTCCTAACCTGTCCAATTTTTCCTTATAATTCAAGTTGTCCAGTCCAAAGCAACTTGCTTGCAAATCTTTTCTGCACCCTCACATCATTCTTGCATAACATCCAGAGCTTTGCACTATGTCCCCCGTGCAGTCATCTTGTACAGCTGTAACATTTAAGTCCCAACTCTTATACTTAATGCCCCGTCTGATGAAGGCAAACATGCTATAAACTTTTTTCACTATAAAAAAAACAGACGTCTGGTAGGGAGATTGAGGGGTATGTTTTTCCCTACTGAGGGGGAGGGTATTCATTTAAGTCTTTGTCCATCTCCCATGGTTCTGCACAAAGACACCCACACTGATCCTGTTTTCTCCCTAGTTACATTTTCTCTCCTAATATACTTATCGAATCTAACGATTCTCCTTGACCTTATCTGCCAAGAATATCTCCAATTCATTTTGCCCTTGATATCCTCCTTGCGTGTACTCCAACATTCCTTATACGAAAGGATTGTTTGATCCCAGCTTCCTATGCCTGACATATGCTTCTGTTTTTCTAACCTGTGCTTCAGTGTCCTGGTCCTGACATCTTCCTTTTAAAAGCCTCCCACTTGCCAGTTGTCAGTATATCTGCTAACAGCCTCTCCCAGTTAATCTTTCTAATGCCATCAAAATTAGCCTTGCCCACTCTAGAAATTTAACTTGTGGACCAGGCCCATCTTTTCCCATAACTATTTAAAAACTGCTGGTTACTGGTCCCAACATGCTCTCGCGCTGACGCCTCAGTCACTTGCCCAGCCTCATTTCCCAAGAGGTGATTAACTATTACCCCCTCTCTAGTTGAGCTATCAGCATATTAATTGAGACAACTTTTACCTGGGCGCACTTAAATTCAACGCCATCTAATCCCTTGGCACTCGAAGTCAGATCAATATTAGGGAAATTAAAATCATTGACTTATTCCTGCATCTATCTGCGATCCCCACACATATGCTGCTCCATTTCCTGCTGTATACTGGGGACTTGGAATACAATCTCATAGCCTCACTGGATGATCACACAGGATTATCCTGTTTAAGTAGTGCAGTAATATTTGGCCTGATTAAAAAAAAAAACAACTCTTCTTCCTGTCTTGCCTCCACTTCTTTCATGCCTGACACATCTATACTCTAAAACAGTGGGCTGCCGTTCCTCAACTATGTTTCGGTAGTAGCTATAGTATCATGTGCTGTGTTAAATCTTTGGCAGAATGTGTTGCTATATTAACAAAAGTGGTTATGTTTCAAAACAGTGTCTGGTGTAAAAGGAAAAATAACTGACATAAATTGTGTGGCACATAGTAAAAGGTGCAGTTAATAAATGTGGCATCAGAGTGCATTGATGTACAAGAACACTATGAATCAGTGCTTGACCTTCAGCTTGTGAATTCTATTATAAGATGATTCCCCTCCATGGAGAGAAGCCAATGTGAAAAAACTGTTCCATTTTTGTCCCAGACATGCGATTGAACGCACAATATTGGGTAATCTAAAGACGATGTAAATTCGCATCATAATAGAAGTTTGTGTGTAACCTTTTTGTGTTTGATTTTAACAAAGATGCTTTCCTTGTCGTCAGTTCATACCCACCATAAGCAGCTTGCCTGAGCAAAGGCTTCGTGTTCAGTCAGGCAGTGACCCTCAAATAATGGGAGGAAGTGATCATAATCCCTGCAGTGTTTCAGGGGCAGGGCTTGATAATCCACCCTCTGAATGACATAGCAGTAGAGTTGCTGCCTTACAGTGCCAGAGACCTGGGTTTGATCCTGACTATAAGTGCTTGTCTGTACAGAGTTTGTACATTTTCCCCGTGACCAGCTTGGGTTTCCTCCCGCACTCCAAAGGCGCACAGGTTTGTAGGTTAATTGGCTTGGTATAATAAATTGTCCATCGAGTGTATAGGATAATGTAAGTGTGGGGATCACTGGTCAGTGCAGACTCGGGCCAAAGGACCTGTTTCTGCCAGTATCTCTAAAACTAAAACAAACTCTACAGGGAATGTTTCATGAAAAATGCTATCCATTCCATGACCTTGGTGAGTAAGTGAGGGAGGTGGGGGTCAGAGGAGAGTCACCTACAAGAGGGAGATTGATTGTTAGCAGGAGAGCTCGCCTTACTTTTGTATTTACACTGCCAGGTAAATATTTGGACGCCACACATACCAGATTGATGTCCATGCATTCTGTCCTACTATTAAGCTGTTGCACTTTGTGCCCAAATTATGATTAATATGGATTCAACCCTTGACGACTAGCTTTAGAGATACAGCGTGGAAACAGGCCCTTTGGCCCACTGAGTCCACAACGAGCATCGATCCCTGCACATTAACGCCATCCTACGCACACTATGGACAATTTACACATACACCAAGCCCATTAACCTACACATCTGTACATCTTTGGAGTGTGGGAGGAAACTGAAGATCCCTCCGAAAGCCCACACGGTCACGGGGAGAACTTACAAACTCTGTAGAGACTGCACCTGGAGTTTGGATCAAACCCGTGTCTCCGGCACTGTAGGGCAGCAACTCTACTGCTGCGCCACCGTGGCCACGGTAGTATCCAGTCTATGTTGTCTCCAAGTCCTTCATTCTTATTCTAGAAATGCCTCGACACTTGGACTCCACTGTCCCTCAGTGCCGTCCTTCACACTTTTACTGGTCTTTGGTATCGCATTCGCCTGACGTCCCATCATACATTTCCTCTAGTAACATTTTACATCTGCCCTTGTTAACATAGGCACCTGCTGCAATATGATGGGGATAACTGGGATTGGAGGGAACAGTTAACGATTGGATGTGCATTTTGACCTGCTTTCTTCCAATAAAAGCTTAAATATGATAACATGGACAAGGCTTTTTTTCCTGCCTCCAATAGGATACGCCGCTGTCATGGGTTCACCGCGTGAGCTTTGCCAGAGATATTGCTGAGGGAATGGTAAGTTGTTGGGACTTGCGGAGGGTCTGACAGAAATCCTGCAGATTGTATTTGATATTTATACTGACCCAGAGGATGTTGGCACAAAAGGACCCATTATTTATCATGACTGTAGTTAGTTCATTGTCTATCTCATACCTTGCTTCCGTAAAGTTCAGCAGAACGACCCCATGCTGAGTTGTCTGACCTGACGTTTGCCGGTGGCTGCAGCTCTAGAGGGCTTTGCAACTGCAGATGAACTGTAGTAGAGCGGACAGGTTTTCAGGAGAGCCAGGTATTGTAGCCAAGTTGACCTCCACCTATCACGCTTGGAAGAACAGTATATCTCCCCTCCCCCTCACCAAGGTGTACAGGAGGCCCTTGTTGAGTAAACTGAAGGAGATGCTGTTATTTTTTGTAAGCTCTTCACTTATCTTTCTGTTTCAGTCCTACCTGCATTCCATGAACATCATCCACCGAGATTTGAACTCTCATAACTGTCTAGTGCGTGAGGTAAGCATCAACAAAGTGAAGTGTGAAAGGATATGTGGCATGTGTGGGAGCGCGTGGTGTACTTTTTCAGGCAGAATATTCTGAATATTGTTGTGGCATCTCCTGTGCAAGATAATGTTCTCACACACATCCCAGGCGATTGGTAATCCCTGTTGGCATGTGGGGTGAGGACAAGTGTCGCTTGGAGAAAGGTTGAGGCTGAGGTTCGAGACTCCAGATGACAGTGGTCCCTATTGTGGGTCGGCACAAGTACTGGTGACCAGCATCTGAGTGGTGAGCGGATCTTGAACAATGGTGGTCCATTCTGGTGGAGAGTGTGACTGAATGAAGCATATAGAGCTGAGGTGCAAATGCAACAGAGGAGATCTTATCGAAACGTATAAGATTATTAAGGGGTTGGACACGTTAGAGGCAGGAAACA